>NC_139721.1:66980705-67287577 GCF_964211835.1 Anser anser
CTTTCCTTTCCTTTCCTTTCCTTTCCTTTCCTTTCCTTTCCTTTCCTTTCCTTTCCTTTCCTTTCCTTTCCTTTCCTTTCCTTTCCTTTCCTTTCCTTTCCTTTCCTTTCCTTTCCTTTCCTTTCCTTTCCTTTCCTTTCCTTTCCTTTCCTTTCCTTTCCTTTCCTTTCCTTTCCTTTCCTTTCCTTCCCTTCCCTTCCCTTCCCTTCCCTTCCCTTCCCTTCCCTTCCTTCCCTTCCCTTCCCTTCCCTTCCCTTCCCTTCCCTTCCCTTCCCTTCCCTTCCCTTCCCTTCCCTTCCCTTCCCTTCCCTTCCCTTCCCTTCCCTTCCCTTCCCTTCCCTTCCCTTCCCTTCCCTTCCTTCCCTTTTCCCTTCCCTTCCCTTTTCCCTTCCCTTTTTATATATTGTACATTAGAACAGTCACTTTTATATCATACATTTAATGTGTATTGGCAAAAAGAAAAATTGGAAACTCACTAAAAATAAAGTCCTGGATCCCCACAAACATGGTTCACAAGTAAAGCAAATTATACTGAACAAGAGGCCTTCCTAGTTAAAAGGAAATTGGAAACAAAATGGAGTGTAAAATGTTAATACAAAACCTGAGTAAATAACTAAGTATTAAAAGTTACAAGCTGAAATATATTCAACCTGAAGAAAGGACTGTATGTCCAAAAATTTGTCTGCTTTTTCCAGTCACATGTGTTGATTTAGTAAAAAACATCACCTCTCCCTGCAAGATTTGCACTAAATATATCCCAAATAACCTTGCCTACAATAATATGTAATAATAAAAGAAATCTGAACACAGAGGAACAAGAAAATACCTAGGTTATGTGAGCATATTCTAGATTGCAAATTCTAGATAGATATTTATGTTCAGTAGATATTTTAGGGTTGTATTTTTAACAGAACACTATGTCAACCACATTCAACAATGTGTCAGAAAAGCAGATTTTATCACCATCAAAGGATGGCACATGGGAAAACATTCTAAAATGATATGGTATTTAATTGTCCTATCTTATGAAAATATTTTACATGCAAAATCTTGTAGGAACAAATTACAGAGTTTTGAAAAACCACTTTTATATTTTTGGCATACGAAAAATGGGGAAATTCCAATATATTAAAAAATTCAAGTACCAACACAATTCTGATATTTAAAGCACAGGATGTTTCCAACTTAGTTTAACTTAAAGATTTTTTTTTTATATTTATAGATGAGCTTGGGTGAAAGAATTGTTGTAGTACAACTATTTTTGTCAATACTAAAAGTTTATATATATTACCATAATAAACTCAGATTTCTCTAGAGTACAAGACATTTTAAAATTAGCAGAGACTACATGGGTCAGGTTAAAACTAGTTCACGGATCTCAGAATAGGTAGTCCTATTTCTAAGGAAGTCTTTTAGGATTAGCCTTTATCTGTATTATTTTACGTGTGCCAATCAACTAAAGATGATACAAAATCTTTGTTTATAAGTTTTGCATGTGATACAAAGGTTAGTGATGAAGAGAATAATCAAGAATGATCCAAATAGTATGTTTAAAACTCCACGTCCCCCCATCCCTTCCCCCCTCCCCCCCGCCCCCACCCCCCCCCCCCCCGAAAATAAATAAATAAATAAATAAATAAAAGATGAATATGTTAGCTGGAAATATATCTGGAAGGAAAGAATGAAAATTGACCCTGCAGGTTGAGATGTCCTGCTTTAGCAAACTGTGACAAAAGGATCAAATTAAAGATATTCAGTACAGGATGACAGTGCAAGTATATGGCAAAGTAATAATAATAACAATATTTTTTTTTAAGGGAAAAAGAAAAAGACTTGGTGGGATCCACAGAAACCTAAAACAGGGGGAAAAAAAGGTGGGGGGGTGGAATTAGAGAAGTTATCTTGTTTCTGTACACTGCCTTGACTTTAATATATCTCTATGTTAGAAACCCTGTCTCTACACTGTTGGCCAACAGCAGAGGCGAATTATTCCAGGGATCACTTAGCAGAAGAAGTGCATCTTCACCAGAGCAGGTTGTCTCACACCGTGGTCTGACCAGGCAGTGATTTAACAAGGCTTTGTTTTCCTTGGTAACAATAGTGCAAGGAACATTTGCAGGGAAATTTCTAGCCAATAATGCCGTGGACTTGATCTTGACCCCACTGACAGGGGTTTGGCTACTTAGACCATGGAACTCATTTTGAGAAGCCTGGTTTGCTGAGCTGATGGGGCCCACCTATCAGAGAAGGGGAAGTACATCTTCAGCCAAGCATAGGCTTGAAGAGGCTTTTAAACTAGAGTTGCTGGGGAACGGAAACCTCAATCCAATCCTCTCCTCCCAGTTTAATGCCAGTGTCAGTGATAGATGTCCAGAGCCTTGAGACGGGTCATGGGTCAGCAGGAGAACATCTGAAGAGTAATACAAAGGAATTCCAGCCACTCCAGCCAGTAAGTCAGCTTTATCAGGGGCCCAACTTAAATGTCACTATGCTAATATATGTGGCATAGGGAATAAACAAGAAGAGTTAGAGATGTATGCACACCTGCCAGGCTATGACCTCACTGGCATTACAGAGAAATGGTGGGATGGCTCCCATGACTGGATAGAAGGATACAGGCTCTTTAGGAAGGACAGGCATGGAGGGGCGCCACCCTCTATGTCAGTGAGCAGCTGGAGTGCATGGAGCTCTGCCTGAGGATGGATGAGGAGCTGACAGAGAGACTGTGAGTCAGGATTAAGGAGAGGGCAGTGACAGGGGACGTTATAATGAGGGTGTGCTACAGGCCACTTGATCAAGAAGACCAAGCAGATGAGGTTCTCTGCAGACAGATAGAAGCAGCCTCACATTCGCAAACCCTAGTTCTCATGGGGGAATCTGTTGGAAGGACAGCACAACAGGGCACAGGCAATCCAAGAGGCCTCTGGAGTACACAGATGACAAATTCCTTTTCCAAGTGATAGAGGAGCCAACAAGGAGAAGTGCTATGCTGTATCACATTCCCTCTAACTAGGAGGGGGTGGTGGGGAATGTAAAGTTCAAGGGCAGCCTTGGCTGCAGTGACCGTGAAATGGTGCAGTTTTGGATTCAGAGGGCAGTGCGGAGGAAGCACAGCAAGCAAAACTACCCTGGACATTGGGAGAGCAGACTTTGGCCTCTTTGTCTGGATAGCCAGGGGTCGGGTTGGGAAAGCTACACTCTTTACATCTTTACATTAGAATTACGTTAGAATTAAATTTGTCCACAGACATGAAGGACAACAAGAAAATCTTCTACAGGTACAACAGTGATAAAAGGAAGAGTAGGGAAGTTGTGGGCTCTCTCCAGAAAGAAACAGCAGACCAGGTCACCTAGGATCTGGAGAAGGCTGAAATACTCAATGACTTTTTTGCCTCAGTCTTCAATGACACATGGCTCCAGACACATGGCCCTAGAAGGGCAAAGCCAGAGACAGGAAGAATGAAGAACTGCCCACGGTATGAGGTCAGGTTTGAGATCATCTAAGGAACCTGAAGGTGCACAAGTCTATGGGACCTGATGAGATTCACCCGTGGGTCCTGAGGGAACAGGTGGATGTCGTTGCTAAGCCACTGTCCATCATATTTGAGAAGCTGTGTCAGTCCATTGAAGTTCTCACTGATGGGAAGCATGGTTGATAGCATGGGCAGTGGGATCGAGTGCAGCCTCAGCAAGTTTGCTGATGACACCAAGCTAGGTGCTGCGATCAACACCCTTGCAGGAAGAGATGGCATCCAGAGGGACCTGGACAGGCTTGAGAGGTGGGCCTGTGAACCTCATGACATTTAACAAGGCCAAGTGCAAGATCCTGCATCTGTGCCAGCACAACCCCAAGCAAAAATGCAGGCTGAGTGGAGAATGGATTGAAAGCAGCTCTGAGGAGTTAGGCCTGGGGGTGCTGGCTGATGAGAACCTCAACATGAGCCAGCAATGTGTGCTTGCAGCCCAGAAAACCAACCATATCCTGGGCTACACCAAAAGAGTGGCCAACAGGTCAAGGGAGCTGATTCTCCCCCTCAACTCTGCTGTCATGAGACCCTGCCTAGGGTACTGCATTCAGCTCTGGGGCCCCCAGCACAAGAAGGAGATGGAAATATTAGAAAAAGTCCAGAGGAGGGCCACAAAGATGATTGAGGGGCTGGAACACCTCTCCTGTGAATACAGGCTGAAGGAGTTGTGGATGTTCATCCTGGGGAAGAGAAGGCTCTGGAAAGACTTTATAACCACCTTCTACAGGGGGCCTACAGAAAAGCTGGGGATGGACTCTTTGTCAGCGAGTGTAATGATAGGACGAGGGGGAATAGCTTTAAACCAAAAGAGGGTAGATTTAGATTAGATATAAGGAAAAAAAGTTTTACTCAGTGGGTGGTGAGGCATAGGAACAGGTTGCCCAGAGAAGTTGTGGATGCCCCATCCCTGGAAGTCTTTAAATACAGGTTGGATGGGGCTTTGAGCAACCTGGTCTGGTAGAAAGTGTCATTGCCCATGGCAGGGGGGTTGGAATTAAATGATCTTTAAGGCCCCTTCCAACCCAAACCTTTCTATGATTCTATGATCTCTCATGTAACTCTCAATTTAGTATGCCTAAAAGCTGAAATGTACTGCTTGGGAGAGGGAATTCATAGAATCATAGAATCATAGACTCATTCAGGTTGGAAAAGACCTCCAAGATCATCTAATCCAGCCATCCCCCTACCACCAATATCACCCACAAAACCATGTCACTAAGCACCATGTCCAACCTTTCCTTAAACACCACCAGGGACGGTGACTCCACCACCTTCCTCGGCAACCAGTTACAATGCCTGACTACTCTTTCTGAGAACAAATTTCTCCTAATTTCCAACCTGAACCTCCCTGAACTTTCCCTGAACCTGAACCTGATGCAGCTTGGAGCTATTCCCTCTTGTCTTTTCACTAGTTATCTGAGAGAAGAGGCCAACACCCAGCTCCTGACACCTTCCTTTCAGGGAGTTGTAGAGAGCAGTAAGGTCTCCCCTGAGCCTCCTCTTCTCCAGACTAAACAACCCCAGTTCCCTCAGCTGCTCCTTATAAGACTTGTGTTCCAGATCCTTCACCAGCTTCATAGCGCTTCTCTGGACACATTCCACGGCCTCGGTGTCTTTCCTGTAGTAAGGGACCCAAAACTGAACACAGTACTCAAGGTGCGGCCTCATCAGAGCAGAGTACAGGGGGATGATCACCTCCCTGGTCCTGCTGGCTACACTATTCCTGATGCAAACCAAGATGCCCTTGGCCTTCTTGGCCACCTGGGCATGCTGCTGGCTCATGTTCAGGCAAACATTGACCAACACCCCAGATCCTTTTCCTCTGCACAGCTTTAGAGCCACTCTGCCCCAAGCCTGTAGCATTGCAAGGGGTTGTTGTGGCCAAAGTGCAGGACCTGGCACTTAGTCACGTTGAACCTCATCCCACTGGCCTCTGCCCATTGATCCAACCTGTCTGGGTCGTTCTGCAGGGCCTTCCTACCCTCCAGCAGATCGAAGCTTCCCTCCAACTTGGTGTCATCTGCAAACTAACTGAGGGTGCACTCAATAAGTAACTTAACTGAGTAGAGGTAGCTGAGACACTTCTGGTAGTTACAGCTGGACACCGGAAGCAGTACAGCTGCAGCTGGGAGTTGTTGTACTTGGACTATATTAGCTATACCACTTTCAGCACTGCTCCCAGCTTAATACAGCTTTATTGCTTCTTGTATTTCAGCTAATTTGTTCAGAATTAGTGCAAGTGTCTCTGTGCAGCACCGTACAATGCCATGTGCATATACTTTTTATGTCCTGTAATGCACAGGATCTCAGACAAAGATGATCTAATAATCGTTTCTGGCCTTAAATTGCATGCAACCATCATCAGTCAGTTCCATTAATCTTCCTTGAAGGAAAGACACCTGAACATAGCAAGACAGTGAGATACAGCAATAAAAATTTTGAAAATGTTTCTCATATGCACCCTGCTCTCTCTCTACTTCTGCCATTAATTACTGGCATGAGTCATCCACTGCCCATAGAAACACCAAGGCATACTCGGACTTCACCTGGCTTCTGCAGGGGCCATAGATTCAGGCTCATTTCCTAGGCAGTAATTAGCATAACTTTAGTGGAGGATAAGGAAGAGACAGTTGCACATGAAGAAGTACAGTATGCTTATCAAAGCCCCCACGTTTTACCACAAGGATTTTTAACTAGCCCATAGGTCCACAATGTTAAGTTGGCCCTACAGCCCTTGCTATTTACATAAGCATGAGAGAGAAACAGTCTTGGATTTACTCCCTCTGTTTTCGTGTGTGTCATGTAAAATACACTGAGTTAGTAAGTTGCAATCTGGAAATGGGTAAAAGCTTTGGATCAAAAACTCTGATGGATCTTGGCCAGTTTGTGCAGAAGTTACCAGAACATGGTCTCATTGCTCCACACACAGAGAACAAACAGCTGGAGGGTCTAGGCGTCCACATGATGGGACTTTGAGAGAACCAAGCCTGGGAGATGTGCTGATTTTCTCTTCTGGCATGTGAGTAGGTTTATTTTGGACAGCATCTGTTTTATTTTTTTGTTCTCCGTTGTATGTCATGTTCCTTTAAAAAGGGAGTGACTAGGTCAGATGGACCCCCTGGAGGGAGCAGAGATTCCTCCTTTCCCTGGAGAGCAGATGAGCATGCTTGGGGACTGGGTGGAAGGAGGAGGAGGAGAGGAGGAGCTCCCAGGCTTTGGGATGTAGCAAAGAGAGGAGAAGAGAATGGGAGCCCCAGTGAGAAGATGGGAGCCTGCTGTTCATGAAGAGACTAATGAAAGAAGCAACAAACATATGTACAGCCAGGCTCCCTTGGTGACAGGAAGAAAACTTCCTAGGGATCAGAGGACTGTGCAGAGTTTGCTGCAACCCAGAAAGTCACAGGGTTGACTGAAACCAAACCTGAAAGAAAGCACCCAGCTCATACAACACAGGGGGGAGAGGGGTGAAGATGTTATAAACTTTTCCTACTTTTTTTTTTTTTCTCACAGAGAAAAAAATGTTCCTGTGTTTATAAAGTTAAACATTCTCGTTTCTATTCCATGGAAACCATCTTTTTGACTTTAAAAGATCCTTTGGTCTCTTCAGGGACCTCGCAGTAAGGAAAACCTCTAGATCATCATCAAAGCCTTGGCTGTCTTGTCATGAGGTGCAGAACCAGAAGTGACACCCTGTTTTGCTCGTCAGGACTAGAGATATGTGAATGACAGAAATACTCTGAAATAGTTAATTAAATTTCACTTGTGGCATGGGATTACCTCTGAAAAGTGTATGAAAAAATATGAAAAATATATGTTAACACCTCCTTAATAATCCTTCATTTAGTTTCTGAAGGTTGAACAGAGAAAAAAAAATGATTTAGTTCACTGATAGCTCAAAAAAAAAAAAAAAAAAAAAACAGGGGGAGTTGTTTTGGATCAAATTGAAAATGATTTTTTTATAGATTCATGAAGCATTGCAAAAGTGATGCAACCCAAAATATTTTATGTGGGTTCAAACCTTTCAAAATTATTAAAAAAAAAAAAAAGGAAAGGAAATTTCAAAATGGAATGTCAATTCAAATGAAATAATTGAAATACTTCACTTACAAAAATGTCAAAAGGAAGCATTTGATTCTTTCAGAAATTTTCAAGGTTCTTTTCAAATTGAAACACTCAAGAAGATGAACCCAATTTTGCAAAATGTTTTGGTATATCTCTGACTCCACTGCTGGAAAAGAAAACAAACAAACCAACAAACAAAATAAAAATAAAACAGCTTCACAAACAAACAAACATTAAGAGCTAAGAAATATGTAGGCAGTGAACTTTTTTTGGCCATACAGACCAGAAGTACCCCCGAAGTGTTAGCGTAGTCATAACCAGAATAGCCTACCAGAAACCCAGATCCATTAAGAAGAAAAATTAAAAACAGATATGGCATGAATGTTTTTGTAGCTCTTTATTATTTTCCATTTTCTTTTACATTCCGTCTCCTCTCCTTTTGCCCAGTCCTTCTTAGATGCCTGTGTACCAGACATTCCAGGACAGAATGTCTTGTGATCTCCACATAAATACCTCCCCCAGAAAATTAGGGGTGAAAGTCTCTGCCAGCATAAACTGACTCCATACTCACAAACTGAGTTATGCTACCTGGGAATGTTACCTGATGACTTCAGATACAATGATTTCAAAAGCTTATTATATAGAAAGAACGATTTTTTTTGCTGTAGCTTTTGGCAGGTTTTATTCCATGGATTTTCGTAGGCTTGACAGAAGTTTCTTATTTGAATTTTGGAGAGGAAAACGAGTAAGTGCCAACATCACTCATGGATTTAAATTATTTAAGAAATTGAACAGTTTTCAGGACAAGGTGAAAGATATGCAATACTCCATTAGCAGGCTAAGGATTCTCCTAAATAAGAAGATCTGAGACATAGAGCAGAAGAGGAAAACTTGTGGCCTTTAGGACAAACTAAGCCTAAAGAGTATTTTCACGTGTTCCCAGACCCCCCAGAAATCTACAAGCACATCAAACTGTGCTGGGGGAAGAGTGCCTTGAGCTAATGCTGACCTGAAGTGCTAAGCCATACGGCCTGCTGCTGTGCCATACAGATGCCCCATCTCCAACTGTCAGCTGAGTTTACTGGTTTCAATATCACACCTCAAGAACAAAGTTACATGGCTTTTGAATCCACGCAGGCTCCCAAAGCACCATGTAGGCAAGATTCTAGGTCACTGGGAAAAATATTGTGTAAACGTGTCGATATGGTTTAGGCTTATGCTGTCCCTATTTAATAATGCTGGGTGAATGTGGACCACAGCAGGTTTCAGGATACAGGCAAAATCTGTTTGATGTCCCTGAAACAAAAAGTATTTGTCCTGCTCCAAATGGATTGAGTCCTCTGGTGCACATGAATTCATATGGAGGATTTTTTTTTTCAGTATTTCTTTTAAGAACAAATCTTCCTTTTCTTAAAACAATTTTATCTTTTTTATTTTTTTATTTGCAAAACAAAATTCATTGCAAAGCTCTCTCACTTTTTTTTTCTTCTTCTCTCTTTTTCCTTCTCTCTTTTTTATTTCTATTTCCTCCTCTATGTTTCTCCTTCTCTTTCTCAATTTAATCCTTTGAAGGCTTATTAACATTATAGGAGTACCAAGTTTCATCTTTGCCATTTTATTTTTTTCCTGGAGCAGCTCTGAGAATCTTGTGTTCTGGGTGTTCTGGCACTGTTGAATAAAGAATGAGGATCTTGAACAAAGACTTTCTTTGCCCAAAATCGTAATTAGTTGCTGAAGTTGCTAACAAAAGCAGACACAGATGAACAAAATGATTCTAGACCTTAAAAAGCTTGTATGATGACAGATTGAAGAGATAGCGACTCTTTAAGGAAAAAAAAAAAAAGTCATTTTTGTTCAGAAGAACAACTTTATTAAAGCAATACAAATTGGGTAAAAAAAAAAAAAAGAGCACAATTACTCCACAATTGTGTGAACTGGTGTTGTACCTTTTTGTTAAATACTTTCCTCTGTTGGCTAAGGTACCCTCCTTGAAAAAAAAAAAAAAAAAAAAAGTGAAATCAGATTTGAAAATGATTTTAAGTTTCTTTGCTTTTGCCACACTGAGGACATCTAGACCTCAAGAGTGGACGGAGCTTTAGATAAAAAAAAAATCACATCTACATTTACTGAACCTAGCTAATGCAAGAGATTTACACGATGAATTTTGCCATCTTTTTCAAAAGTCCAAATAAATTAGGGTTTCCAATCTGCTTGTATTTGCTCTTTTGTTATCACACCCAAACAATTAAAAGAATGTGAATAGCTTACAGAGGCACAGATTTCTTTTACAGAAGCCATGGTGATCTGTCTCCATCATATTATTTTCAGCTGGGTATTTTATAATTCTGTTTTTAATTAACATTTCAACCAACTTTCTTGGTACTAAAGTAAGAATTCTCAGCCCTGAATTTCCCAGAATAACCTTTACAGTAAAAGAGTATTAGCAACAGAGCTGTTCTCTGAGACAGTAGCTATTTAATTCTGATTTCTCTTACTTGCTTTTTGAACCCTTCTGAGTAATTTTATTTTTCAGTTCTTGTTTTCAAAGGCTGTCATGCTATTATTTTTTTTTTGTATCATTCCTCACCTCCCAGATTTTAGATAGAATCTGCTGTCCTGTAACACCACATTAAAGAAATTGGGTGAAGAAAAAAAGTAAAGAAATTCTCCTAAGAAGGGGCCGAGTTCTCCTAAAAATGTGACAGAAAGTCATTTCATATGGAGTAAAAGAGGATTAAGAGAGCTCAGCAGTCAAGTTACAGGACAGAAAAGTAACAACAGGGTAGAGAGGGGGCTTGTATTTTCAATAGGTGATTGACCAGATTTCAGTACCTTGTTTGTGGTTCCTCTCTACCTATCTTGGGCATAGAGGACTCTCAGTGCCTCAGCAGACTAGCTGAGTGTAGCACGGCTGTATGACTTGAACAAGGCCTTTTTTTTCAGATGCACAAAACCTGAGCACACTGCCCAAGGTTCAGACAGGTCATTTTTTGCCATTCATTCCTCAAAAAAAAAAAAAAAAAACAGTTCCTGCATAAACCATTTTTTCCAGGCTTTCAGGCTCTGTGTTTTTTGTAATTGCAAGGCCTAGGAACCACATTCTTAATCAGGACATTAGATACTCAAACATTTCAGAAGTTTTCAGAAGTTTTCTTCTGTCAAATACCAGTTTTGGCCAGGGTTTAGGCTCTTACTAGCCCAAAACACATTAAGACCAATGAGGTACAGGCTGCTTAGTATGTCACTGTCTTTGAAAATGTCTTTTAGGCCTGTAAATTTTGTTGATGCAATAGCAACAATATTTACTTAAAGCAAGGCTGAGATACTGATGCAGCTTCTTCAGACAGATCTCAACCATGGAAAATTTATATTTTGTTCTTGAGCTTTATCCCCCCATATAGGGTGATGTATACATTTTATATAAGTTCCTATGATAAAATATTGTGTGTTTGAAAGCTTGAAAAATTTTATACATATACATGTTATTTGATAGAACTTCTTTATATTATCCTACTGAAATCTAGAGTTATATATCACACAGAATAACATGTACAAAAAGGAAGGGAGGGAGGGAGGGAGAAAGGAAAGAAAGAAGGAAGGAAGGAAGGGAGGAAGGAAGGAAGGGAGGAAGGAAGGAAGGGAGGAAGGAAGGAAGGAAGGAAGGAAGGAAGGAAGGAAGGAAGGAAGGAAGGAAGGAAGGAAGGAAGGAAGGAAGGAAGGAAGGAAGGAAGGAAGGAAGGAAGGAAGGAAGAGAATGTTGTTGGTTTTGCTTTTATTTTTGTTTTTAATCAGGAAGATCAATAAAAACATAATGTTTAAAAGTACAAAATATTCTAGTATTATAGCCAAAGTAGTAATCTACCTTCCTACCTGGAATCCAACATCTGTTCCCACACCTGAATTTTCTCTCATGTTGGTGTTGACCTCCAGGCATATTTTAGAAACCAATAAAGATTAAGTGTTCAGCTTCAGAAAAAGAAAATATTCCAAAGAACAAATTTAAGAGAGTTTTGCTGAAAATATCAATAATGACATTCAGCAAATGAATTAAAATAATGCAATACAAATGCTGCAAGAAGGAAATAATTTATGATATGGTTCTAATAAGAGTTGCAGAGAGAATAGTCTCTCTGTTCTGAATGCTGTTTCTTTCATATTCTTTAAGATATGAAGAGACAGAAACATAGTCAGCCCATGAAGATATCATTCTTGCCCAGATGCAGACACTAAGAGAGGGAGGAACATGCAGACACTAAGCAGGGATGAACATCTCAGAATCCTTCCTTGATTATCTAGTCAAAGGTATAAAACTTAATTATTGCAAATATGACAAGTGGATATCTCTAACTTGCTCAATGGCTCATGGCTCATTCTGTTTAGGGTTTTGCCTTATGTATATTCTCTGTGGTTACCTACACCAGTCTAACCCTGCTCTACACTCATTCCTACCTCTCAGCTGGAACAGTTGATTGCTTCCACAGTCTTTCACTTATTAATATTTTCTGTGATTCTTCGGTGCTTGACATCTTTGTTATGACCTAACTTATGCTGAAAGTCTTAATGTGTAAAACATAATTTATATTCTTAAAGTTACTAAAAGGTTTGTAAAAGTCTGTTAGTATTGCTACCTCCTCACTAGTACTCTTAATATACATATCCTATTTATTTTGTGTATTAGAAGCAGTCCTTTGTCATTGTGCATTTGCATAGAACTTGATATTAAGAGGATTTGATCTAAAAAATATTAAAGAGTCATATTAAATATTGGTGAAATAATTATTTTACTTCTTTTTTTCTTAACTTCACTGAATTTTCCTATGAAAAATACTGTGAACCTGAAAATCAAGGCATAATCACGGCCTATGTGTTTCATTGTCAAAATACTGGGTAGTAACTTTAAGAAAACTATGTCTGGTAGGCTATGTGGCCAAATAAAATGGAAAAGGGAGGAAGCAGGAGAATTAAAGACTAGCCCCAGAAAAAAAAAAAAAAAAAACTTTCTTTCTTTCTTTCTTTCTTTCTTTCTTTCTTTCTTTTAAGCAAACTTGTAAACAAAAATTAGGAAAGCTAAAAGACAATTCCATTGATCAGGTAAAAACAGACTAAACAATTAAACAACAATCAATAGCATATTCAGTGTACTGTTTCTTCTTTCAATTAACTATTTGAAACAAACATTTATAGGGAAATAATTCTTTATAACCCATATTTTTGACAAAGTTTGGAATTAATGAATTATCCCTTCATGGATGATTTTTAATCCAATTCATGGAAATATTTTTAGTGGATAATGTTTACAAATCTGATAAGGTGCATAATTTCAGATGAAACACAATTGGTGTTAGAAATTAATTACCTATTCTTGATAAATATAAATGTTTATACTGATGTGCCCCTGTATATGTCATATTAACTTTGTGCAAAACCAGAAGTTATTCTTATAAAAGTGGTACTGACCAATTTCTTAAACTGATGTATTTACAGAAATAAGTTTTGTTAGTTTATGATGAAATTTCACTAAAACTTTCTGATGTGTCTGACTATTGATCTGAAATTTATATGGCAAAATGAAGCTCATGTAGCTCTTTAGATGAGAATATATTTCCTTCTGAAGTTCACCATTGCCAAGTCATGGTCTGTCAGGCAGACTACTATGTTCTGGCTTAGCTAACAGAAGGTGAAGAAACAGCAGCAGGGAAGGAGAAGAGTGAGAGGAAGCTCATTAAACCAGAGGACTACTGTCCTCTTGTTGTCATTCAGGCTGGGTCCCGGAAAGCTGCAACAAGAAAAATGAGTAAATTTAAAATGGACTTTGCATCCCAGGGAAGGATGTTGAAGGGATCAGGGGTGCAGGTAGTGTTCTCATCTCTCCTCCCAATGGGTGACCGGGACCCAGAAAGAAGTAGGAGAACAGAACAGGTAAATGACTGGCTGAGGGGATGGTGTCTGGACCAAGGCTTTGGGTATTTTGATCTTGGGCAGGCTTTGAGAAGCTGGGTATGTGAGCTTCTGACGGACTCTGGCTCAGCAAGTGGCGCACAAGTGTATTGGGGAGCAAGCCCTCTGGACTTACTACCAGGACTTTAAATTAGGTTTGACAGGGGAAGGGAGGGGAGTTAAAAGTGACAGAGAAGGGCTGGGGGATGTTGTCACTGCTGACGCAGATGAAGATAATAGGGAAAATCCTCTGTGTTGTCCCATAGAATTGTCTGAGGGCTCCTCAGAGAAGGTAATAATATTCCCGATACCCTGTCCGGAATCTTCTTCTTGCATCCCTCTAGGGGTAACTGAGCCTGCCTCTTCCCTAAAATGCCTGTATACCAATGCGTAAAGCATGGGAAATTAACAGGATGAGCTCGAGATCTGTGTATGGTCATGGGGCCACAATCTCATTGCAATCATGGAGACGTGGTGGGACAGCTCGCATGACTGGAACACTCTCATGGAGGGCTATGCCCTTTTTAGGAAAGACAGGTTGGGGAAGCAAGGGGGAGGAGTTGCCCTTTATGTGAGGGAGCAATTAGAATGCACCCAGCTCCACCTGGGGGAGAGAGAAGAACAAGTGAAGAGCTTGTGGGTGAGAATTAAAGGGCAGGCTGGTATGGGTGACACTGTTGTGGGGGTGTACTACAGGTCACCAGATCAGGGGGAGGAGGTCGACGAGGCCTTCTACAAGCAGCTAGAAGTAGCCTCATGATCCCGGGCACGGGTTCTCATGGGGGACTTCAGTTATCCAGATATCTGTTGAGAAAGCAACTCGGTTGGGCACACGCAGTCCAAACAGTTCCTTCAACACGTTGAAGATAATTTTCTGACGCAGGTGGTGGAGGAGCCAATGAGGCAGGGGGTGCTTCTGGACCTTGTTCTTACCAACAGGGATGGGCTTGTAAGGGATGTGAAGGTTGGGGGCAGCTTGGGATGCAGCGACCATGAGATGGTGGAGTTCAAGATGGAACTTGGTGGAAGAAGTAAGGCAAAAAGTAGGATTGCTACCCTGAACTTTCGGAGAGCCAACTTCGACCTCTTCCAGGACCTACTTGGGCTAGATTGCTAGAAGGCAAGGGTGTTTGTGAAGACGGGCAACATTTAAACAGCACTTCTTGCAAGCTCAGGATCGGTGCATCCCAAAGAGTAGGAAATCGGGGAAGGGGGGCAGGAGACCTGTGTGGATGAGCAAGGAGCTCATCAACAAGATCAAAAGGAAGAAGAAGGTCTATGAAATGTGGAAAAGGGGCCTGTCATCTTGGG
Source organism: Anser anser (assembly GCF_964211835.1). Lineage (NCBI taxonomy): Eukaryota > Metazoa > Chordata > Aves > Anseriformes > Anatidae > Anser > Anser anser. The sequence goes on from NC_139721.1 coordinate 66,995,543, forward strand.
AGGAGTATAGGAGTGTTGTCAGGGTCTGCAGGGACGCGACAAGGAAGGCTAAAGCCCACCTGGAGATGAAGCTTGCAAAAGACATAAAGGATAATAAGAAGGGTTTTTTTAAGTATGTAAACAGTAAAAGAAAGTCTAGAGGTAATGTTGGTCCCCTGCTGAACGTGGGGGGTGTCTTGGTAATGGGGGACGCTGAGAAGGCGGAGATACTGAATGCCTTCTTTGCTTCGGTCTTTGCTTCAAAGACTACCCTCCCCCCCACACCCAGGACTCCTGGACCCTGGAGGGAGGAGAAAGAGTCTGGGAAGTGGAGATCTCCCCCCTGGTTGATGAGGGAGTGGTTCGGGAGTGTCTGAGTGGGCTCAACGCACACAAATCCATGGGCCCTGATGGGATGCATCCACGTGTGCTGAGGGAGTTAGTGGAGGTGATCGCCGAACTGCTATCATCTTTGACAGGTCTTGAAGAACAGGAGAGGTGCCTGAAGACCGGAGGATAGCCAATGTCACTCCAATCTTCAAGAAGGGCAAGAAGGGGGATCCAGGAAACTACAGGCCAGTCAGTCTCACCTCTGTCCCTGGAAAGGTGTTGGAACAGCTTGTCCTGGATGCCATCTCCAAGCTACTGGAAGAGAAGAAGGTTATGAGGAGTAGTCAGCATGGATTCACCAAGGGGCAATCCTGCTCGACCAACCTCATTGCCTTCTATGATGGCATCACCAGCTGAGTAGACGGGGGGAGACCAGTGGATGTCATCTACCTTGACTTTAACAAGGTTTTTGATACTGACTCCCATGACATCCTGCTAGCAAAGCTGAGAAAGTGTGGGATAGATGAGTGGATAGTAAGGTGGGTTGAAAACTGGCTGACTGGCCAAGCTCAGAGGGTGGTGATCGGTGGCGCAGACTCCAGCTGGAGACCTGTGACTAGCGGTGTTCCCCAGGGGTCGGTGCTGTGTCTGGTCTTGTTCAACATCTTCATCGACGACCTTGATGAAGGAATAGTGTCCACCCTCAGCAAGTACGCCGATGATACAAAGCTGGGGGGAGTGGCTGACATGCCAGAAGGCTGTGCTGCCATTCTGCAAGACCTGGACAGGCTGGAGAGCTGGGCAGGAAGAAATCAAATGAAGTTTAACAACCGCAAGTGTAGAGTCCTGCACCTGGGAAGGAACAACAGCTTGTATCAGTACAGGCTAGGAAATGACCTGCTGGAGAGGAGCTACATGGAGAAGGACCTGGGGGTCCTGGTGGATGACAGTTTGGCCATGAGCCAGCAATGTGCCCTGGTGGTCAAGAAGGCCAATGGGATCCTGACGTGTATTAAAAGGAGCATGGCCAGCAGGTCAAAGGAGGTAATCCTCCCCCTCTACTCTGCTCTGGTCAGGCCTCACCTGGAGTACTGTGTCCAGTTCTGGGCTCCCCGGAGCAAAAAAGACAGGGAGTGTGGCGGAGGGCCACAAAGATGATACGGGGCCTGGAGCATCTTCCCTATGAGGAAAGGCTGAGAGACCTGGGTCTGTTCAGCCTTGAGAAGAGAAGACTGAGAGGGGATCTTATTAATGTTTACAAATATCTTAAGTGTCAGAGACTGTGGGATTTGGCCAACCTCTTTTCAGTGGTTTGTGGGGATAGGACAAGGGGCAATGGCCAAAATATGAAGCACAGGAAGTTCCGCACCAACATGCAAAAGAACTTCTTCAAAGTGAGCGTGACGGAGCACTGGAACAGGCTGCCCAGGGAGGTTGTGGAGTCTCCTTCTCTGGAGATATTCAATGCCCATCTGGACTCCTACCTGGGCAACCTGCTCTAGGGAACCTGCTTTGGCAGTGGGGTTGGACTCGATGATCTCTGGAGGTCCCTTCCAACCCCTACAATTCTGTGATTCTGTGATTCTGTGAAGGAAGGAACTTTTGGTATATTTCTGTCTTTATATTCCAACAGCCTTAAAAATTTGTAAAGATCGGAAAACTATAGAAATTTTGGTGATTCCAGGACAGAATTATTTGAGAAAAAATGTCATAGTTGAGGCTGTTGGTTTATCAGTTTTTTCTTCCAGCTCCTATTGCTTCCTATCTTTCATGTACAAGGTCTTTGCCAAAAAGGTCCCGGATGAAAAAAATAGGGTGGTGTATTTGCATGAGAAACAAAATTAAAACATTGTGTACTTCTGGTGTTTGAGATGATATCACATAATTCTCAACTGTAGTTTCAAAACTCCGTGTTCAAAAGTGCAGAGGAGTTATAATCTTCTAGAACTTCACTAATTAGCAATTGGGGAACTTCCAAGAAATGAAAAAAAAAAAAAAAGAATAATTTCTCTACTTTCCTTTTAGAGATTCACTAAAAGGTCGTGTGTTTAAAGGCTGAGTTGCATAAAGCAGAATTCATTGTCTCCTGATAAGATTGAAGAGATTTGTTCTTTTAAACTACTAGAACCTATACTTCAAATGTAAAATGCCTTCCTGAAAATGTGAGAAAAACTGTTGATAAGCTTGTGTTAGTATTAATTTAAAGTAGATCTTTCCGAGGGCCTCTTCAAACCTTTTTTTCTTTTTTTTTTTTTTTTCCAGATGTCATACTACCAAAATGATACAAGCTCTCTAAAACTTCCATGGAGTGAAGAGTCTGCCTATACACGGTATTACAGTATTTTAGCTATGACAGAATCCCACTGTAATGCTGAGCATAGACAACACACGACAAAGTCAACAGTTCACTCATTCCTAAAACTACATTTATATCAGAAGGAAAAGCACAACATTTCAGCTAGTTTTTGTTCTGTGCTTCTACTGGCTGAAATGAGTCATTTGTAGAAGAAGAAATGTGCACGTGATTAGAATTCTCACAGGCAGGTTGACCACCAACCTTTCTCAGATGAAAGTGTCTTAAAACCTGTACAGTTAGAGGACGAGAAGGTAAAGGCCAGATGGTCTGCCTGCACTTCCTTTATGTGATGTGAAGGAAGATTTTTAACTTGGTTCAGTAGACATTCTATTCTAGCATTGTTACAAAGTGGGGAAAATCCGTGAGACCATATGAGTAAAATTAGATCGTATTTTTTTAATAAGGTAGAAATGGTATTATGTGTTTTGTTGTTGGTGGTGGTGGTGGTGGTTTGTTCGTTTGTATCCAAAATAATGTATTTTTTTACCATTTATATATGAAGGACTAGTGGTATGAAAAATCCCTCCTCCACAAAAAAAAAAAAATTAAAAAAAAGAAATTCTAGAAATTCTCAGAAGCTTGTGTTAGTATTAATTCTAATAATAATTAGAATTAATTCTAATAGAATAATTATAGATAAATAATAGAATAATTAGAATTAATTCTAATAATAATTCTTCTCTCAGAAATTCTAACTTGCAGTAAAACTTGAAGTTAAACAATAATAGTATTGCTATTCCTTAGCTAAATGTAAGGATCAATAGAAGTGCAACACTGATTTAGAGGAAATTTCAATTTAAAAGAAAATATCAAGCTAAAAGCTTCAAACACCCTTCAGTTTGCCCATTAGTGGAAGAGAAGTACAAAATTACTATAAAGCTACCTGAATGTTTGTGAACTATGCTGCATCGATTTAAATGGACTTTGTTGTAACTCATAGTATCACTACACACATGAATATTTAATGCTTTTCCTAAGTATGCCTACAGTTTTTCTGTATTTTTCTGTCTACTTTTTGGGTATCCTGGCAATTTTGAAGATATGATGGAGATAGGTGATTGTTCTGAGGAAAGGAACTGTCTGGTGTTAAATGGATACAAGAAGTCTCATTTTTCCAGCAGGTTGTTTATTGGAGAGAGCAGAACTTTCTGGACTGGGGGTGGGAGCTGAGGGGTTGTTCTTGATCTGGAAATGTGTTTCTGGGTCTGTAAGTGAAGGATATACACATATACATGCATATAAGTGAATGAACATGTGAATGAATGAGAGAAAAGCACAAAGCAGGTGAGCAGGTGCTCTCTAGTGTTAAAAACGGTGATCAAACAGATGATGGCAATTACGAGAAGGGGAAGGGATCTGGCAGAGTTACTTCAAAACTGTCTAAAGCAATTTTAACCTGACAACATGCTTCCACGTTGCCAGCATAACCATGGGGAAAAAGCAGTAGGAGAACTCCATTTATATACATATCCTCAGGTTGATGCACACCCAGCCACCAGCCTACCAGTATTCCTTAGGCACCTAAGTGCCCAGACCTACTTGTTGGCTATTACCATGACAGAAGAATCCGTTTTTAGTGTGAGCCCTTAAAATTAAAGCAACCCTGGCCCCTTCAGTTAAATCATCCCATTTTGCCTTTACTCTGTCCATCATCCACTTTGAAAACATACCAGGCGCTGAAGGGATTTAGCCTCCCACTAACTCTGCAGCAGACTTTCCAAGACACATTGGCCAAGCACGAAACCTGCCGGCAGAGACGTGGCATATTGGCTGCCTGGCTCCAGAGGAGCTGAGGAATGGGGAGTATGTTTTCTCCTGGCAGCAAATGGGGTGTGGGCCCCTCTGAGCCCCTCAGAGTGAGTGACGGGACCTCCATGCCCCTGCCTGCCCCACTCAGATTTCTCGCTGGTGAGTTCAATCCTCCTATCAACTCAGATACGCTGATTTAATTTTTTTATTTTTTTTTCCTGCCTAAGAAGGAGGAACAATCCCACCTGTGGATCGTACACTTGTTCTAGCCCTGAGAAACACTGCCTGCCTTTCAGGTGAAAATAGCAGGCTCCAGGAAAGCTTTGGAAGGCTTTTATCTTATCCTTATGGATATGTATTTGCTTATATTTCCCTAAGCAGAAAATGACTAAGACTCTTAATAATAGTGTGACATATGGGAAGCAAATTTTCTAAGCCCCAGATCTGCTTTTTAGAGATCTGCTTTAGTTGTCTTTTTTTTTTTTTTCCTTTTTTTTTTTCCCAACATACACCCCCAGTAACGTCCCAAAATGGGAGAGCTAAATTCTCCTAGAGACGTGGCCCGTTATTAGTTCAAAATTTCGAAGCCACAGATCCCGTGGGGGAAACAAAACAAAACAAAACAAAAGCTACAAATAAGCGGTACGGTTAATTTTTGTCTATTTGAGAGCATTTGCATGTTATAGAGAGTCGTTTAAATTCTCAGCGCTTCCTTGGGCAGCCCCTTCTTTCACTGTGTTTTCAAAATGAAATACACTATTGTACTCTTACTGAACTGAAAAGAAAAAAAAAAAAGAAATCTAGGACTAGGGTTAGAGTAGTGGCCATAACTCATTCGATCAGCCCACCTTTTAGTGCAGGTCTCGTGGAGCGACAATTAGATGGTATTGTTAATAAAAGTAATGACTGAAATATGAAAAGAAACCTTAGCGAAGACGCTTACATGAACAATTACGCTGCGAGTGCTCGGGAGCTCTGGTGAATTCATTGCCACAGCGCCCCCTCCCATATACAGCTTGAACTAAAGATTTCATCCTGAAGATGGGGAAAGAAAAGTTCTTTCTTTTCATTTCTCCCTTTCTGTTTTCCCTGCTCCTTGCTGTAGCCCTGCGAGCAGACACGCGGCAGAAAGGCTCGTCCTGCTCATCCTGTCTCCTCTCGTTTGCACAGGTCGCTCCTGTAAAGTGCTTCGCTCAGAAAGAGCCTCACAAACCAGGCTTCTTTTACTAGAAAACTGGACAACACCGCTTGCACAGTATGCGTGTGTCATTTGTTATTTTTAAATACAATAGTCTATTATTTCACGTCGTTGTCTCTTGGAGATGGTGGCGACCCCCCATTTCATGAGAGAAAGGAGAAAGCATTCCCAGACCATTGTGTGGTTATGTCACAGGAAACCGTTTCTGCTGCGCATTGTGTTACATCTCCAAATCCCACGAAGTTCCACTTCGCTCTGCTCCAGAAGTTGCTGTGACCAGTGTCACGACGATTGGGTAACCGGCATTGTCCGGAAGATGGGCGTGCGTGCCTCCTTGGGCCACAGGGAGCCCTCCTGAGGCAGGGAAATCTCTCCTTCACGCCAGCGAGATTCGCTTTGCTCTGCTCTGCTTTACCTGGGTAACTTTCCAGGGCAGAAATTCGGGGCAGATTGCCCCCCGATCTTCCCAAAGTCCAGAGCACGAAGGGGCGCATGCAGCCGCCGCGCAGAGCGAGGCGACCGCACTCCCGCAGCAGGGGCACGGGCGCTCTTCTTCTCCACAGACGTTGGCTTTCAACTTCATCCGCCCGAAAACTTCAGCCTCTATCACTAGTGCAAGGAGATGTAGCTAATAAATGGCAAACCGCAAAACCTGTCTCCCAGGACGGCAGTGAGCGATAGCTGAAGAGGGGGGCAGGGTGTGTGTGTGTGTGGGGGGGCTCTTGACTAACTTCTCTGATGAGCTGGAGCAAACTGAATTAAAGAAGACAAGGCGAGAGCACCGCTTAAAATCTAGGAAGGTAAACGCTGAGCTAATGAATAGATTACTCAAATAAAAAACGCAGTGTGTAAAGTTTTAATGTCTCTTTGTAGGCATGTTAATTTGCCACAGTTATTACCAATAAAAAGTGCATGTAATACTATTCTACTGTTTAACAGCGCAAGTTAGACGGCTTTTTATTAGTAACGGGTAGTACTATGGGAAAATTAGATTTCAGCTGTGAAGCCAGGCAGATGAAAAACCTCTTCCCTGCGAAAGGTACTCGAATCAAACCGAGATAACTCCGAGAAGAAGTTAAATACGACCAAGTACGCTGACCGCTATTTAAAAGCGCTTTTGACACGGTTTTCTCGTTTGTTTAGTGCAGAGACTTTGCCTAAGACTGAATGTCCCCACTGGCTTCTCGTTCTCCACGTTGTATATCCCCACTAGCTTCTCTTTCTCCACACTGTGCAGAGTCAAATTAGTGGTGTACTTGTCGTAATAAAATGCATAGCGTCTCCTTGCAGTGGGTAAATCCATGCCTTTCTGAAGCCATACAAAAATTATGCAAATCAAATCAACGTAAGAACTTGTCTTTTGAAATGATAATATTTTACCCCATTAATCTCTGATGGAGAAATTAACCCCGCTTCTGTACATAAAGCTACATTTTTAGATTGCACAAATTAAAACACGAGAAATATAATCTGTTGCTCTTTGTGTTAGGGGGAAGGGGGTAATGTTCTTGATTTAAACATTCCTTCCACCGAAATCACAGAAAAAATATTTTCATGGACGTAAGACATGCAGATGGAAGCTAAAACAACACCTAGATTTTGCACGGATGGGCACGTATACCTCGCGTGTATAACATATGTATATGCGTGTAGATACGTATGGAGATTTGTATCTCCTGTGTGTGCATGTGTGTCTGTGCGTATCTACACACACTCTGAACTGAATTATATCGATTCTTCTGGGATCACGGTATTTATTTAAGTACTCTTCCCAGGTCATAACTGTAACACTCACTTAATAGCATTAATCCCTTGTTATAATGTAAACACGACGGCCATTGTATTCCCAATCTGTATTGTTCCACTAATTATTAAAGAGGAGGAACTAAAATCAATCAATTCGTGTAGATAAACGCTTACTTACACCACCCCTGCTGGAAAGAGCAGACTTGGCTTCCCAAATAAAAATGCAGAGAGTATAGTACATTTTGCAAGGCATGCAGGTTGACTTAGAGAGATTCATGTATGACTTTATAATGTTATAATTAATTTTGCATTCTCAGCTCTCCAGCTGCTATTCTGTTCAGAAGCAGAGCTCATATACTTAGAAATCGGTCTGCGGAACACAGGAATTGACTATTCAGATGTAATCGCATGATATCGATTATTCCATAGAACTACTGAAATATGAATGTGTTTTATATAAAGCTCTTGTTTTTAGAGTTTCTATTTTTATTTAATATATGCGCATTAATCATCAAGCAGGGAAGGAAACGTCTTTTCTGTAATCTGTTGCACTGAGTTTACCAGTGGTTTATCACTCTCTTATCAGGAAGTCGGGAGTTAATGACAAGAAATACCTGTTGGTGTTAACCTCCTCCCCCTCACCTGCCTTTTCAAGGACTGCTTCTTCTACAGGCCAGCTGATAGATCTGGATGGGAATTAATCCAGTATGTCTGGTGGCCAGATCTCTGCTGCTGCTGCGTGCAGGGGCAGGGGTATACCGGTATGCTGGTTTCACATTAAAAAAATAAATAAATAAAATAACAAATCAGATAGAAAAAAGAAAATGGAAAGCCCAGATCGCTTCAGACAGTACACGCATCCTGATACTTGACCGTAGTTTTAAGATGGCATTTTCCCCGCTGCGTCCGCCAGAGTATAGAAACGGCTTCTCGACGTGTATTTTTTATTAGCTGCATATTTAATTGTTAACAATAGGCTGTCCTGCTCGCCTGCAACTCTCCAGCTAGTGCCACCTTCCTTCTTGTCAGTTTCGAGCCGGTTCCTCGGCGTACCTGATGAGATGCGCGTTCTCCATCCTACCCAACGGCAATTACCCGAGGTATTCTACCAAGTCGGCCGCAAACGCAAAGCGACTTTATTTGCTAAAACCCGGGACAAATGCTCACTCAGAGATGCTGAAAAAAATATATATATAAATAAACCACGCAGTTTGATGAACCTTTTTTTTAATTATTTTTGTGCAAACCTCAATTCTTATTATTTTTTTTTTCCAGCAGCGCAGGGGCTCCTAAGCCTGCGCACGTTGAGGGAGGGGGGCTGGCTGGCAGCGCGGTGGCTCTCAGCGCTCCAGCCCCGGCGGCTCCGCTCCCACCTGCCGGCTCGGGGCGCTGGTGCGGCAGGGGGCGCGGAGCGGCCTAGCCCACCGGCGGGGCGGCGGGGGGGTGCCGCGGGCCGGCTCCAGCGCCGTGCCCTTAGGGCGGAGAGAGGGAGCCGGGGGGCACGGGGGGGACCGGGGAGCGCTGCTGGAGAGCCCGTCCCGGGAGCCCCAGGCCGGAGCTCGAGTGGCTGTGATTCCCCGCGGGGGTCTGAAGGGTCCCTGCGGGCGACTCTTAAAAGGATACATATATATATATACATGGATAACTATTTCTATGTATTTAGACCTGTACCGAGAAGGAAAGCTCGGTGCCTTCGTCCTCCCGTAGGAGCAGGGCTGTTAACGTCTAGAAGCTGGTGGGTGGCCAGGGCCGAATGGAGGGAGGGGGCAGAGGAAGAGATTACATTATTTGGGAAATTAATTACATCGCGATTGTATTCCGAGAGATTTATCTGAACTTCAAAAGGAGGGGAGGGAGCAGCTAGCCCCCCGGAAGGAGTCACCCAGGCCTCTTCTCCACGCACCACACCAGGAAGAATAGAAATGAAAGAAAGATGAGGATTTTTTTTTTCCCCTTCGTGTGCAAACGCGCTACATGACCAGCTTTAGACTGTTCGTGGCAACTTAGAAAACTATAGAGCTCTCGCTGCCAGGAACAGCACGATCCTGGATCTGTTGCTTTGAGCAGTTGCTCTTCTTTTCTGCCATATAGGGCAGTACTTTTACAAAGTGCTCTCCCCTTGTACCCTACCCAGCTCCGTCGAGCCTGGCTTAGCGTACCCACATGCGTGCAAATGCACATACATATGATACGTGTGCGTGCGTCCAGTGGGAGCTGCTAGCTCTCCAGAGAGTGTGTGTGTGAGGGGATGCATTTATTTATCATACGCATGATTTTTTGTTCCCCGCCTGAACCCAGAAAGCAGGCGACGGAGTGTAACCGAGAGTGTGTGAGAGTATTTATGGCTCCGCGAGTCCGCAGAGGAGCTGATGAGCAGTATCGTCGTCTGGCTTCAGCAGTGTGCTTGCAGCCGGGGAGGCTGGCTTGCATTACAAAGCCTGCCTTCGCTGCTTTCTCGCCTGCCTGCCTGCCTCCCGGCCGCGGGAGGAGACGGAGACGGGGCCGGAGCGGGAGGGGGCGGGCCCGCCGCGCTATGCAGATGAGCGGTGGTGACGGACAGCTCTGTTTTCCAATGTCCCTCAGAAACTCGAGTGTTCCTTCCCTCAACTCTTCACTTCAGACTCTATACTTCCCCCAAAATACAGGCTCGCAGGCGCTGGGGGAGCTGGCTGGCTGGCTGGGAGAACTCCATATACAGCAGCCACTTTTCTGATTTCGGGGGCTCGCTTTTCTCTCTCTCTTTCTCCCATTCTCCCCTTCTGTTTCTCTCCCTTTCTCTCTCTCTCTCTCTCTCTCTCTCTCTCTCTCTATTTATTAACCCTCTCCTCTTCCGTCTCTCCCAGATGCCCTTCCCCTCCCGGCTAGATTTCTGACCGCTCGATTTATTTTCCCCTTTTTTTTGGGGGGGAGGGTGTTCTTTTTTTTTTTTTTTCCCCTCCTGTTTGTTTTTATTCTGAGCGGGTGTGCATGGGGGGGAGCATATAGCAATTCCGATTCTCTACATAACTGCACAGAGCCAACCGGGGAGAGGGAGAGAGAGAGAGAGAGAGAGGGAGAGAGAGAGAAAGAGAGAGAGAGGGCGGGAGAGAGGGAGAGAGGGAGAGAGAGAGCACGAAAGCAGCGCCAGGAGCAGCGGCAGCAGCAGGGCCGGTCACCCTCGCCCCCTCCCTGCTCCTGTGCACGCCAGTGCAAGCCATGTCCTATCCTCAGGGTTACCTCTACCAGCCCCCCGGCTCGCTGGCTCTGTACTCCTGCCCGGCGTACGGGGCGTCGGCGCTGGCGGCCCCCAGGAGCGAGGAGCTGGCCAGGTCTTCGTCGGGATCGGCATTCAGCCCTTACCCGGGATCGGCAGCTTTCACCGCCCAGGCGGCGGCCACAGGCTTCACCAGCCCGCTCCAGTACTCCACAGACCCCGCCACGGGATTCCCCTCCTACATGGTAACTACCGAAGAGAACCCCTCTCCTTCTTCATTAGCATCCGCATTCTCATCCTCATCATCTTCAGCCTCTCTCCTCACACACTCGCCATCAGTCCCCGACACAGCCGGACGGAGGCCCCGCACCAGCGCCGCAGCCTCCGCGCTGCCAGCCCCGCACCGCGGCCGGGGCCGTGCGGAGCCGTGCGGAGCCGAGCAGTGCCGAGTCGAGTCGGGCGGAGCGGGGCCGGGCCGGGGCCGAGCGGGGCCGGGGCCGGGGCCGGGGGAGCTGCCTCACTGTGCGCCCCGGCCGAGAGCGGTGCCGCCGTGCCTGGGACCCGGGCTCGCCCCGCGGTTCCCGGAGCCGTGCGGGAGCCCTGATTAAAGAAATACGGCTTTCTCAGTCAGTTGGGCTGCAGGCTTTCATTCCAACCCCCCGGCCCCTTCCACCACACACACCCCCCGCTTTCTCTTTTTTTTTTCTTTTTTTTTTTTTTTTTTTCCCTCTTTTCGCTGTGGTAGGATAGCGGAGGGTTTCTTTCCTTTCTTTTTTTTTTTCTCCCTTTTTTATCTTTTTTCCACTCTCTCATTTTAAGTCGGTGTTTAGAGGCGCTGCGGGCTTTATCCTCGTGTGGTTTTATTTACTTTCAGTGTGTTTTGTGCTAATGGTTTAACTGGATTTTGGGAATGAAAAGGAGCATCTGTTTGCGATCTGTGAGCTTCGCTTAAGCCCAAGATGGTTGTGGTGGCCGAGTTTCGGATTTCACTTTCTTCTTATTAGTTAAAAGGAGCATTTGCAATTGCGTGTGCATAAACTATATAAATAAAACCATAAAGTATATAAATAAACTGCACGTCTAGATGATTATATAGTTTTATAAACGTACACACGCGGAGTCAGACACGTATCTAGTCCGCATACACAAAGACCTGTACCCGGAATTTAAGACTGGAGCCGCTGTCGAGATCCTAGGAGGGGATGGCAGCAGGGTAGTTTGCTCTCCCTGCAAAGTGACAGGGAAACTACTTGCTTTCTGTTCGTAAAATGCGGTGCATAAATTGTCGTGCAGTCTTTATTCGGGGTAGGGTAAAAGATCTGAGGAACTCGCTCGCTTGTTTTTTCTGTTGAGAAGCAGTAGGCGAGTGGCTGGAAGTTGCAGCGAGGTTGTGAACTGTGCGGGATATTGGGTGATGGTGCGCCTGCGAGTCGCCGATCTGCAGGGTTCAGAGACGTGCGGAAAGTTAGCGAGTTCCTTAGCGATATCTAACTTTTCTTGCACCATGCAGACTTAAATAAGCGCAATTTAAACGTTAAAGGGCGAATTAAAATGCTAATTACATCGCATTTGAACAATTCGAAACGGTGCATATCTTCTGATTTGCAAATTGGATTTGCAATGCATTAGTGCAGTGAATTGCTAAGTGGCGGCTTTGTTGTATTTTCTATAGCAAAAAAGGAAACATCTTTTGAACCTTTGAGAGAAATGTAGATATCAAGACACTACCTGTAGGGCCTTTAAAATGTCTGCATGGTTCAAAAAAGATATTGGGAAATATTCAATTACAAGGAGCTGAAATTAGTCAGAAAGATTAAAACATCGCCGGTTTTAAGTGTGTGCCTGTGCCTATGCGTTGGGCGGAGGAAGGGGGGGTGGGGTAGGGGGGTCACAACTTAATGGCCTTTGGGTGCTGTTTCTCCCCCTCATAGAATATGGATACAAGACACCGTCCCGGGGAAATACAAATATAACCGCCGATCTCGCCTTGACAACTTACTAGTGGCTATCAGCAGTAACAAATTGCCAACCCCACCTTTTTGTTCTGTCCAGGGCTCCCCTTACGACGCCCATACGACTGGGATGACCGGAGCCATCAGCTACCACCCGTACGGCAGCCCTGCCTACCCTTACCAGCTCAACGACCCCGCGTACAGGAAAAACGCCACCCGCGACGCCACAGCCACGCTGAAGGCCTGGCTGCAGGAGCACCGCAAGAACCCCTACCCCACCAAGGGTGAGAAGATTATGCTGGCCATCATCACCAAGATGACCCTCACCCAGGTCTCCACCTGGTTCGCCAACGCCCGCCGGCGGCTCAAGAAGGAAAACAAGATGACCTGGGCCCCGCGGAACAAGAGCGAGGACGAGGACGACGACGAAGGCGATGGGGCGAGGAGTAAAGAGGAGAGTCCCGAGAAGATGCCCGAGAGCAACGAAACCTCCGCGGAGGACGAAGGTGGGCGCGGGGTGACGGCGGGCGCCCGGCGGCGGCGGGGTGGCCCCCTCCCGTGCCGTCCCATCTCAACGCGTCCCCCAAAAAACGGGCAGCTAGTTGGGGGGGAAGTGTCCCGTCCCGTCCCCTCCCGTCCCGTCCCTTGTAACCGGGCTGCCGCGGGCTCCGCTCGCCGCCGGCGGCCGGGGAGGACCGGGGGCGTCCGGTTGGGGCGCGGGGGGCCGGCGGGGCGGCGGGGGGCGCCGCGGCGGCTCGTTTCTCGGCCTCTGCCTCTCTTCCTTCCTTCCCTCCTGCCCCCCCCGCCCTGACTCTGCCTTTCTGTGCCCGCCGACCCTCGCAGGGATCAGCTTGCAAGTCGACTCGCTGACGGACCACTCCTGCTCTGCCGAGTCGGACGGCGAGAAGCTGCCCTGCCGAGCCGGCGACCCCCTCTGCGAGTCGGGCTCGGAGTGCAAGGACAAGTACGAGGACGTCGAGGAGGAGGAGGACGACGACGACGAGGAGGACGAGGACGACGAGGAGGACATCGAGGAGGACGACGGCGGCGGCGGGGAGCGCGACCCGCCGGCCAAGCCCGCCACCTCCTCGCCGCTGGCCGCCGTGGAGGCCCCTCTGCTCGGCCACCCGCACGCCGACGCCGCCCGCAGCGCCAGCAAGGCGGCGCTGGGCGGCCGCGCCTCCCCCGGGCCCCCGACGCCGGCCAGCAAGCCTAAGCTCTGGTCGCTGGCCGAAATCGCCACCTCGGACCTCAAGAGCCAGAACCTGGGCCAAGGCTGCCAGCCAGCGGCGTTGTCCTCGGCCACCCCCGCCTCCGCCCCGCACAGCGCTGCCTACTCGCCCTCCTCCCTCCTGGGGAGGCATATTTATTACACCTCACCTTTTTATAGCAATTATACAAACTATGGGAACTTTAACGCTCTCCAGAGCCAGGGAATCCTGAGATACAACTCGGCAGCAGTGGCTTCAAACGAGGGACTAAGTCAGACTGTCCTAAATGCCAGCTCTGTTCACAAGCAGAGCAGTGACTCTTTGAAAACGATCACTAACCAGCTAGAACAGCATTACAGGCCCTCTAGTTATGACTCAAAGAAAGGTAGGTGACTTATTTTTACCGCTTTCTTCCCCCTTCCACCTCGTCCCCTGTCCTTGGCCAGTGTGAATCTCTTATACACTGTAAATATTGAAACCTTATCTGAACAAAACACTGAGCACACTGTCATCGCTGCCACTGGCCGCATACTGAAGATGGGCAGTAGTGTAATCTGGGGATTAAAAATTGCATGTCACCATCCTATCAATACTTGCCTTTAGGAACGCAGAGAGGAAATTTAAAACACGTCTTTTAGATCACTCCGCACACTGCAGACACAGCTTTTAATGCCATTTTAGAAGGAAAACTAAATCCAAAGGTATCCAGAGAGCACTGTTGTCATTACCTTTAATTTATTTATTTTTTTTTCTGACAAACTGGTTTTGCTCTCTTTGTTCCCAGTATTCTCACGGTTTTTGCAGCTTTGGGTTCGGATAATTGCTAACCTTGGACATGAAGTTATGCGGAGCGTGACATTTTTAATGCTTTTTTTTTTTTAGAAAGTTTTATGCTAATATAATCGTTATCTTATTAAAAACAAACAAAGAAACAAACTAACAAACAAAACTCAAGATAAGGGCAATTATAGAATATCACCCAGTCTTTTAAAGGACTTAGCTATGAATTCTGTGTGAGCGAGAGTTGGGACGTACACAAAGTGTATAATCTAGTTAGCTAGCTGTGTCCTGTGACTAACTGAAGGTTATATTTTGACAGATCCCACTGAAGTCTGCACAGTAGGAGTACAACCATACCTATAGAAGTGCAATCACACAGCAATGCAAGTAAGTGAGAGCATTTTCTATTACGCTGATCATTTGGCATCAGGTCTAAGAGTGCACAGATCTAGACTTGCTTAACGTTAATTTCTTGCTTCATTACATAAGGCTCTGATTACAAAGTAAGACACTCTTTTCTGCTATTTTTAAGCCTCTCATTACAGCTTTTCTTTCTTGGTTGGTCTTCATTTTAAAGTCAGGTTAGACAGTTCCCTCACCTCCCATACTCTTTGCTTGTGTGATGCAAAGCCTTAAGGACTATTTGAATGTTACGGAAAGAGAGCTTTAAAAAATATTCTTGAATGTATTGTTGTTTAAAAACAAAGTGCTTGTGCTCACGTGGCAGTGCCGTAATTGCATATTTTAAGTGGGGTTTCCCGCTGTGACCATATATTTGAAATAAAAAGGGAGAATTATTAGAGATCGACATGCATCTTAAGCAGGGTGTGTTATCTATGAATTGCCCCTTGCCTGACTATCAATGGCAGTCTTAATACCTCCATTATCTAGGGCTAACTAAACAACAACAAAAATCGCCTTGTCGATATTTTTCCAACTAATTCTTTGGCTAAGATAAATTAGATGAGAAAGAATTTTATCTTTTTTTTTTTTTTTTCCTTCAGTTTAATGGTGTTAGTGTGTAACTGAAGGATGATCTGGTTCTTTCCTTGGTCCACAGGTAGGTGTCACAATTGCTTTGAAAAAAGTCAGCAAGCCATCATCTCTCCCCGAGCTAATATATATAACAAATCTCTAAATCCGGATCACATCTTGTGCCACTGTATAAAAGAAGACCACAGAGCACTATTAAATCTTCAGACTCTAATTATTAAACCAGAATTTTGTTGGACATAATGTGAGTTTTCTGGTATAGTATAGTTTCCCCAATGTATGTGTGATTTTTGAAAACAGATCTGTTTTTCTCAGGATATCTTGAATTGATCACTTCATTGCCACGGTATATATTCGATAGGTGTGATAGGATTTATTGTAAAATTTATTTGTAAAAGATGTATACTGTAGAGATAATAAAGACGTGATTGGAGAACTTGAGTCCTTACAAAGTGGAAACAAATTTGATATTTATTTTTGTAACGATATAAAGCTTCTAGTAATTTATGCAAGTTGTATTGCAATGGAATCTGAACTTTTTGTAAATAAATTTTGCCTGGTTTTTATTTGAAACATTGATGGTTATACAATCTTTGGTTGTTTAACGAGAATTCTTTACTAATTTATATCTCTAATTGTAAATAAAAACAGACTAGTCTGCAACAATATGGTGTTTTTCATTCATTTTCCCAAAAATAACAATTTATTATTCAGAAGATGATGAAAGTTATAATTTCACTTGTACAGCTTAGACTATAAAATAAGTAAGCAATACAAATATGTTACAAAGATATGCTTTACATAAATTAATTCCTTCTGGGTTGTTCCGTTATACTGAAGGTTTAAATACTCACATGTGTGCAAGTACATATTTATATACATACTTGCAAATGTGTAGAGAGAGTGATGTGAATACAGGCATGTTTCTTATAAACTATTTATGTTGGGTGTGAAGTAGCTCTTTATTAGAGTTAACACTCTTTAAATTCACCATTTCCAGGGAGAAAAAAGAATCATAATCAGATAGGGCTTATTTCTAATTTATTTGTTTTTGCTTCTAGCTAAAACAAACAAACACAAAAACATAAAGAGAAAAAAGTCCATTTCCTGCTTTTTAATGATCTTTCCCCTTTTTTGTTTATATCAGTGAATCATATCTTTAATTTAATAGTCACATAAGAAATCCACCTTGATTGGACTCATAAGATCAGCTAACTAATCATTTTAATTTTCAGCAAAATAATGGGAATCCTCATATAATATAATTTCAGAAAAGAAACGAAGAATCATTTATTTTCCCCAAAAGATAAATTGAGTGAATATAACGTACGGTTATAAAACAAGAATAATAGCTTCTTAGATTGCCCTTTAATCAATCATACACTTATTTTTCAAGAGGCTCATCTATTTTATTCCATGATTAATAATGTTCCAGCATGAGAGCATTATTAGATCCCAGCAGGGGAGATCCTGAATGCTTTTAGCTGCTTTGGAATGGTCAGTTGGGGTTCATTATGGTCTGATATTGAACAATTTATAAAATCTTGTCTAAACATCTGCCAGCTCAGATAGGCTGATGTGTCTGAAGATGGGAAATTGCTGGACCAGTTGATATTGACAAACGGATCTCTCTCCAGTGGCTTTTTGTTCACTGAAAATTAGTGGCCTCTTGCTCAGGTCTTGTTAGAAAGGGCATTTGAAAGTGATCCTAGATACTTCAGGCATCAGCCTTGGGAATGTTAACTGGATAAAGAGCCATGCTACTCTGGAGTCAGGAAATACGTTGTGGTAATATTAAACAGGGGGAAAGGAAGCTGTGCTTCTTAAATACATATACACAATCCCCATGATCCATCTCCCCATCACTGCCCTGTGTGTCCCCCCCCCCCCAATCATATTTTACCCCTATAAAGCTGTCCAAACGATTGAGAAAATGCATGTGTTTTTCAGCTGATAGGGCAGAAATTAATATTGTAATTCTGCAGAACTCTGGGATCCATCTAGCTAAAAATAAAACACTGAAGATCTTTACAGCTGGAGGCCTACTCATCTTCTTCTCATGTCATTGACTGATACTTCCCTGCTCCTAAAACATCCCATTTTAAATTGAGGTAAAATGTCATTCTGTCTGTGTACAGTACAATTAGATACCAGCTAAAAAGTAATTCATTTTTCCCTCCTATTTAGTGCATGATGTAAATGCAAATATTTACTTTAATAATACTCAAACCGTCTTTTATGTGCAGTTTGGAAGATTTTACAGAAGAACTTTTAAGTTAGGTGAGATGCCTAAACTTTCTCTTTCTCACTCTGCCTCCTACTTCATCTGCCCCCACCACCCACATTTTATGTTCCAGGTCTCTGTTGGACACAACGTGTACATTTCGATTGGTAAAAACCAAAAGCTGTGGCAGAGATTAAAAAAGGCTAACGACATTCCTTTGATGTTTATACGCCCAAAGACTTATAAAAGATTTCCATAATTTACCCACCCTTGCTAGTATTTAGACCTGGATTTCTTTCAGGAAAGAAAAGTAGAAAGACTTGGAAAACTCGCTTTTAAATATTCACTATGTATGTAAAACCCAATGGACTTCTCTCATCCTCTGAGAAATTCACGAGTGGTTCATGGATACAGATGGGCGACACCCAAATGATTTGGCAAATAAACATTTTTCTTTTTTTTTCTTTTTTTTTTTTTTTAACCAGAGATTAATGGGCAAGAACTGCATATTCAACGTCATTTGAGATTTAATAATCAAAATTGAAAGCAGGAGGAAAGTGTAGCCCTGTTAAATTGTTGGCACAAACAATGCGTTTATTTCAGGATAGCACGAAAGAGTCATGAACGATAAAATACATCACTTTGTGTGCAGTTTATTTCATAATGATGCCAATCAACCCACTGGGACTAAAATTTCACACCCCTTTCTATATTTACTCCCTCTTCCCCCACCCCCTCTTTTCGGAGCGGAAAGACAAACCCTCCCTTCTGCGGGGCCAGAGGTTTCATTAGAGCTGATTTATTGAAATTCAGGCTTTAATCTCAGGTGGGATCCCCGAAGAATTGGCGCTGTCGCCAGATAGGAAGAGGGTCGCTTTCCACTTTGCACTTCCTGGGCTGCGTTTTTCCTCGCTCCCTGCGAATGTCAACATTTGTTCTCAATAACAGAGTTATTGTTTCAGGAAAGCTGCTCACCAACTGCCTTTGAGAGCGGAAAAAAGCGTCACCCACCTTTGTTCGACTGGAGACGGGGGAAGGGATGGATGGGGACGGAGGTAGCACTTAGCCCAGGCCGGTAGCGGACAGACGGACAGACGTGGGAATTGCTCCTGGACATGAGCTCCCGGTTGAAAGGGAACGGGCTAAGGGGAATTAACTAAGGGGACAGTTAATATAAAGCGCAACGGGCGGCTGCAGAAATAACAGGAATGATAATGAAAACAGTAACAACAACAAAAGAAAAAGAGGACGATCTTCCCCAGCGTCCATTCTCGGAGGAGGTCTTGAGGTTTGGGGGAGAAAGGTGATTTTTCAGGTGAAGAAACAAATTGCAAAGTGCAGCGTTTAATCTAGTCTACCTGGTGGAACCCGCCTCACCAATGTCAAATACGGGGAGCGGGAGAAGGCCGGGGCCAGGGCAGCCTGGTCCAGCCGCGGCCCCTCCGTGCCCAACCTCATGGGAAAAGAAAAGAAAAGAAAACAAAACAAAACAAAAACCAGCCCTCTCGCCACTGGAAGTTTCTGCATCCTCCACGTGTTACATCTCACTTAAAGGCAGTTCAGACTCACCGCACTGCTGAGAAACCTTCGCGGGGATGTAATCAATACCGGAAGGATTTTATTGCTTATTAACTTTTTGAAGGAAAAAAAATAAAAAAAGGAGGGAGAGAGAGAAACGGAATTTACATATAGGTCGATTTGTTGCCTTCTGTATTCAGACTTTTCCCGAGTGCTTGGGCAAGCTTCTCACGATCCAGCTACTCGAAAAGAGCCTTTGCAGTGTAGGAATTGAATAATAGTGGTATATGTATATATATATACCTATATTATTAATAGTAGTGCTGCACATTAAATAATATGAGTTTTACCCCTTTATTTTTAATCCAGTAATTTATAACTCAGGTATGTTCCTGGCCTTTAAAGAAATAAAAGAGAAGGGGAAAAAAAAAGTTAAGAAACAAAGGGATCCTCGGTGAATATTCAAAGCACCCATGCATCTAATCCCTGATTATTACTCGGTGACTCTGAAGCGGAGTCTTTATTAAAACGGGAGAGGGGAAGTGCGGCCGGTAGGGCACCCGATGGCAGAGATGCTGCTGGGGGCTGCGAGGGGCTCTGGAGGCAGGAGCGCGTTACCTGCGAGCATCCTGGCCGGGGGGATAGCCGGACTCCTGCAGCCTGAACCCGTGTTCCCGCCCCCAGCCCCCCCTCCCAATCCCTCCCCCCAGCCTAGAGTCACAGGGGAATGTCACCGTTTCACGTCCAATCCCGGCCGAGCCGGCGGTATTTTCCCTTAGCAAAAGCAAGGGACGGAGCGACTCGGGGCAGGCACCGTGCGGCTGCTGAGCCGCGCCCCTCACTTTGCTCCGTTCAGGGTTTTGGGGACCCAAAGGAAAGACAAGAGGGCTGGCACCTGGGCCCGGCCCTCCTCGGAAAGAAAGGCAGGAGCGCAGGCCGGCTGCAAAAGTCACTTCTGCTCCACCCGGGTTTGTGTCATCCATGACGGGGGATTTCAAAAGAGCACATATTTGCGAGGAAAAGAAGAAAAAGAAGAAGAAGAAGAAAAAAAAACCTTCGTGCTCTCCGTGCAGCGGCCGTGCGGATATTGTCACTGCTCGGGCTCTTAAAAACCGTCCAAGGGAAAAAAAAAAAAAAAAAGTACATTTTTATAGGGAGAAGTGACAATTTATTGTGTATAACTTCTGATCAATTATTAATCGTTAGTGTCAACAACAGGGTTATAATTACCTTCACTTATTTAAAGGAATATTTATTTTTTCTTCTCTCTGATCTGGTAATTAGTTAATGCTCTGGAGTAATGAATTCAAAGCTGATTTGATAATGTTTGAGACAGGGTTTTTTTCCCTCTCTTTTGGCAGCCCCTCTCTCGGGGGAAGGTGTCTCCCCACCCCAACCCCGTTTGCAGAAGTGTCCATGTAAAGGCAAATCGCGCCGCGTTTCACTTTTCAGACTATAAATAACGATTCTGGGAGGAAAAGGGCAAAATGACAAACAAATAGAGCGCAGCTGGGATGAATAAGGCTGATCAAAGTTAGCGGGGGCCGACGATTCTCGCAGCCGCAGCAGATCTGAGTCCCATAAAGGTGCCAGCAACTCTTACCTCTCTCCCCGAGATCAAGGGAGAGGGTGAACAGGGTATTTTAACCCCCTGACATCTTCTCGCGAGCGGTGGAGGGAAGGGAAGGGGAGGGAAAAAAAAAAAAAAGAGAGAGCGAGGGAAAGGAAAGGGCCGAGTATTTCGTGTTTATCGGAGTTCTCAATGCTTTCACGATCGCGTAGGCAAGGGAATAGGGGGAGCTTACCTGGTGCCCGCGGAGCTCCCCGCCCAGCCTCCGTAGGATGCGCGGTGGGCAGCAGCGCGAGCCTGGCTCCGCTCCACTCCTCGAAGCGGGCGAGGCGCAGCCGTGCGCGCTTAAATGATCCTGAGCCTGGCTTAGCCCTGGGGATGAGGAAGCAAGAAATTTTATATGTATATATATATATATTCTTTTCTTTTTTTTCTTTTCTTTTTTTTTTTTTTTTACCTTCCTTGTGGGAGCTCAGCAGAGCTCCGTCATGGAGAAGGGCAGCCCGCAGGGAGCGTGGCTGCTGCCTGGTTCCCAGGTTTAGGGCGTGGGTAAACCCCCGGGACCTGGCAGCCAAGGGCGAGTTAAGCATTGAAAAACTCCCACGGCCCCCTACCACACATGCATGTGGTGCTGAGCCGAGGTAGAAACTTCACCGTTGCCCCCAACCCGCCCTCCTAGCTTTTTTCCAGACCTCCACTTCATTTAGCATCAGGCGAGGCTTCGGAGCCAAAGAGCACTTTTCGTTTTTAGCGCGGTGAGGCTCATTTTACGGTAGATACGCGTGAGATGGAATATGTGTATCTAATATATATAATAGGCATATATTTTATATATAAAATCTTTCCCCCGTGCAGCAAAACTGCAGTGGGAATTGCAGTGCAAAATGCAAGTTTGAAAATTAATTCATCCTGACAGGTTTGACATCGCCCGGCTCCCTTTTTCCTGCAACTCTTTCCGCAAATGAATGCCGCTTCCACAGTGTGTTTTAATTTGTCACGTCAAGGCACTAAAAGGCAGCAATATATACTTAAGCCAGTTAACATTGTAATAACAGGTTTAAAGGAGCAATTAAATGGTAGTGAGTCGCATGTCTGACTTTCTATAGGCATTACCACATCAATGGTACCTTTTAGACTGACTATAACTTAGCATGATTGTCTCAATTAGTTTAGCTACATGATAGTTATTGTGAACTCTTTGTGAGTAATCAATGTTACGCAAGCTTATGGGAAGGAGTCTTAAACAGGGGTGAGCACTAGCTAAGAAACATGGACCTCCTGTTTCCAAAAAACACCTTTCTCCCCCCCTCCCTCTTCTTCATCTTCTTCCCCCAGCCCGAAAGA
This sequence comes from Anser anser, assembly GCF_964211835.1. NCBI lineage: Eukaryota > Metazoa > Chordata > Aves > Anseriformes > Anatidae > Anser > Anser anser. The sequence goes on from NC_139721.1 coordinate 67,017,686, forward strand.
AAGAAACGGTAATTTATAGTCTTATAAATCTGTTTCCGCGACCGGTGTAGCTGAACGTAGATTTACAGGCAAATAACTACTTCTGCCGCGGCTGATAAACGAAACAGTCTCTTGAATTCAGCGCGGATGGCGAGTCACCCCGCTACATTTCTGTTTTTTTTTTACTGTCGTCTGTCCCGGCAGTTTATGGTCACGATTCGGCCCCGAAGCACAAATAACTTTGAGGGACGCTCCCATGAAATGGTTTGTGTGGGTCCCGTGCTTACGGGCGCCCAGGTTTCACCTTGCTGACATCGGAGCGAGTCCGAATCGGCGTGTGGCAGAGAGAGACCGGCGTGTACGTGTGCGTGTAAACCCGAACCTGGGTGCTTGGGGAGAGCGGCGGGCAGAGGGAGGAATGGCTGCGAAGCTGGGTTATAAATACAAAATAACGCAGCGAGGAAGGTCCTGCCGGAGCAACCGGCCGTTTAGTAACTTGTTAGTTCTTCTCCACCTACAGAATCTTTCATTAAATACCGAGCCACGGGTGGCTAATGCAAAATACAGAGAGCTGCAAATTTAGTGAGACTTGCGTGAACTGCTTCAAAAGACTAACAAGTTTGTAATGTTTTCTGTCACGGGGATTAAAAAAAAAAAAAGGCAAGAGAGAGCGTGTTCTATTAAAATTTAAGATAAACATGTTGCAGGAATTTCTGTTGGTGAAGTTATTCTCATTAGTCCTAACAATGTATCACCATTAGACAGGGCTGGAGTCAGCCTCAGTCTCAAGATTTCTGATCTGCAAGCTTTTTTTTTTTTTTTTTTTTTTCATGCACATTACATTTCTGTCATGCTTTGCAGCAGAACACGATATCCCCAAAGAACCCAAAGAAGAAAAAAAACACTCTGACAGCAACCATTAGTTAAGAGTGCAATGAATAAACCCCTTGCACAAGAGTATCAGGACTAATTAAGATTCTGTTTAGCAGCCCTGGATGGAATGTTAATGTAGCTTTGACTAACTGAGAATAAGTAGGGGGAAAAACTGCATTTTAAGAGGAATGCTGGGGTGATAACATCTCTCACTTCTTCTGTCCAAGGTCTGCCCAAGCCTGTTACAAAGTCATTATCTCAAATTACTCCTGTACTTCAGTTTTAGAGGGTTTGGGCAAGATCCCCTGGCGTTGAAGTGCTGCCTAGAGCCTTACAAAGCCAATACTCTCTAAGGGGATAAAGGCTGAATCAACCCACTATCTCTACCTTCGAGAGTTTGCTGGTACCAGTTCCTTGGACAAATACAGCCAGGATTCTGGAGGCAGATTAGAATCTATTGCTGGCGTCTCCTCGCAAATCCCTAAAGGGTTTTTGACCCTTTGAAGTTTCGTCTATTTTGCTTACACAGAAGTTTACATGATTAAGTCAGGATTTTACAAGGCTCAACAAGGCAAATTTAGTCACCTCGGAACACTCAAAACCAAAAAGAAAAAAAAAAAAAAAGCAAAACATCCAGTTGTCCTGCCACTCGTTTTGCTCCAGGAATATTAGAATACTGTGATATTCATGGTGATTAGTTTAATAAAGAAGGAAAAAAATATTTGCGAGGCTGTTTCAGCAGGGAAGGACAAAAAAAATCTCTCTCCTCTGGAGTTCATTATTATTATTGTTAATAATAATAATAATAATTATTATTATTATTCACTTCAATAGTGTAATTTCCCCTCCACCACTTCCACTGATCATAAATACAGCTATGTTTCTTGGAGAATGGATGTATTTTCCCTAAGTCCTTCCTAGTGTTTCTAACATTTCCAGCCTGCCTATACTCCTCCTCAACCAGGCAGTTGTGTTCTTTTTATTCTCACCATGGAGCAACAAGCATGCCTAATCCTTCTTTCTGAAATAAGCTTTCTCAAACACTTTACTTGCTAAAAGCAGCTTCTCACACCACAAATCTTTGCTTGGAAGGAGAGGGTTGGGGACTGACAGCATAAACTGGAGAGGAGGAGCGGAGCTCTTTCTCGGGAATAACTACCTATTTAAAGAAGTCCCCTGCAATCACAGAGGGAGGTCTGTAGCTAGAGGCTGCAGCTGCATCTGGCCCACCACACTTGCTTTGCCATTTGTGGAACACATACAGTCTCTCTTTTTCTCTTTCTCTTTCCCTTTTTCTCTCTTTCTCTCATTATCTCTCCCTTTCTCCCACCAGAGGGAAGCTCACTTTGCCAATGGATTACTGCTGCAGAGTTATTTTCTGCAAAGGAAGGAATGATCTTTTCAGGCTCTAAATAGTTAACGATAATAATAATAGTATTATGATAAATAAATAAATAAACAGACCTGGCAGGCTGGAAAGTTTCTGTAGCTGGATCAGTGAGTTGCAGGGACAACAAGGGCAATCAAGCGAGCTGCAGATTTCTCTTCCTCAATTGATTTATAATTGATGAATGGATTTTCTTGTGCAGCTGCAGCGTGGTTAAAAACTATTGAAGAGGTAGGTGTCCTGGGAGGTGTTATTTTGTAAGGGAGACAGTTAGGAGTAACTGGGTGCGTTTATCAGCAGGAGATCTGAGCAAGGAACATGATTACATTAGCTGTTAGTGGCTAGGATTCAACTTTCCACAGGCCTCCAGCACCTGCAGCCTTGGAGGTGACTCACATGGAAATCGGTTCGTGCCTGCTGCCGACCGTATCGGGGCATTGATCTGATGCAGAGCTCCCCATTGATTCAGCCAGCAGTCCTGTGCCTGTGTCACCAGCATGCCATGCACTGCTGGGAGAAAGCAATCAGGTATAATTTTGCAACTGAAGGGCAGGCAATGCATTGTAGAACCTCTCTCATGTGTTCTAAGGAAATAGAAAGTGTTTTCAGAACCTTTAAGGTGGGCATAATTCCTATTCCTGTCATGACTTTTCCCTCTCCCAGTAGGGATGTACTTGTAAGTTAAAGCATTTGTGGAGTACCTTAAACAGCAAAACTATAAAATTAGTATCAAGAGAGATGCAAAGTTGTTACTGTGTCTCTGGATTGTGGGTGTTCTCCACAGGTCTGCATGAACTGTAGGATCAGGTCCCCGAGGGGGACTTTCTATGCCTTCTGGACTAATATCATAGATTGTATGGGTTTTGGTGTGGTACCTTGTTATTGCATTACTCTCTGGGAAAAAATAAAAATAATAATTAAAAAAAAAAAAAACAACAACAGAAAGGACAGGCCTCCCTCCAGCCTTTATAAAGGGGCTATCTTCAAGAAGGGGACAAAATGTTAAGGTAAGAGGAATAGGAAAGTCTTACTTTGCTTTCTCTCCTTGAGATTATTCACTTTCAGGATCGTGTTCTTTTTGACCTTAAATTCATCCAAGAATAAATGCAATGTTTCCCCATATCAAGAAAGGCTTCAGCTTTTCTGGGGGCAAGAAGGTTATCTGGGATCCAGACAACAACATGCCCCCATCCTGTGTCCTTGAAGGGCTCAGGCTGGCACATCTTCTCCAAGCAGTCCCAAAATTCTAGCTGCTTAGAGGAGGCAGAGGTACAACTGAGATGGAGATGTTCCTGCTGGTGACAGCACAGTGCAAAACAAATATGAAATGTTTAGAGCGGAGACATAAAGCTATTCCCAGCAGAGCTACTCAAGAACAAGGAAATGCAGTCACAGTCCCACTCTGTCTCTCTTCCCAGTGCAGTGTCCCTCACATTGCTTTTCTGCACTGCATCATTGGCAAGGGGGGGTGAGACCCGCTGAGAGCTGTGCAGAGGTGGCTGAACAGATGGGTGCTCACAGCTCCTGTAAAGAGAAGGCATGGATGCTTTCCTATGGAGGAGGACTCTAGCATATGGACATTATCTTCCACGAGCTTTGAATGGTGGGCGGGTGTGGTGGTGAGGGGAAAAATTTAAGCCACATTTTGCTGCTTTTGCATTTACTTTTGGATAGCTAAACACAGGATAGGTGGCTTCATGCCCAGGGAGTGAGCTGCTTTGGATCCAGTTCTGAGACATGTGGCTGAGGTGTCTCAGTCAATTCTCCTGCAGCTGCCAAAAAGCAGGTGAGGTGCAGTCCCACTGACTGACTGGTGAGAGGGAGTGCAAGGGGAAAGTTGTGGGACTTATTTCCTTTCTATCTCTATCTCCTCCTGCTTGCTCTTCAGCTGCATGGGAATAATCTTATTCTGAGCACGTTTCTCTGAAAAAAAATACCCAACAATGTACAACTCTGTGTGTTTCTATAGCTTTTCTTCTTTTTATGTTCGGGTTTTCATTTGTCTTCTGTTTTTTGAACTTCATTTGTGCAAAATTTTACACTGTAAGTCTACTCATTTATAAAATAATGAAATGTGAAATTCTTGCTTCATTCCTCAGTTCCAGGATCTGGGCTTTGAATAAAACCAAGAAACAAACACAAAACAAACAGCCAAACAAATATGAGATTTTTCCTTTAAATACTGAAATCTCACTTAACTTTAGAATATTATATTTGTAGCAAAGTGACTGAATGATTGCATTTCCCCATATTTAGTCTGTATTAATGTTTCTAAGCTAGATCTTCTTGCTTTATTGGCCCCCATATATAAGTTTTAAATTCTCATTATTGCTGCAAAATGTGGTTACAGCGGAAGAAAATCTCCCTCCTCTGGATTTTTCATCATAAAGTATTTAAATTACAGAATATTGTTGGTAATCACATAAAAACTCATCACTTTGCTTTCTTATGCTGAATTTGCAAAATTGTCTGTAGCAAATAAATTGTTTATATTTTTCTGCAAGTTACAAAAAGAAAACAAAACAACAACAAAAAAAAACACAAACATTCAGCAGAATCCTCCAAACCGCCTTTGTACAAAGCCTTTTCTGAGTTACAAGCACACATAACTCTACTTCAGCTGACTTCTGTGGGAGTTAAATGTTCAGTAAGTAGTATTCAAATTAACTTTTCTTTATCTGTAACAGCAAGAAAGAAATTATAGCCCCACAAATGACATAACAACAAAAATGTTTACATGCATTAATAAACAGAAGAAACTTCTCAGTTAAAGCACAACTTTTTGATATTTTAGAGGACTAGAAACAATAAAAATGTCTGTGGAAATATGGTCCATAATATCCTTGAAAAATCCATACAGCTGAGTCCAATTTCTGTTATTGAATCCAGTCCTGAAAAAAAGTGGTAAAGTTGAAATATTCATCCTTAAGTTATTTTAATGTAGTGTGCATATAAGCTTATTTTTATTAATGGAGTAGGTTTCTGATTCTGAAGACAATAAGTCACAGTGTAAATCCATGGTAAACTTGTTTTCAAGCTAATGAAAGAATCTGACAGCAAATAAACGTGTACATTTTCTCTCCACATTATTTATTTTATTTTATTTTATTTTATTTTATTTTATTTTATTTTATTTTATTTTATTTTATTTTATTTTATTTTATTTTATTTTATTTTATTTTATTTTATTTATTTTATTTTATTTATTTTATATATATTAGTCCCTTCTGTAATGCCTGAGCATGAACATTAAGCATAAACATTTAAGGTGACTATGTGAATCAGTGGGAGATATGGCTTCAGTAGTCTTCTGTTTACTTCCATTATCACATTGTTGTTAGAATATTAAAATGAAAAAGCATATAATAGAGATGTAGTAAAAATATCAGTTGTGTGAAAGATAGTCTTAAAATATGTCAAATCATTCATCAATAGTTAAAAAACTGTTTCTAATATTTTCCTATTGTGAATTAGCTTTTTTTGCATTTAAATATAAAAATAAAATAAAATAAAATAAAATAAAAAGTGTGTGTCAATTCTAAAACCCCAAATCTAAAATGCGCCTATTGAATACAAACATATTAATTAAACAATTGGCAGAATAATTGCTATTTGGTAAATGCCATCTTTTTAGATGAAAATTACTATCATGGATATCCACAACGGATACCACAAACGAAGAGAAGTCCAGTGGACAAAAATTGTGCGGTCATTTAGTTAATTACTTTATTGTAAAACATATGTATAAGGGCACAAAATTAAAAGCCCACAGACATTATTTACGTGATACCCACATTTGAATTTGAAGGCTAAGTTAAATGCTTTTTTTTTTTTTTTCATTTTTATCAAAAAGATTCTCTGAATCAGATCATGTAGTGGAGGATTGAACTCCACTACAGTGGAAAACTGAACTAGATGCCTCTGGAGCCCTTGGTGGTTCCATTATCATGCTTCCAAGGCACACTGGGCATATAAGAAGGAAGACTATTGTCCTGAGTGGGAGGATTTGGGGATTTTCTTGCAGAAATCTGCTACGAGGCACTCCTCTATCTCCATCTCTTTGCCATAGCTCCTCTCCCAGTCCGTGATTCCAGATGCAGCTGTTTAGTAGATTGCAGATCAGGGCAAGCAATTGCATTTGATGTGTGGGGGTCATATGTAAGACCCATATGTAAGGGGCGGGGGGGGGAGTAGGGGAGAGAGAGAAAAAATAGTACTGCCTTGCAAATGTGTGAAGCACAACCACAGTAAAAGGAAGATGTGTTGGGAATCAAATGATACAAAATGTGTGAGATCTGATATTTCCTTATGTATGTAATTTCCACATTTTAGAAAAAAAACCAAAAAGATAAAAATAAATTGTGCTGTAACTACCTCTTACCTTTTACCATCATCAGTAAAAATCCATCATTTTCACATACACCTCATTGATCGAACTGAGTGACACCTATATCAGGTAGAGCCAGGTGGAGGAGCTGGCATTGTGCTGACTGCTGGCAGTGCAGCTTCACTGTCTTCGTCTCACCTCAGTTGATGAAGCCATTGGATGTTTCTGGAACAGTGTCTACTGGTGTAAAGACTCTGTCTATTATCGGACAGACTTTGCCATAATAGCCATTAACAGATGTAGAAAGTAAAGAAGAGCAGCTCTTGCTGGTTGAAGCTAGGAAAATAAATGCCTAATATTTAAACCACTCTCAAGAGAAATGTGGTGTGTGTACATGGAGCAGAGAGGAGAAGGAAATCACGTCTACAAAAATCCAAGCTTTATAATATTCAGCCAAGATTCATCTACATGCTGAGATGCAGCTATCATCTTGTAATGCAAAGTTTGGAATATCAGATTCAAGGAAATCTATGTATTTGTAAAATACATTTTACTTTAGAAATGTGATATCACATTACTGTAGCCCCACAAAATTACACGTTTAACATATTAATCTCTTCAAATATGTTAATAATACATGAATCAATACATAAGGCTCTATAAGTTGACTTTAAGGGAATATGGTTGCCTTTATCCAAAAATGTAAACACATTCAGAGGTGTTGTAGATAAACTATGAGGTTAGATTTTCCATTAATTCATTCAAGATTTAAGCATGCAACTACTATTATACTCTGTGTCTCCTATATGAAACCCTTGAAAGATAAGCAAAATCTTCACATAAAACAGTGAAGTATATTGTTTATCCCATTATTTTATTGTCATATAACGAGAGTATAGGAATTTGAGGAAAAAAAAGACTTTTTTTTCTTTTATTTTCTTTCTTTTTTTTTACTTTTTTTTTCATAATTTATCATTAAATCAGCCTTTGCACGGGAAAATATGTATACTGATATTTTAACTAGTACTTTCAAGATAAAAGCCTAAAAAAGAACAAGGAGAACTGCAAGACATTGAAGAAATTTTTGTTGCAGATTTAAGTGCATTTACCTTTTTACATAACCATTAGGTATATCTTGGGTGGAATTGGTCTCTGGTATTACTCAAAAGAGGGCTGATGAATTTATCAAGGGGCACCTGGCCCAATGAGCTTAATGGGAATTTAACATGAGAAACATACGTCATGTATTTCACACGATTACACATAAATGCAGGTAAACAGGAAATCTTTGAAATGCATCAGAAATTACAATGAAAGCATATGGTTAAAAATAGATAACACTCAAAAATGAACACATATATTTATATATAAACTACAGATGGAACTGGAAATGAGATCCCTAGTTAAAGATGGATAACATTTTCTTATGTAAGATTCTGGTGTGTTTCTTATTGTTAGATGTAATCATTCAGACGAGAATTTTTATGACTGATGTCTGCCTCACACTGTGTGTCTTGTTTTTATATAAAAAGAAAGCTTCAGCAAAACAGTTTAACTGTTTCCAGGAAAGATGATAGGGAAAAATAGTTTGGTTTGCTAATGTTAAAAAACTGCGTGACTTCATTGAATAAGCCACTCTAAATGATGTAAATTTAGGAAAGAGGGTATCTTGAGGCCAGAAAGAGATGCTTTTTTTGCTTTTCCTATAAAACTACACACTCATTTGGCAGAGTTATTGTTGGGTTTACATGATATAATAGCTTGTTGTTTAATTATTTGTAGATTTCATCTCTATTGTGTATGTACAAGGCTAACTATCTCAGTGCAGAGCTAAGCAGGTAATTCCCTATAATTGTTCCTCTTACGTGCCTCAGTTACTCTAAAAGTGAGGGCAAGAACGATGTCTTTTTTTCTGCTCTCATTCCTCTTTCATGACCATCTATATCACTTCAGGGCAGCCTGAAGAACAGCAGGTTAATCAGCCTTGAATAAAAATGTGAGTGGGGAGCAGAGAAAATAGAAAGAGAGGTGAAAAGAGCTTGTGGAGAGGAAAAGATAGGGGTAGGACCAGAGAGATTAGAATAGACTGCAAAAGGTCTGTAATCACTAAAATGCATCTTCTTCCATGACATGGGGTAGAACAAAGGATTTTGGTTTATCAGGATTCTTCTGCTATTTCCTACATGATTAGGGTATCACTGGCAACGTAAATCTCTTATTCCCCATAGTAGTGGCTCCATAATCCCTGTTGACCATACTCTTGCCTCAGGCGATAAACTTCTGCTTGGAATTCAAATTCCAGCATCATCGTCCACGATGTGAGAATTGGAAAGATTTCATGTGATTAACATTTTTGTCAGACTAAGAAACAAAGAAGTAATTATATTTGTTCCTTCCTAGGCCCTACATCATCCCACTTAATCGTCTGTTGGATAGACAGTTCTCTGTGAATGAGAAACTGTTTCAAAAATTAACCTTAGCTTGCAGATTTGCTAATTTTCGATGTTTGGCCTTGCAGCCCCAATGTTTTGTTCAAACAAAATTCTTGAATACAGTAAAAGATAGAGAAAAATGACACAATCAAGCTTTTACTCATTGATTGGCAAAATTATCTGTGTTTTTATGCACATGTGAATTGCACATAGATGTGCATTATATATATGTATATGTTATGTGTTCTCTCTTTTCATATGTTCTTTGTGAAATGAAGATGGCATAAAGAGCATTAGAGAGTTACATAATCTAATAAACAGTCTGATAAAGTAACTTACCTTATTTGAATGAGGACTGCAAAATCTGGCATGAGAATTTATAACATTAATGTTATTCAGATGTGAGAGTTTCTAGGATTGCAACTATTGGCTGTAGCTATTTAGATTTTCTGTTTCTTCCAACAACATTAGTGCTGCAATATGCTGTAACTAACTGATTGTAGCAAGACTCCATGCTAAATTTATATATACAGAGCTCCCATATCAGTCCAAATATGTATGCAGATAGCTAGTGTCAATGCAGGCACTGAGCCATTTGTAAGTTTAAAATTACTGGTTTACATTAATATTTGCCGGATTTGAGCCTTGGTTATTTTGTTGTCTTCCTAAATGGGAAAGGGATATGGACAAGCTGAACTGCCAGATGTGTTAGTCCTGCCAAAGCATTTGTAGTGTATCTAATGCTTTCCTTGAGCCAGTTGGTCAGTCAGTCAGTGATTCTCCCCCACAAGAATTACTCCTAGGAAGAAAAACAAAAGTAAGAATTTTGCAGCAGAAGGAGAATATAAGAGAGGAATGCACTTTTCTCTCTCTCTTTTTTTATTTTTTTTTCCTACTTCAGAGAAATAAGACATGACATAATGCATATAAAGTAACAAGCATCTAACCCTTGGTGCCATCCAAGTAGTAATGGCATAGAATAATATCTATTTGTGGAAAATCAGATGAAGGAAGATTTTAAAGATTTCTCAGTTTGTAGATATGCAGATTAATAATCGCACTGGCAAGAATGCAGATCCCTAGTTTTCATGTATATATATATATCCCCAGTTCTCTACATACTTTACACAGACACACACAGACACTCACACACTTCTTTATTGCATGATGGAGGTTATTATTTAGACACATCTGCAGGAAAGGTTGACCCCAGACATTTCATTTCAGAATGTTTGGTAATATATGATTAGTATTTATGATACTGAAAGAACTATTTCAAAATATTTTTACAATAACCAATCAACAGTGATAAGGAAAGTGAAAAAAAAACCAACCAACCAAACGAAAAAAACACAAAATCATATAGACAACATAAAAGCCATATAAAAGCCATCAATCAAGGATATTTTTGGTATGAGATTAGAAGGGAATTCTTATCTAAGAATAATGGCTTTTTCATTAAGGCAGTTCAAAATAGCTTGAACAGACCTAAGCTTGATACTTTCTGTGGTTTTACAGTTAAAAAAATCTTACTTTGATGTGCTCATGTCTCACCAGTAGCCCTGTGTTGTGCTTCTTTTGCACTGCAGAATAAAGTTTCATGTGTTTCTAAAAGTGATAAAATATTGTCTGGATACAGCAAAGGTTGAGGAAATAAGCAATACAAATTTAGGGATAACTACTCTGCCCCATGGACGACTCACCATGCTCATAATGTCAACTGCTCATACTCTTTAGAACTTTGTGTCCGATGGGAACTGAAGCACTGTGGTATGGTAAAGGAGATCTGTTCTGTTATATTTTGCTGTTTGCCACCGTTTTACATCAGATGTAGCATCTGAGGGTGAAGTTTTTCACTGAAGTCACAGAGCAAGAGCAATGTTAGGCTGAGCAAATTCCATGCTCCTGAAAGAGTTGTGCTCAGGTATGGCTCTACACAGGTAGTATTTTTTTTTTTTGTACCATTAAAAACAAATTAAAAAAAAAAAGACAGAGAGAAACTGGGTAAGATCTCGCAGTAGAATTGCTGATGTTTTATTTTGAATGCATAAGAATATTCATTTGGGACAGATGTAGTTCCAAGTAGGACAGTTTTATATTCCCAAAACTGAGGAACTTGTTACTGACCCCTCTTGCTATAGGGAAGGCAGCTGGGGAAGAAAAGTGGAGCAGATGTGGAGAATGGGGCCAGTTCTGGGAGCCAGGCTTGCAGCTTGTGCTCCAAGTGGAGGGATGAGGCTGTGGTGGCTGCATCATCCATGTGAAGTAGTGTTATGCTCATTTTCATTTTCACTCTCCTGAATGTATTCCTCTATCAAGCCGTTGCCTCAGGCAGCAGTTTGCTTGTTTATTTTGTTTTTCTCTATAAGCCAGCTTAAAAATAAATAAATAAATAAATAAATGATAGATATTATATCACGAGGGTCCACTATAACATTTTGTTTTAAAATCTCTAGATTTTATAGGTTCGTCTTTATACAAATTAATAATGTTTTACACAGTGTTTTCAAAGGTAGAAGTGTGTATTGTGGATGTTTAGATTATATTGTTGTGATATCCTCTTATAGGCAAAAAGAATGAAAATCAGCAGGAACTGAGCAGTGTGTAAAACCCCCAAACACAATACTGTTATAAAATACCTTTTCAATATCACAAAAATCCTGGAACCCTTTAGAAATATTAGCAGAGTATAAATTATTATTATAAGTCATTTTTACAGTTTGTTTATCTCATGATAGAACAGGGTTCTTCACTACTTCAGGCTGAGCAATAAACCTTTACCATACTCAAGGGCATCACATGCAGTACGTAAAAGTGACGTTTCTTCAGATTTCTGTGAATTGATTAAAGTCAAGTGGGTTGTTTAGGTTTGCACACCTTACCAAAAGTTCACTAAAATTGTCAGAAAATCTTCCTTTTATTTACTTGGGATGAAGTTGTAAATGGAGGTAGGTTTTCATGTTTAAAAAAGTTTGATTAAAAAAAAATAAATGTTATAACTAGTCAAATCCTTTCTTGGCTGAAGAAACTGAAAAGGGTAATTCCTTGATGATTTCAACCAATTCAAGAAGATTAACCTATTTTACTTGTCAATGATAGGTAAAGATATTTTTATATATATATATATATTTTGGAGAATGATAAAGAGTTTTATGAGTGCCTTTTAGCAATAAACTGAACACAAACATCATGATTATTGAGTACATTGTTCGATATAATTAAATTGTTATCAGAATCATGTGACTGGACATCCAAATAACTCAACAATGTTTTCGGTATTTTGGTTGAACTCAGTTTACCCTTTTTCATTTTATTTTTGTTGTTGTTGTTGTTCATGTTTTTGTTCTTGTTTTCTTTTCTGCAAAGGAATGGTAAGTCTAGTTTGATCATTTGGCCAAAAATATTTACTTCATGGAGTACATTATGATTTGATTATAACTGCAGCTAAAAAGGAGGGTGAATTCCCAGAAAGTTAATATTTCTTGTTAAGCAAATCTGGAATATAGATCAACTGCAAGTATCAGATATGATGAAAGTGAATCTGGAATTTCTTATGTCTCCTCTAGTAAAACATAAACAGATGCAAAATGTCCAACATCATATTTTTGGTCACTTTTTGATGCCTGTTGTTATACCTAAACTTCCAACATCAGAATAAGTTTCCTGTATACTGAGAATTTTACATTGTACAGCTTCAGAATTTTCTTTTGAAGAGCTTTATTTAACCCACAGCTGTTCTGGAGTAACCTTCTGAGCTTTATATTCATTACAGTATAACATTAAGAAGGTCCTGACAGCAGAATAAATTTACTTAGCTTATTTGTTTAGCTTTGCCATTTGTATGTATTTGGTTGAGGTGAGACATCCAAAATAAATCAATTAATTTGTGCCTTGATTTAGTGTCTTTAAGGAGTCTTGTAACAATAACAATAAAAAAAATAGCCCCCCCCCCCCCAAATTTACTCCATAAATTTCACTTTTGAATAAGTTTACTCCCTAGCTAAATCTCACTCAGAGAGTTGCCTTACTTTCAGGACAATCATCTTTCTGCAAATCCACACAGGAATATCAGTCTTATTTCTTTTAATCACCAAATCTGAACAACTAAGTATTCACTTCATTAAAGGCACTCAGAAATTCTGACCAGCTGTTTTCTGCTGCTTGGCTGAGGACAAGGTGGAGAAAGACAAGCAATTCAATCCTCAGCAACCCTCAGTTGTGTTCAATGTAATTCTGCCACATAATTACACTTTCATGATTTTATTCCTAAAGTAGAATCTTCTGACATGTTTAAATTCATGTGATACACACAAAAATTTCCAGAGATTTTGATAATCATCTCAAACTAACTCGTTTTGTCAATTGTGGTTTGTTTTGTTTTTTTTTTTTAAAGCATTTTAAATTACAGTTTTCAAATGGATTGAAGAGGGAGTTATAATTAGCATACTAGTTTATATATAAATGACAGATTGGTTACTTGCTCTGTTCCTGGAAAACTCTTTGCTGTTCTGGTTCAAATACAAAATTCTGGAGAATTAAGAACTCTTTCTCAGAGATCAAGGTGACTGCAGTATGGAGTTTTTAAAGCTGGTAGTAATCTTTATGCACTGGAGAATCTTTGGAGAATCACTGGAATCTTTATGCACAAAAGAAATGTTGATTGCAACTGAAGAGTGACTAAAAAAATATCTGTTTGATTGTATGAACTGGCAGGCCTGTTGCTTGTGAAACTAAGTGCTAAGATTTCAAAACATAAATCCATATCCAAAGTCCAGAATCTAAGCAGATGTAAATCAGTGGAGTTATACAGACTTCAGCTAAGCTCTGCTTATTTATACAGCTGGATCTGGCTATTGGGTGCAGCAAAAGTAGCCGAGTTGTCCGATTTGGTCATAATTCAGAAGAACTCCTAGAGAAAGTTGGGCCTGTCCTTGGAAAAAAAATTTAGTATTCTGTAGGGAAAACCAGGCAATTCTGAATGGGATCACAGTTTCCTATCCACCATCACAGGAAGAGCTGAGCAGGGCAGTGTGAAATCCTGCCCCTCCTAGGGGTGCAAGTGACCCAAGCCTGGGTACCTACACTCGTTTGCACACCACAGGTTTGTACCTTCTCTCCGGTATAAGTCTGCTGCTGACTTTTGAAAGAATGAACAGGACACAGTTTTGTGAATATAAATAAAGGATTTTTTTTTTCTTTTTCAAATTCTTAGTAATTTTATTTTGTCTTATATATAGTTTCTTTCCTAGGATGGTGCCCTAATCCTTGAGCTAGGGGAGTGGAACATAGTGAGCTGTAGACCCTATTTCCATTACATAGGTTAACTGAAAAATAATGGGATAAAGTGCGTTCATTTCCCCTTGCCCTGGGGTTTTCAAATCGAGGAGCAGCTTCTTGTGATGCAGTTGGCAGCTTGACTTTATTAGAGCCCATTGGTCATACTCTGCAGGTTGTTATATGAATCAGGCAGCTCAGGCAGCCAGAACTTGCTCAAGAGGCAAGAAATACCAAACACTTACTAGACAGAATCTTCTGGGGATCCAGGTTTAGTTTGGGACCCCCTCCAAGCTGGTAAGCAAGATGCCCAACTCCTCATCCCAGCTAGACCTAGAGCAAATCTGAGCTTACAAAGACAGAGGACAGTAAGGTTGCAATTGCCTTTGAGGGTAGGCAAAAAACAAGAAAAGATATTTGCATAATGATTTTGGAATTAAATTTGTCCTAAAGTCCATTTCAGGTGCTGTATAACTGATTGATTTGCTCCTCTAAAAGCTTACTCTCAAGACCTCTTCAACCTGTGATTATAAGTTAGTCAAAATGCTGTCTTTGAGCAAAGATTCTCTACTCTACTTGGTAAATATGACCAGTTACAGATCCAGGTAAGGATCTTAGAAAATAATGTACTAATTTGCTCTTGATGTAATTTGTAAATTATGTGCTCTGATCTCCTTTTTAACCTTCTATAGAATTTCTATAGCATTCTACAGTATATTTATGGATTCCTACAGAAACGATTTGTGTTTAGTTATAGAGTTTTTGATAAAGGTTTTTTATTATTCAAATAATATTTTTTTTTCTCTGTTATATGGTAGAGACAGAAATTGTAGCACACTGTCATCATGGAGATTTGTAAGTAAAAAAAGAAAGAGGAAAATATGTAGGTGGTAGTTTGACACTACTTCATGGACATTTGTTTCTCTGTCATGGTTACTGAGGTTATACTCAGCTGTTTGCAATAAAGATGAGCATCACTAGGAAGGGAAATAATATTTGCTCAGTGTTTCTTTTTTCCTTCAAATCCCATTGTAACACTAGTTTTTCCTATTGCTGCTGTTCATTTAATCAGTAACTTCATCTCAATGGGCTTTCATGCCCTGAAGAGATATATAGGCTTACAAAGATCAGATGGTGCAGGGATATAAAACCGGAGACTTGCTGACTATATAGTTGAGCCAGAAAACTGCAAAACTGTCACCTGCAGTTTGCTAAAGACTCACAAGACTTGTCTTTTTAAAGACCAGGAAGGAAAGACATGCCCAAAACTTCTGCATTTTTATCTTTCCTGTTAGGAAAGTAAGGCAAACGGATTTGGTTCTGAGACAACCAACTAAAGACTAACAGGAAAGATAAAAATGCAGAAGTTTTGGGCATGTCTTTCCTTCCTGGCCCTTTTGAGCTATTCTGAAGTTAACTTCTCATCCAACAAGAGTTTTAATGATTACCAAAACAAAACAAAACAAGCAAACAAAAAAACACAACCCAAACCAACCAACCAAAAAAATCAAACACAACAACCTAGGTTTGCTGCTAAATCCCTGAAAGGACTGAAGGAAGTTTAATAGCTTTCATCTAGGTGTGTAATTTTTCTGTGCCATATGGGACGATGGTTAGACATTCAGACTGGTCCTCACAACAGCCAGTACGTGGATCCAAAATCTGACCTGGAGCATAGAAGAAGGAAAAGAATATTTTATATTGTACTAGTGAGTGTCCTGTAGTCTTGTCAAGCCTACAATGTCCAAAAACAAATGAGGATTTTTCAACACTGAGTATAGGTTGACATTATTAAACAGGTAATTCCTCCAAACAAAACAAAACAAAACAAAACAACAAACAAACAAACAAACAAAAACAAACAAACAAAAACACAGATGAAGGGAGATGCCACACCTTTTCTAAAATGTGTATGGAAAAGATAAAATGTACCTATGCAACTTCCAGTAACTCTGCTAAATTCATGAGCTCTGATTAAGCAGTGTCCTGCCAAGAAAGAGACAGCTTCTGATGCACACAGCAAGACTGTGGAAGTCTAGGAAGCTCCACTTAAAAAATGCAAAACCCCATGGATTTGTGTCCAGTATTTTGATATTTTACTGGCAAACATCAAAGTCTGAGATAATCACCCTGAACTCATTTTACAGCCAGTGGTGTGACAAACTGGGTCCCCAGAACCTTAGTTAAAGGCCTGAGGACTTAGGGGCATGCAGTTACCTGGATGTGTGAAGAAGCACTTAAGGCACAGATGTTTTTTAGGACTGGGTCCTAACCATGTCCTGAGAACTTGCAAGCACAGACAAAGTTACATAAAACTCATCAGACTACTTCCATTCTGTGAACTGTAGGGTTCTCTGAGGTAGGCCAGCTAGCCTTCTTGATCAGTCCATGACTTCTGATAAGACTCCCAGCTGGAACAAAGGTGGAATATATGGATGTCATCAGAAACAGTAGTGATTTTGTATAACCAGCCTGCTTAAAAGCTGGCAGATCTCAGATTTTATGACAAGAACTTTAATAGATTAACAGGATAGTGGTCAGAATTCTCAACAACGTTAGCAAAATAAAAGAAAAAAAGAAGAATTCTTAAGATAAAAAGTTTGCTTTTTCACAATTAATTTAGTAGAAGTTAATATCATTTTAATATTCCTTTGAATTTGGCTTCAATAACAAAGTGAAACTAAAAAAAAAAAAAAAAAGCTCAAAGCTCACAAAAGAAAAAAAACATCCCCAGATATCTTTTGATGTCTGCCAAGCTTTTGAATCACTCACTGTTTGTCCCTCCAAGTGAAGGAAGGCAGTCCTGTTCAGCTGAGTGGTGAGTCAAACTCAGTGGGTGCAAAGAAAACTTGTAGAGGCCTGTGCAGGATAAATATCTTTTACCATGCTTGTCACCATGCCACTCAGTTACTGCATGGAATGATCTATTGCTGCTGCTGTTGCTGACACAACCTTTCTTTTTTTGTCTTTTTTTTCTCCCCACATGCTTTTCCTGCCCAGCGGCATCTGTTTTTGTTCAAAGAGGCCTATGCCTTCCCTCACCTTGATGCTCCATTGCTGTCTCTTTCTGGCAAAGAACTCAAAAGATTTGGCCGGAAGGTTGCACTCAATCAATCCTGCCTTTAGGGTGTCCTAGAAGTGCTTTCTTGGATCACCATTGCTTCCTCTTTCCACACTCCAGTTCTCTGCATAGGAGGTACTTGAACATATGTACATCATTGATCCAAGCCATATGTCCAGCCCATTACACCTGGGCCTTCCATGTGGATACACTGCAGGAATTCATCACTGGTCAGCTTAGTGTAGCATCTGACTCAGAGCAAGACACATAGGTGCCTCTGGTGGAACTTCTCCAGCTGGCAGATGTGCTTTCTATACTATGTCAAAATCTTGCGTCTGTTCAGCACAACAGCCTTGTACAATTTTAGTCTGCATTGTAGTCTGATCTAACATCGATTCCACATTTACTTAGAAAAACTGTAGAAAAACTCCCCTAATTCTGTGAATACAGGAAACTACCTTTCCATCAATATTGGCACAATCATTTGAAATAATTTAAAATTGAGTGAATTTATGTGCAGCAAACAGCTCAGTTTTGCTGTGTATAGTGGAAGGGACAGCATGATTTTCTCCATGTTGATTGACACACCATCTATTTTTTCTCTCAAATTTATGATTAGGTTGAATTTTTGTGTTTGTTATAGTTGTGGAAGTACCATATTTTTCTGTTAAGATCTGAGGATCTTGAATGATGTGAGCCACCACTGTGTAATGTTGCATACTCTCTGTACTCTGTTTGGTCATCTTAGGTCTGGTGTTCCACCCTCCTGCAGCTGAAAAGTCCTGAGAGTTAGGTTACATTTGCATTCATTTTACCCAACACCTTGGAATTATATAACATTTTCTCAGTTAAATGCTTAAAAGACAACTGAGAACAACATTCCATTTCATAAACAGTAATTTACAAAAACAAATTAAGAGACTTGCTGATCAAGGTCTGAGCAGCGTTCTGTCTAAATAGAAAGCAAAGGCAGAAGGCAGAGGAAGGAGAGAAGGGGAGAATGGTAGGGTAAACGGGCAATGAGGGAAAATGTTGAAGTTAAAAATGAAAGAAAGAAGACTGTCATCATGGCCCTTATCAAAGGAGCAAATTAAACTAGAACACAAAAGCCAAAGCACTGTGTAAGCAAGAGGATGCACTCAAAACACACCTAACTGAAGTTAAAATGAACTTCAGCTCTGGATGCACCAGTGATAACAGCCTCTCAGCAATATTCACCTGAATTAAATGTTTAAGTACTGTACATAAAACATTTCTGTGAAAAGGTAAATTAGATTGTGACCTGGTATAATGGTGGAGCAATAAGTGACAGATACGGGTTTGTATATATATATTTTTCCTAAAATTAGGAACTCAGTTCCACATACTCACTTTAACACCAAAGGTTCTGCAGTGGTAAGCCTTTATAATCTCTTTGACACCAACTTTCATGATACTTTTATTAACTGGTTTCATGACTATGTAAATTCAGCTTCACATCTGTGTACCTAATAGGATCAGATCAATGAATCTGGACAAAAAAAATGGATCGGTAGGTTGTGCTTTTTCCTCTTCTTCTTCTTCTTCTTCTTCTTCTTCTTCTTCTCATCATCATCATCATCATCATCATCATCATCATTATTTTATTTCCACATTAGCACAAGTTTGTAAAGGAGCTTTGCAGTTCAAGAAGTGTTTGGAGTTCAGACTATTGCTGTCAACAGCTGGTATAGTAGCTCTTCACATGCATTGACTTATCAGCAAAATATTTGGAGTGCCTTAATGATAAACAAACATAAAACATTTGGCTTAGTCTCATTTGTTTTAAATGATTGATAAGATAACACCATGTTATGAAGAATCAAACTGAAGATTTGGAATATGTAATTATAATCTCCCAACAGGATCCCAACAGGAGTTCCAGAGTCTTTTTTGAAACAACAGTGTTCTCAGATTACAAGACATTGACAGAAGTCTTAGTTCTGTAAGACACATGAAAAAACAAACAAACAAACAAACAAAACACTTCAAATTAAGAATGATAATTACAAATAAGAGACCTTCCTTCTAAGTCTTTTTCATCAAGAAATGCCAAGTTGCCATTTAAAAGACATGAAACAATTTTATCAGATTTTTTTCCCATGCAAAATATTTGCACAGGAGATGCAAATAGCAACAGCACACAAGTATAACTGTATAGTATGCAAGACCATATAATAATAACCCTATTTGAGGAAGCAGAGGACTGCTTTTAGGACTGATTTTAGAATTGTCCAATATTACAGTATGGTCTTAATTTTCATGAAGAAAAAATCAAAAGACATCTTTTCAATTTTCTTTTACAAATCTTAGGCACTCCTTACAGATGTTCAAATGCTCAAAACAGAATTTGAAACTGTAATGTGAATCCACAAAAGGAAGTTTAAAGTATATTGATCGACCAGTTCCATATTCAAGAAGTCATGTTCTTGTGATTAATAAAGATAGAAATATATATACATATATAAATCCAAACTACGTGTGCTAAAGAGTTCTAAATCCATACATAAACACATGGATAAGAAAAAATTCATAAATAAGGATGTGATATCTCATTGATTACATTGTAATTTGCAAGCATAACCACAAGTCTGTAGGGTCCTCACTGTGCTCGCTGCAAATTTTGGAGCCAAACTTTAGGCATCTAAGTTTATAAAGGGCTGCTACCTTGTGGTAGATTGCAGTTGTATGTGCTTATAGAGATATTTGTAAGGATATGTCTGAAGAGATGGCATTCTTATTTTGATCAGTAAAAAAACTGGTAACCATACTAAAATACTCTCAGACTGAATGCCATAAACCTTAAGTTAGGCATGGAGATACAAGGCCAGCTACTACAATCATTTTAATTTTGGAAAAAACTTAGGGATGTTGGTAGGTCGATTTAAGTGAATGTTCAACAGCTCAGAGTTTGATTGTTTTTGAATTAGAATCTTGGGGTCTCAGCTATAGCTGTTATGTATATAAAAAAGTTAGTAATTTACCACAAAATATTTGTTTTTCACTTTTGATTTTTTACGTATTAAGTAACAACAACAACAAAAATGAATTATAATAATGTAATTTAATAGTATATCAGTGAGATACAAAGAGCAGAGAAATAACTTGAGTTACATACAAATCAAGGTCTGAGATACTACCTGCAAAAATATAACATAAACTGCATACAATGTAAAGCTTTTCCACTGAAGTTGTACAAGCTGTAATAATTCCATGCAACATCCAATAACATCCACATCAACTTGGCTCACAATAGGACAATAAAACTGTTGTTATTTAAATTAAACTATTAATCGTATAATACTTTCTTCATCTTGGTTTGATGATGTTTGAATTATATTTAATACAGATTTAAGGACACCTATACTTAATGCAATGAATAATTCTAGGCTATCATCAACTCTAGTTATTTCAATTTGATTTCCTTTAGTGTAACATAAGTATTGAGTCTTGACTCTGAAAGGACCTGACAGATACACAGTTAGGAGTTTTTTGAGATCTACTTTATTTAAAAAATACTTTTAAATGCTAACACTGCATTGAAATTATAGATTAATATTTCATCTTAACAACCTATATAGGAAAGTCTAATATTGTTATTCTGTCCATACTGATTAATCTGAACCATAAATTTTAAAACTGAGATGCAGGAAACTATGGATATTTATTCTTTTAACAACTGAAAAGCCTGCAAGGAATCTTTACAGAAAATGTATGGCACCACAGTGACACCCCCCTCCCCCCCAACCCGCCCTTTTTTTTTTTTTTTTTTTTTTTTCCCTCACAGTTAATTAAGTGTTCTATTTTGGCTGAGAACTGATTTGCAATACTTCAGATAGGATAGCTTTCTTTACGGCAAAGCAGGATGATGATGTCAAATTCAAACAAAACACTGGGAGTTAAGTTGAGAGTGGTTACTTTTGGGGGGACAGGGGCAGAAGAGTAAGCATACTTTACTTGTGCATGCTGCTGTGTTGTGTTTCCTCCAGAATGTACTTGCTGGGGCTGGGAGCTTCTCTTCCTCTGGGGAGCCACTGGCCTGCCACATCCCAGCACAGGGTGAGCAGCCTCCCCACTGCAGGGACAAACCAGAGCAAATCAGACAGCTTAGTCCCTCTGAGCACAGTAAGGAGCTGAAAAGAGTAGGGAGCAAAAGGGAGCACTGTTGAAAAGAGTAGGGAGCAAACAGGGAGAGCAGGGTGTTGCAGAAGGCATGAAGAAACTCAGGATGAGGACTCAGAGCAGTTTTTTTTACAGGTTTACAAAGGCAACATGCTGGAGCCAAGTCGGAGGACAGCACTGATGTGCATGCAGAGAGAGTTTTAACAGGGTCTTTCACTTCTGTCTTGTCTTACCTTGGCATTTTGAATTGTATCTGCTCTATTCAGGTGGTTGCCATATGTGTCTAAATACAGGCATCATTTATGGCTAAGTACCACCTGACTTCTGAATTTGTAAGACCTCTTGGTCTTAGCAAGGTACTGACAGTTTTACCTCAAAGCTTCTAATGCTTCTGTTTGTGAAGATACTCAGAGTCCTAGTAAGAGTTTACAACCTTATGGAAGGCTTGAGAAATAATATCAGAATATAAATGAAGATCCAAATGAATATTTTCAAGGAGGAAGTGCGCTTACCATCAACTGTCATTATTTTCAGTATTAAGTTTCGTTAATAAGAACCTCTGATGTTTGCTTAGGTTTTATGTATAATGTGAGGTTTGTAAACCAATGCAAGAAACACCCAGTTCCTGGCCTCTATTTTTGTTCTTGTTCTCATAAAATATTTGGTTTATTATTATTATTATTATTTTTAATTTTCACTATTGGGCTTAAAATCTTTTGTAGTTAAGATGTAGTGGATATATGAGTTTCAATTAAACTTCTTATTTTCTTTTAGTCTTATGTCATGACATTTTTCTTTAAAATGGGTTCATGTATAAGTCAACTGACATAATTCATAGGTACAAAATAAAAAAATCACATGAAGTTGAGTTTTACTGTTTTTCTTCTAAGAGGATTTTCTGGTATTTTGCTTGTACAAGCAACTGAACAGTATGTGCCTATCAAATGTGAAAGAAAAAGACAACATTTTAAAGAGTTTAGTTGGCATAAACATTAAGATGGGATTCTACTACACTACACTGTGGTTGCAAAAGAAATAACTGATAAAATGATAGTTCAGTCTGTTCCAGGTATTCCTTCCTGCAGAAGATTTGTTGCACATCATATCTGTGGGTAATCATGCTGCTGGTATAGCAGTTACTGAACTGTACCCCTTGTACAATATTTTACCTGCAGGAGGACTGTAATGTTTTACCTACATTCCTCTACTCACTGCTTTGTAATCTACACAGAAGTAGTAAAATGTTTTAATAGCAGAGTGTTATGATAGGTATCTTGTAACAACATAACCTCATTACTTTATAGTATATCCTGCAGAAAATTTGCAAATAGCATAATTAAAATAAATAAATTTCCCACTAAATTAGAGTGTGTTTTGCGACGTAGAAAAGTTCCATGCCTTCACAGGTCAAATAAACAAGCTAATATGATTTCCACAGATTTCTTTTTGTCCTTTGTACTTACGTGGAAGATTGTGACTGCCTCCCTCAGATATGGGCCCTGTTACAATATTCCATCCCATTGTCACACTGAGATGCAATCTTCACAGGATTTTATGTGATAGTTTGTGTGGATGTCTTTGAATTACTTATTAAATAAATGTGTTTTCAGAGATTGGTGTTTCATGATGAACTCAGCTGCACTCCTGCTGCAAGATAGGCTCTGGGTTTGACCTACTCTAAAGGGGGCAAGGTGAAAGAGTCATCTGTCCATGGCTTTTTACAATGGATTTGCTTTGAAGCATGCTGAAGACCTTAGCTTTTCCCACAGTTTTCTGCAGGATGGTGTGGGATTTTATTATAGTTCAGTGTTGGTCATTACTACATTTCTGTACAAAGTGAGGATTTCTAATATACATGTTCCATGGAGCAGTTAGAAACGTGCCATTTAAATTGACGTAATTAACTTGTGAAAGTACAAATAGATCTAATTTATATGGCTGACAACTAGCACGTGAAATTTCTGTCCCTTTTTTGTATTTTACCAAGCTTTCCTCTCAAATATATCATAGCATTATCAAACGAGGAAAGCATTTTTTGCAAACTCTGATACAGAGGAGGGACTTGTTCAAAGAATATTTGATTTCAAAGAAGCCCAGACAGCTGTCTCTGAACCTCTTAAGAGCCCCAAAGGATTCTCATTAGGGAAAAAGCAACTGACTACAAGCGGAACACTGTTTTTGTAACAGATCTTTGTGCTGAGATACTTACCTGGAGAATATGTTTCTAAGCTATTGGCCAAGACCCAGCAATCACCCTGATATATATTGAGTTTTATTACATAATTTTCAAAGACACACTGCAGATTGCTGTGGGTTGAAACTTTTAGCATAGTTGGTCTGAATTATAAATTATTTCACCTTATTTCAAACATTTCCTGTAAGAACAGAGTCAACGCTAGCCTGGATAGTCTGCTTCCCAGTAGTCTTAGAATTTAAGCAGGTTAATTGTAGCCAAATCAGTTCTGTAAAAGCTCGGTTAAAAGTCATCTGCATACTGACTCCCATATACCACCTCCATCCTTATTGTTCAAACTATTCTGTTATTTATTGATGGCAATCATCCATGCTGATAATTACTGTCCATTTAAGAAAAATGTTCATAAATATTTTTCAAAAACCCCAAATGCCAGTTTGAATTTGATCTTTGTTATTCATGCTGCATAAACACCACTTTGAGCTAAGTTTTGTTGCTGTAAGTGTTCACTATAATTATAGAAAAGCAGCCAGGATGAATTTATTAAAGAAATAAACTTAATTTGATTTTGATGGAAGTAGAAAGAATCTAGCAAGGTTAAATGATCCAATTATTACAAAGAAACAAGACGATGTGGTGAACTATCACTAAACTTTAATAACAAACAGAAAAACGGTTGCTATGAGCATTCCATCAATTCTTCAACCTCAGCGAAACTCATAGATCAAATATTTCAATACAAGTGTTTGTAGAAAACTGCTAGATAGAAAACTGGTCAGTAATGATGATATCCTTGTAGATGATTCATTCTTGGAGAATTCTCAGTAAGTTTCAAGGTGCAGATATTCTCCACTATGGAGAACTCTTCTGAGTGGTTTTCCATGTGCTTTTTATTCACTACTTGGTCTTATTTGGCATTACTTTAAACTATCTGAGGGTAATGTTTGATGGTCTTATCTTAAATGTTAAAACTGTATCACAATAATCTTCCTCATCTTGAATAAAATATGCTGTTTACTAACTTCTTTAGAAGGAACACTTTAGAAAAACTATTTAGAATTTCCATTTGCATTTTTTTAATTATATATATATATTATATATAATTATGTATATTATATGTATTTTTATTTCTTCTACACAATGCTATTTTTAAATAATAAATATAAAAATATAAATAAATAAATATAAATATGATAATATAATATATATAAAAAAATAAAAACGGGGAAATACTTCTTTTTCTTTTTTTTTTTCAAGATCAGAACAGTTGCTAATATGCAAATAATAATAATAATAATAAAAGAAATTATACAATCTTGTCTGTATCATAAAGAAATGTGAAGGAAAAAGAAAAAATAGAGAATTCTAGAAAAGAAACTACTCTAGAACTAGTTTATTATATGGTTTTCATGTTAAAAAAATAATCTTTTGTAAAAGAAAAGAGGAGAATGCTTCGTCACCATTCAGTAATCTTAGAGTTCCTCAACTAGTTGTGATTTTTGTGTATTCAGTAGCTTCAATGTATTTCTGTAGCACAGGCTTGCCTGGGCTTCTGCTGAAGCTTTCAACATTTACCATTTACGTCATTCTGTGGTAAGGCATGCCACCCTAACTACATTGCTTTAAAGAAGATCACCTTTTTTTTTTTTTTTTAACCTTCCTCTTGCTAGCTTTTAATGCTTCCTAGGTCTTCTTTATAGTGCAAGTGATGGTGAACTGGCTACCACTGTCCACCCCTTCTCCCCTTCCATCCTACAGATGGTTTTATCATACCTCTTTATAGTTCTTTTATTTTCCAAACGGAAGAAATTGAAATGTTTCTTTAATAACACATACTCTTGGTTGTTCTTTCCTTCCTCTGAATCTTTCCATTCAATGGAAATGGAAAGATTATCCTCCTGGAGAAGTGGGGACGTTATCTTGTGTCATTCAAGATATATGTCAGCCATCTGTTTACTGAGTGACATAAAATATTCTTTGTTCTCTTGCCCTTCCTTTTTAATTCCTAATGGCTGATTTGCATTTCTGACTGCCACATCAACATCAGGTTGATGTTTTCATGTAATTTTCTGTCATAAACCCAAGATCTTGTACTTCAGCAACTGTGTTCAGCTTAGGGACCATCCTTTCATATGGAAAGATAAGTATCAGTCTAGGTTTATAAAAGCTTAATGTCATCCATGGTTTTATTGCGCAGTCCCTGAATTTCATAAAATACCTTTGCTGCTCTTAAGAGGTTGCGTTTGTTTTACTATCCTGAATATTGTCATCAGAAGTTCTGTCAGCCGGTTATCCTTCTTCCTGTGACATGAAAAACATGGACTCTGGAGTAGATCAATCCATTGGAAACCTCCTTCCATCATAAGAATTGACCATCTCTTCCTATGCTCTTGTTCCAACACACTAGCACAGTACTTATCCATGTTATGGCTATGGATTTTATCCTATAACTACATAGTTTTATTGAAAATATTTAGGATGTTTATGGAAAATATCCTTCTCTTTTATCTACATTCAGTTTTTGAACTCAACAAAGTATCACGACTAATTTTAAAATGTTAATAAGCACTGAAAAGGTAAATGAATTGTCTCCATGTTTCTCCAGAAGAAAATTTAACACTTCTGCCATATGATTCAATATAATTAATGTAAAAATATTATGCTGTTTCAAGTACTTCTCATCATGATTATGTAGGGTACTGGCTTAAATTTAGACAGTTGTAATAATAGGCTGTCTTCTCTCCTCTATGAAAATTTTGTTTGTTCTACTTAAATATTAACTATCTTATTTCTGATCAGTTCTTATCCCATGAAAAAAAATCCCAACTAGAACAATTTGAGATGATTTTTCTGTCTAACTATTAACGAAAGGAAATATGAATCTGTACTGAACATATTTCTTTAGGAGGAACAAGTAAAAAGAAAAAAATATTCATCATAAAAATGAAAGTCTTAGAGCAGAAACATGTAAGCTAGCATCTTTAAGTGTTAGAGACAGCTGCTCACTAGTAGTAGGCAGAAAAGTAATGTCAAATAGAAATGCAACAAATACAGGTGAGTATATTTAAAATTGTAGCTGGAGATAGTTTTCTGTAGGTCATCACTTACTGATGATTTCTAGAGAAAATCATATGTTATTACAGTAATGGTAACATGAGAATGCAGTCTTTTCCAGACTGACCATAACCAATTATGTTGTGCTTAACATTCAGCTGCTTTCCTTTTTGCTACACTTAAAATACAACATCTGGAGGGCCTCATTAAATGAAGGTTAGATAATTTACTAATAAACTATTTAATTAGGAATTTGACAGTAAGAACAAGACTAAAGCTCTAAAGCTTTTTTTTTTTCTCCTTACTTGCATTTATTATTGATAAAAAAGAAACCACAGCAGTTGCTGTAGTTTTTTTTTTTCTTGATCTTTGAAAGACACTTTTAAAACAAACTTACTGTTGTTAGAAAAGACCAAATAGAGAATCCACAGTTATAAATTAAAGTAGCACATTAAAATAGAAGAATGGTTTACCTAGCTTCTTTCTGCTTTTCAGATGATTTTGTCATTTTTTCATCCATTCTAGAAAGTTAGAAAATAATCGGTGAATTGTTTTTACACTATATCATTCTGTTCTCTTTATATCAGCAGCATCAGTAGGGAATTTTTTTTCCTAAGTTTTTACATATGACTATCTGACATAAAATACTCTTCAACAGTGAACCTGTCCTGCACTTGCCTGCTTTAGCATGTATTTCAATCATTTCATCATCAGTCTAGCATGAAATACCTCTTGCTGTAATGAAGCTATCTATTCTGGTAAGAATACGGAAAGGGCATCAGTGATGGGTATCTTTTGAGATGACTGCTCCTGTTTAGTATCAACTGGGTTGAGACCTTCTTAACATGTTTCAATTGTGATCTTTTAAAGCTGTCAGGATGGAATGATTTTCAGTCACTTTGTTCCAGAGTAGATTTAAAATCATGTCCCAAAGGTGGTAGATTAATAGATTAAAACGGTAAAGTATTAATCTAATGCACTGTCCTGTCTCCTTACCCATAACTTATAGTATAACTGTCATATGATTATGGCAGTTCTCCAATGAAACAACATACCAATGTTTTGTTCTTTATAAAGAATTTCACTGACTGGTGAATTTTTTATTTCAATATATTATTCCGTATGGAACAGGAAAGTTAAACAAAGAGATCTTTGCAGAATGAAAGATAATAAGAGAATTTGCTTTGATTATTTGGACACATTTGATATTGATTTAATTATGTGTAGTAAATCTGAGTATTGGTTGGAAAAAACAATTTTTCTGGAAACATTTTTTTTTTGTACAGTTACGATTCTCATGAAGTCAAAGAATATTTTAATGCTAAACACCTTAATCTACTTCAGGTTCTTCTCAATAGCTCAACTGTGTTTACATGTGGAAACAAATCACTGTTTTATGGAACAGAAAAAATATTTTTTTCCTTCCTTCTTTGCTAATTGTGACGGAATATATTCTATGTTCACTTATTTGTTGCTGTGTAAATCTGGGAAATATATATATATATTAATTTCAATTTCATTTTATTGTTTTTTTTTTTTAATGACCGTCATTAGCTAAGGAGTTCCTGAGATAAAACTGTCTCTAAAATGACCAACTTTTGTACCTATTTTTAGAATTTTATTAGAATAGTATTTTAAAAGAAAGACACTCATACGTCTCTCAGGAAACTTCCTACCCTGCATTATGAACCGTCCCAGAAACCAGGTATTTTAGAAGCAATTGGATTTACCTTTTAACTCTGTGGAACAGTGCTTTGAAGTATTATGGGCAAAATGTAGAGCCTTTCCTTGTTTTGAGCATGAATATTGGCTGGAAAGCAAGAAACCTATGACCACAAGGTGCAGTCTGTTTTCAGTCAGTGGCTGAAATCTGCTGGTATATGATTGTATAACTGTCAGCACAGTTTAACTTACATGTTTGGTGAGATAAAGGCAATGTAAGTAGATCTACCAAATGTCAGTTGGCTTAAATTTGTGGGTTTGAATAATTCTCTCCTCTGCTCATACTAGTATTTCTTGTATATGCTTCCACTTTTCAGACATGTGAAGCTGTACAGCAAGATTTCATGCCACACATGTTCACTGATGTTTTTCACATTTAAGCCACCATTCTCCAAAGACATGTCAAGAAATACACACTGTTCTCATCTCTTGGTTCTCATCTCCTACAAGTATCCAAGAATTTGCATTTCTCTGTGTTAGTTCAGGCTATGTAAAGGACTCCTTAATGCAGCAGAACCAAAGCTCAATGCCTTATTCTTAAAGAAAAAAAAAATAGGAGAACTATTGGGTTGAACATTACAATAAACTGGCAAGAAAAAGTCTGAGAAATGATTTACAAATCACTTTTCAAACATATCAGAATTAGGAAGCCTGCCAGGGGATCTAAAGGAACAAAGGATGAAGAGCAGCACAAATAAGATAATTTTATAGTGGATATTTTTTTTTTTCTCTCTCTCTCTCTTTTTTTTTTTTTTTTTTTCAGTTTTGTTCATAATTTCAGTTTCGGGAGGTTCAAAAAGTACAATTCTGTTGGGGTGCAACTCACAGTATCTGCCTCAAAATAAAAAATATCACTAAAAGGGTCAGAGGAATAAATCAATAAATGGAACACTAAAAATTATCAAACAGCTAATATTCACCTACCTCGCAGATTTTATAGGTTCCCTAGGATGTGATAGCTGAAATATAACTGTAGAATATAGTTTCCTTTGTAGAAAAGCCCCAAGAGGCAGATTTCTATGAGATCGTTCAGGGGCTATTAGAAGTATGTAAGGTATGTATGTACGTTCCCAGAAAATTGGTAGAAACTACAGTAAACGATAGAATTAGATAAAATGTGAATAACTATATTAGGGGTTAATGTAACCATGAATATAACATACTAGGAAAGAGTCATTAGTTTGTTTCTTTGTTTGTTTGTGAAAATAGTTCTAGTAAGTTAAAGAACCACAAATTCTTTGAAGAAGTCAACAAGGAGGTGAATAATGAAGATCAGTTGAAGTAGCTATTTGGTTTTCCAAAAACAATTTTATATGCAGGTTTTTCCCAAAAGTTCTTGATTGATCTGTTATGAGATCAATCATTTTGTGCTCACATGGATAAATATTTTTCATAAGATGAGAAAAAACATGCAGAAATAAATATTCACAGTGGAAGCAGATCACCAGTGGAGTCTTATACACATTTATGACATTCAGTTGGACAATGATCTCTGTAGTTCCCTTCCAACTGAACTATTCTATTCTATTATATATATTTGCTGTTCACTATGCTAATACATGATTTAAAAAGAAAGCAAATGGTGAGGTGAAAAATTTCACAGGCAATACTAAGCTAATCAAGGTTATAAAAGGAGAGATGCTTGTAAAGTAATGCAGAAATGTAGTAAACTTATCCAGTAATTCTCATGATGATGAGTGAGTGGTAGATGTAATGTCAAATAAAATTAGGGGTAGAAAAATCTGAAGTGACATTTATGGGGGAAAACACTCCTAACTTTGTAGTTCCATGAAAATTATGCTCAACACTAGCTAAAATAAAATAAAATAAAATAAAATAAAATAAAATAAAATAAAATAAAATAAAATAAAATAAAATAAAATAAAATAAATTATGTAATATGACAACAAATAGAGATCAAAACAGATGATGATACTGTTTTGCTGTATAAATTACTCATCTGCATCATGAGTATTGAATGCAGTTTTATCTTTTTCATTTTAAAAAGAGAACAGTGGATCTGGGAAAGTTAAAGGACAGCAGAGGTAATCAGAGGTGTGAAATTACTCCCATGCAAGTAAAAGTCCTGTGTGACTGGAATTTTTTTGTAATGATTATGCCTTAGGAAAGATGTGACACAAGTCTATAGTTTCCTGATGGGAAGGTGAGAAGAGCGGTTAGCACTGCTTCTTCCTCTGCAAGAACTTTAAAATCATCAAATGAAATGTGTTGTTGGCAGGTCCCAATGAGGAAAGGCAGTTTTTCTTATAATGTGTGGATAGTTGTGGAATTCATTGCCAAAATGTTTTAACTGCTAGAAGTTTACTTGAGATAAAAAGTGATTCATGGAATAAATAAATATTAATATGGAAATGTTATTTCTGTCTCAGAAGTTTGAATTGAAGGGTGACAGATTATCCAGCAAAAACATCAGCACAAGTTTGTCCTGATTCCTAACAGCTCCTGAGGAATCTTCTGACAGGTATTGTCAGAGAAAGGATTATAGGGATCTTTGGTCTGACAAGGTGTTGCCATCCTAGCATTTTCATCTGTTCATTTCCTTCCAGGCACTGGCTGCTGAGAAGCCCATGCCCCAAAAGACACTATCACTCACTGATGTTAGACAAATGGGTGTGGTAACTCAGATGTAAGGTTTGCACCTATTCAGTGTTCAAAGGCAGAGAGGTTGAGCCACATGAAACTGGTTTGCCATAAACTTGGATGTGTCAGTTGCTTTTAGGCTGAGTCTGATATTCATGCTTGTTTTGACTGCCATTCACACATGAAGAGAAGGAGGTACAGAAAGACTGAAGAGTCAATTAGAGCAATGCAGTCTGCTTTAAGGGGGAGATGATGATAGGGAGACCCACACTGATGAGTGCAAGAAGAGAAATACTGTCTCTGGAGTTAGCTTCCTATTTGCATTGGATTGCAGAGACACAAAGAATGAGGGAACTGTGAGCACATGAGCAGTCATGAACAGAGTTACAGTGCATATCTTCAGGCTGTTAACTTAATTCCGTATGCATTTCCTCATGCAGTTTGACTTCTATCCCTAATGCGTGCTTCATTCATAGTGTTGTGAGAGTAGGGAAGGAAGAGGGACAAGAATGGTCTGCATTACTGAAAGATACATACTGTATCTTTTCTGATTTGGCTTAAAAAAAAAAAAAAAAGAAGATATAAGGGAAGGAAGGAAGGAAGGGAGGGAGGGAGGGAGGGAGGGAGGAAAACACTCACAACACCCTAAAAAATTATTTCACTGTAACAAGTTGGAAATTATGACAAATTCATATTGGAGTTTCTGAACAGAGACAAGAGAGAGAGAAACCACAGCTACAGTAATTTCCTGCACTGACTAATATGAAATATAATGGACATGTTTGGAGATGCATTAGTTCATTCAAAATATAAACATGGGCAACAACAACAACAAAGAGAGAGAGAAAAGGAAAGAAAAGAGAGAGAAAGATGAGCAAGATATCTGCCAGTCTGACCTGCAGTTTAATAGGGGAAATAACCTGGTTGAAGGTAGGGAAAGAATTGTTCAAATTGTTCAAACAAGCCTTTATGGTGTCTTCATGTGCTTTCATAGATGCCTGGGGCCAGAGCCCTGCAGGGTACTGTCAGTTTCCAGAGGGGCCTTTTTATATATCTTATTTCAGAATTAAGAAGGTGCTTCTTGATAACTCCAAATGAGCTAAAACATGGTGCAGAAGGAAGGTAACATGTACCAGTGCAGACAACTGGCAAGAGTTGAATGGGAAGAGAATTGAAAGGTTTTTGGTTTTTTTTTTTTTTTCCCTTTGTCAAGGGAGGCCCAAATAGCAGAAAGTCCAATATGTTTTACTGTTTTTTTTCCATGACAACAAATAAGGGTCCAGCAAATGGCAGAAAGCCAAAACGTAGTCCACTATCAAAGTATGATTTCTGTCATGTTAGGGAACTATATTTGATATAGCAATAATCTGACCATCTACTGACTCTGAGAGAACAACAACAACAACAACATTGGCTTGGAGCAGCTAAATATTCAAAAATTTCAACTCTGAATTTGATATACTCAAGACAGAAGTAGTTCTTTCTTTATTAGGCCAGATTTATGTTACATAGCCAGAGGGGATATCACACTGGAAAAAGAAGAATGATAGGTTTCTTTGGTGGCTATTCTGATCTAAAGGACTGGGGAAGGTAGAAAAACAGTCAAAGTATGATTTTTCACACATACAGATATGTTTTGTGCACTAAACAGATCATTTTGGTCTAGGAGACACCTTTTTGTAAATGCTTGTAGTATGGGAAAAATACCCATTTTGTGTGTGTGTGTATATACTTTCTTCCCATCTTGATCATTGCTTAGAAAGGCAGTTTATGCATATCTGTTTTTATTCTTGACCCCAAACCACTTTGTTCCAGGAGCAAATGGCTATTAAAATCCTTAAGGCGAAATTCAATGGGTTGCATAGCTGAGCAGACTTTATTAATTACTTTTTTAGCTACCCTCACATTTCATCTTTCAGATCTTTCAGATCTTTGATGATACTATCAAATTACATAGGGTAAAAAATAGATCCTTTCAGCACAATGCTGAAAATAGATCAGTTAAATGGTGATTGCCCACTTACATTTTTTTATACACAATTTAATATTTTCTCAATTAATATGTTATACCGCTAAGACTTTATTAGTTCTCTATCATATGCTACTCATCATGATTGTGTATGTGTATCACCAGTAGTCCTCACTGCCTTAACCAAACTACATAAAAGAAGCAGACTGTGGTACATGCTTCAACATCAGTTCACCAGAACACATATGTTGGGTATTGGGAGGTGTTGTCTTATGTTTAGTCTTACCTAACATCTTGATAAAAAATCCAATCACTTGTGTACATACAAGACAGACCTGAAATTTTCTGAAGAATCCCTATCAGATTCATTTGGCAAACCCTCTTTTCCATATAACGAATTCTCTGGTAACTTCAAAATGTTCTCACTCTCTGAGCATCTCTTCACCACAGTTTTTACAAGGTTTCCTTTGACCAACAGTTTCTCTTTGCATGTGAGAACTGATGGAAGCTCAGACAGTGGTATCCCCACCCCTCACATTTGTCAGACGAGAGTCCTGAGCCCAGGATCACAAAGAAAAGTGAATTCCTAAGGAGGGAAGTAGGAAGCCAGTTGCATACAGTGGCTTTGTATCACTTCAGATCAGCTAGATGTGGACTAACTCCAGCAGGAAGATATGTAATCACATTAGCACAGTGCTGTGCCTGAAGGAGTAATCCCTGCTAGATTCAAGTACCTGCTCTGTCTGAAGTTATTTGGCTCTTTTGCCTTGCAGCTCCCCCAAGGTCTCTGGAGTGGAAAGCATGTGGGAGAGAAAAGAGTGAGAATGGTCATGACTGACTGATGAGTTCTTTTACTCTTATCAGTGTGGAGCCTAGGTTTATTGCTCTGTGCATTTTGGATGCAATAGTCATTGACTAAAATGCACAGGCAGCTTTGAACTTTGAAGCAAGAGCTTCCTCACTTTTTCTACCCCATATATCTCAGGCAAGTTACCTATTTTCTATACTTTGATTTTTCAAATCTCTGAAAAATCTTACCGTTAGTGTTTATAATGCTGATCCTAAAGTAATAATACTCCCTTATAACATTGACCTTAAAGCAAAGATTAACATAAATTGCTTACATTATTCATAGTATGTTGGTTTAGTTAAGCTTGGGAAGATGAAAATGGTATGATTATAAATAAGTTAATTTGAATGTAACTGTGAAGTATCTTAGAATCTGTTTGCTATTTGTGACTGAAACCAAAACTTATAAAAATATCATCTTGCTCTTACCATCTACTCAAATAAAAAATATCTTTCATTAGTGAAGAAAAAAAAAAAAAGAATAATAACAGGATAACACAGTCTACAAAGTGACACATGAGTTACATTTGCAATTAGAATTTTTAAAGTTTTTCTTTCCAGCAGTGGAACCTGTGTTCATATGCTTGTTGGCTAAAGTCTTGGTATGATCTCCAAACAGGAAAGGCTTTTTAAGACATGCATATTACATTGTCTACTGAAACTGCCTTCCAACCCAATATACAGCTAAGACCCATGGTTTAATGTTCAATAACCTCAGAAACAGCCCATTTTAAAGTGTCTTCTCCTTGATTACTTAACTTTATTTCCATCTAAGAAAATGATTTCTTAAGACTGTAATTATTTAAAAGCACTTAAAAGCTGTGTAAGTTTCATTAGCTATGTAACCCTTGTATAATTTCTGTAGCTATTTGTAATATTATCAATAAAAGATGGTATTTAAATATTCATTGATTGATTTATTTGCTATTCTTTTTGCTAAGTAGTGGAAGCCATTTCCACAGAATAACCATTGTCTTGGCAGCAAGTGTCAAGCAACTGATCTTGTTCCATACAATTTCTGTTTTACCTCTGTTTGTGAATATTGTGCTAGTTTTAATTAGTCTTAAAATAATTTAAGAATGCTTGTTAACTTTCTGGCATTCTTAATAAACAGAAAAATTAAATACTTAAGGTGAGGCAGTGATTAATGTTACTTTTTTTTTTTTTTAAACCATGATTTAAAAATATTTTGTAATTCCAAATAAATATTTATCATCACCAGCCAACTAAAAAAATGATTCTGTTGTAAGTCATTAAAAAATTTCAAGAAGACTGCTTTCCTGTAAGTATTAAGCATCATATACTGACCATTTGCTGAAACAGGTGCCATACTGCCTTCTGCTTGCAACTGGTGGTAAGTTGTTTCTCAATGTACATTACTTCTTATAGAGGTAAGTACTTTGGGCATTAGCAGTGTGAAGGACAAGTAGCTGTTTTATAACCACTTCAAACTGTTCTAGCCACAGATCGGTACAGAGTGTTGCCTTGATTCCTGGACAGTGTTTCTTAGCATCATGTACCACATGCTTAGAGCCACATATTCCAATTTCAGAATTGGTGCACCTGTTTAGACCTGCCCTTTCCCAAACAAACTTTGCCTCAAAATGCTAGGGGCTCTGCAAGGTGAGAGTAACTGTTTATATGAATAATTTTATGGCTTTTCACCCACACCCACACCGACCTCCTTTCAGCTACTGCACTGCCAGATGTATTTAATTATTGCCATAAACTGTAAACACTACTGCATGACCATTTCCCCTTTAGCAAGATTGTGTGTGTGAAAAAAGTAAACAGATTGTATAACAAAGTGTTCTCTAGCTGTCAGCAAGGGCTTTGAAAATAAAACACTTCCCTCCCGACTCACAATTGGCTGACAGTCGGCACATAATGAATAATAGCTCCTGGGGACCAGCAGAAAGATGTGTGGGAAAACTTTAATTAAAAGCTTGTCAGTACAATTTTACCTGGGTGACATCACCTGACTGAAATCCTGCTGCTGGGCTTTGTTGTCTATAGGATCGCAGGTAGCGTACTTGTTTTGCTGACAGCAAACAATTCAAAAAGTACTTAAAAACACCGGGGGGAAGATGCTCTGCTGCCAGTAAAATATAATCCATTTGTGGTGTTCTAATTTTCTAATTAGCAGCTGTAGAAGGCTTTTCGTTATTGTGGGAGGAGGGTGACAAACAGGTTTTTGTAGCTCATTATGTATGATGCCCTCTTGATTATGTATTTTCTTGACATTCCGTTCCAGAAAAGTTTGTTCCAAAATCAAATACATTTCCAAATGTAGACAGCTGGGCTGGAGCCAGAAGTATAGACCTATCATCAAGTTCCCAGCTTGAAGCTCTCTTAAATCATAGCACAGACTCCAAACAGCTTAAAAGTTCACAATGGATCAGACTGTACAATATTCATAAGGAATAGGACCCTGATGATAGTCACACACAATCAAGTCCAGGAGAAAATTCACGATGCCAGAATTGATTCTACCTAACTCAAGACAGTAGTGACCAGTGCAATGAGGTGACACTCATGTTTTCATACGCCTGTTAGCGGAACATGGCAGTGGGAACCCAAAAACCCCAAATTGGTCCTAAAGTCATAGTTAGAAGTATTAATGGAAAGAAACTCTCATATAGCACTGCTGAATTCATTATTAATAGTAAAGCTCGGCTATTTTACAAGTAATTTGTAGTAATGGAGAATAGTTTCTCATAATTTAATGTTAATTAATTCAGTTACATCATGATCTAGTTGAAGTCCTGAGCTGACTTTAATGGGAATTGGCTGGGTCTGATCCAGAAGCCACTGAAGCCAATGGAGTATTTCCATTGATTCTGAGAGAATTTGGTTTGGGTGTGTAGATGGATGAAATTTATTTACCTGACAGAGGAAAGGCTCTCACTGAATTATGTTTTTGCCTCCCTTATGAACATTATCTCAATTTCCTTAATTTTATATAATTATGATTTGCAAAATATTGAGGAAAGTATTATATTTAATTAGTGGTGAACAAAAGTAAACAGGAGTTTATTTTCTTACTGCATGCTAAAATTGGATGATGTTTTTGGGCACCTATACGTGAGTAATAACACAGAGAACAACTACCAGGTAAGACTAAAGACAGGGCATCTAAACTCAAACATTTCTGGTACAAAATTTCTCTGCCAAATAGTTAGTCTGAAGATTAATGAAGAAGGTTTTATCACTTTTTTTTTTTTAATAAGAAGAAGAGGATGGAATTAAGCAAGTGGGAAGGAAAACAATGAGCAATTACTTAAGTATTTTCCATTATCCTTTGCTGCTCTGACATAATGTGCAATAACACTTAATTCTTTAGAAAGAAATATACCTCTCTGAGGCTTTCAGTACATGGATATTACAAGAGAAGCAGGTGCTTTCACACTCCAAGGGAAAAAAAATATATGTGTGTGTTATGTTAAAAGTAAAATAATTGTAATTTGCTAGTCAAAATGATCATCACTTGTTTGATGATGGGTATTATTTATTAATTCAAATTACTGATGCACAACAGGATAATTCTTTAGAGCAACTCTCCAAATTGCCTCAAGATAGAATTTTGTAGTTGCTGAGAATCAGGACTTTCAAGGGAGGCCAGGACTCCTGGTGTTTTGTATGAGTCAGAAGTTTCTGCTTAGGCTAAATGACACCTTGAGAAAAGTCCCCAGAACCTCTGTCTACTTGAGAATCAAGCAGGTATGTGGCCAGACAGTATCTTAACAATCAGGTCACAGAAAATTCACTGACTTCATAGCTTTCCTTCTGGAGGCCTGCCATTTTGCATAGAACAGGTGAATGTGTGTAGAAAGGTCTTCAGGGAATAAAAGACAGACAGGATATGAGGAGTGGTGTTTCAGAACACTCCCCTAAGGAGGGGGTTAGTAGAAATTTAACTTTACATATTTGATGGAGCAGCAACTGGAACTCAGTGTTCAAATACTGAACTGGGGAGCCTTTTTCTGTTTCCATCCCTATTTAAGTATGACATAAAAAGTGAACAAAAAGTGAAAGAACTCTGAAATCAGTGCAAAGAAAAGTGTGTTCCACCCAGCCACTGCAGAAAAGCTTGGAACTTTATATTTAAATCATTTCTCTTAGGAATTTCTGCTGGAAAAGACAGAACCCAAACCCAGATTTCCTATAAACTAGGAAGCAGAGTTTCTATAAACTAGAAGCAGAGGTTCACTCTGCTTTTAGAGCAGGACAGGCAAAAGACTTTCATTTAGTTTATATTTCTCTCAATATACGTGTGCTGTGTGTTGAAAAGGAGGAAATTTTAAGCATGATTCATAACTTTTATCTCATATTCCTTCTTTCTTTCTTTAATACACTTTTGTTGAGTCATCTGAGGAATCCATAGCTTTTTAGAACTAGCTAAAATGAAAATGAGAATTTTCTCACACTACTAGCTTCATGGGACATTTCAGATGGAGGCTCTTTCATGCGTTTGTATTCAGTCTGGCTACCAGAACACTGTCATTGTTTCAATCTTGCTAGTCACTTATTCTTACATTATTATTCAAGAACTGACACAAACAAACAAACAAACAAACAAAACAAAACAAAAAAAGACAACTTTGCCAGCTAACAGTACTATATTTGAAGATCCAGGACAGAGAAATCTGGCAAGTAAGGGAAGCAGGAAGAATATGTTGATTGTCACATGAAACTAACTTGGTTATTGAATTCCAGTTTCTGTTATCAGGAATTCTCATCTCATAGGGATGATCTTTTCTCCCTCAAGAATTCATCCTTCAAGGCATAATATATTAGTGTTAGAGAACAAGAATACTTGCAGCCTTCCTCTCATACATAAATCTAATGTGATACACAACAGTGTATCAATATAGATGTATCAATATAAATAAACTCTTTGATTTTGTTTTTAGTAAATAATTTCCATGCCTGGTAAAGTATGAGAAGACAGGATTTCACTTACTGGCATGAGCTGTCTGTGTGATCATGAGGAAGTCATTTATGGTCTAACGATAATTATGGTCTAATTCATTAAAGTACAAAGTGCTAAGGATTAGATGCCTATATTTCAGGCTATTGGTCTGTGGCATTCAGATTCCTAAATGAAGGGGAATTTTTACCCTGTTTGTGTGTGTGTGTGTGTGTGTGCATGTTGGGTGAGTTGGGAAACAACTATGTGTCAAATAGAACATTTAGATTTCTAGGCTGGGCAACAGGAAAAGCCTGCAGTGAGTGTACAATCAGCCTGTAAGAAATTCCCACATCAATATGGAGAGAAGAACCTTTGTCCTTTAGTGTTTTGAGCTCAGAAAATTTACGGTCATCAGTAAAACACTAATTCTTTTTCTTCCATGCTGGTATTTGAGTTACTAACAGATATTCCTTCTTGTGCTGTCTTTATGTATCTTAAGACTTCTCTCTTCTCAATCTTGCAACTTTCACAAGGCAAAGGAGAGAGGACATATTCTTTTTTTTCTCTTCTCCACCCAAACTGCCTGTAAGCTTAAGTGTTAATGTGCCTCTTTGGGATCTGAGAGATATATATTTGAATCCTCTGGAGAGGAGTGGTGAAGCCTGATTTGCATGTTGTAGGTGATCATACCTCTACAGAAAACAAAGCATCAGTATCACTAGTTCATGCTGTTCTTTTTGCAGAGATAGCGACAGTGGTTGCTGGGTTTTGCTGGTAATATAATGCTTCTGGAGCGCATGGTTCAAATACACCAACTGGATCTAGCGTACCAAGGGTGGCTGAGCCTAGTCAAGGGCCTTGACAGTGTCTAACTTTGTGTTAGTGGTATTATACTGCTATACATGTACAGAGTAACTATGACCTGTAAGGTCATGGATTACAATCAACACTGGTTATAATGGCATCAGAGAAGAAATTTGAAGGTGATGGCAAATTCAGATGTAACTTTCTCTAGAGCAAGGCACAAGTTCTCCTTTAGGTACCTAAATATTTTAGACTTTTTTTTTTCCTTTTTCTGATCTATTCATAGAAAGGAACCGAAATTCTTGTTAATGAGAACAAATATCCTCCAAGTATTCTTCCAATTACAACTTACAAGCCTACTTGTGTAGGTGGGAAATATGCTTTTCTGTTGACATTAGTCATGCCTTTAAGCAGGGCTTCAGAGTTCTTAAAACCATGCCAGTTATGCAAGTTAGCAGATGATAGTAGTTTTCATCACCACAGGGTTGTTACAGAAGCTAGTTAAGAAACATATAAGCAGGCATTTTTATTTATTATTTACATATTATCAAAGTGAAGGAAACCTCTTTTCATTTAAGAAGGCTAAGAAAAAAAAATTTAAAAAAATGGCTTTGCTCTTGTTATTTGATGAACTGTAATCTTTGTACATGATGATAAATTAGATGGCTAGTCTCAGTGTTCGGTCTGATTTACAAGAGATTCTTTTGAAGTGATAAATGCCTATCAGTCTGCAGTGTTACACCGTAAAACAGAAGGATCTGAACATACTTGACCAAACAACACTTTGTTTTGTTTTTAATAGATAAGTCAGATGAGGCAATATAGAGATATTGTAAGTCAGAGTAGTGAAGCCACTGTATTACATACAAGAAAAGGTACTTTATTTTAAGACTGACAAGTCTGAAAACAGAAGTTAACAGAAAGTCACAAGTCATTCTTATGACAAGTGCATGAAATCTAAAGAACAGATTCCATATGGTATCATATTTCAAGCTGTATGTCAATGACTTCATCAGAAAGTTATACCCTTCCAGTAGGAGAAATGATACCTTTGAAAACATGTGTGGCTGCATGTAAAAAGTAAGCTTACCCTGTCTTAACAGAGAGCCAAGACACTTTCTGCAGAACAGGCAGACAGAAGAGAAAGAACAGATGTAATTATCAATCACACACTGTCATTAGCCTAGCTCTCAGGATCTGCAGAAGAGCAGAACATATACTGGTCAGTTACTGGTACACACCATAGATCCCTTCATTATTGATTTCTTGCCTGCTGTGTATAATCTAACATAGTGAAGGCAGGATTAATCTAAATGTCTAACAATGTAGGCATGATGATGGTTGTCAAGTCTGTTTGCATTTGCTGCCACTTACACTAATGGCACAAGTGAGATGGGCTGGGCCACAGAAATTGCACACTTCAGTGTAAACACTCATCCTGTCCAAATTCTTCTGGATTCTATTCTTTGGTGTAGTGGATAGTGGATCTGCATAGTTGAGACCTGCTGCAGAGTTCATATCCACTCTTTCTGTGAACACAAGAGAATGATTACACACAATGTGGAAATAAGACCTCATACCACTCTTCAAAGGAATTCAAACCCGCATCTCTAAGATCCTGGAGGATTGTGCTAACATGAGACGGAGTTACATACAACAAATATTTATTTTTCTCCCCTGAGCTATTTCTACTGTAGGAAAACATTTACATTTATGCTCAGATACTACAATGTTGTGGATAATTATACGTTGCTAAAGATAAAGATGTACCTAAAAAAAAAAAGCTCAAAGCAATTTTCTGCACAAGTGAAAGAAAACAATGTCAGTGTTTTAAGAGGTGCTTAAGTTCAGCATCTGTATTTATTTTCTTTCTGGATGCTAATGAGAGAAGCTGCTAATTAAAGGTACTGAATCTGATTAGATTACTGAGCTCTCTAAATATGGATTAACAAATATGGGGTTTTAATCTCTAAAAATGTGATAAAATTTTCTCATCTAGATTTGAAAATACAGTCTTGGTTCACTTGCTTGAAGTTACCTTTTGTCTCTGTCTTTGTGACTTCTGAATCTAGCTGACTTCCTCTAGGCACTGTAGCTGCCTAATATATTAACAAGGTCATTCCTATATATATATATATTAATTAGAAACAATATTTATTATGACATTTATATATATAGCTTGCAGAACTTGCACAGAACTGTTAAATATTTGAACCAAAAAAAAAAAAAAAAGCCAAAATAGCCCTGCTTAACTAAAGAACAACTTCTGTATAAGCATTGTTTACTAGTCAGAGCAATCCTGACTGCCAGAGGCCTAAATTTTATCTTGAGGGCAGTACTTAAAGGATGTAATGCCCTAAATTTCTTCTTTAATCAGAGGGATATTTCCAAAGTTTAAATCCTGACAAAAATGAATGGTGAACACTGGTTCCTGTTAAAAGATAATTCCTCCTGGAGATTCTTTAGAAGTGGAACCAACAAAGATATTTAAGGCAAATGAAATAGACAAGACCTTTCATTTTATTTTAAATTGGCCTGACTTGTTTCATAGCATTCATTTCAGTGGTTCCAAACCACAGCCTGAAATGCCTCTTAAATTTATCAGACAGGATTCTTTTCCATTAAGTTTTTAATCCATATGTATCAAATGCACAAATTCTTAATGCCAAAAGACATCAGGAACTGGACATAAAGTAAATCTGGTCACTAGTAAATGTCTGTTTTATTGCTGAATGTTAATTTTAATATATAAAGTTATATAAAATATATGTATAAGTAAAATGCATATTTTATATACATGCACAAATATTTAAAGACACATGATATATATATATATATGTATATAATAAACATTAGGTTAATGTTGATATGAATCATCATGTGTTTGTAGCAGAAGCTGCCTACAAACATCTGTGAAAGTTCCAA
Source organism: Anser anser (assembly GCF_964211835.1). Classification (NCBI taxonomy): domain Eukaryota; kingdom Metazoa; phylum Chordata; class Aves; order Anseriformes; family Anatidae; genus Anser; species Anser anser. Next base: position 67,060,189 of record NC_139721.1, read on the forward strand.
GGCACAATTTTCAGTAAAACAAAATCAAAGAAAGTCTGTAAGCATAACTGTTTTTTTTTTTTTAAACACTGTTCTGAAATTTATGCTTTCTAGTACGACTGCTATTGAGAAGTGCTTCAATTCTGCAGTGCTTCATCTTTTGCCTCCTTTCCTTTGGAATGAGCATAGCAAAGACATCCAGTGTCTCAAATGGAGTTTTAGTAGAACAGAAGAGCATAACCTAGAAAATAGTTTTCTGAAGGTGAGAATGCAGTCTGTCAGGTGTGAAGGAGGTCTAGAGCACTGCATACATATGCTGCAGGTCCCATCCAAGAACAATCTCTCTGTCCCTTGATTGGGAAAACTCTCAATATTCCTAGGGACTGCTGGAAAGTCATCTACTTTCTGTCACCCTTGATGCCTGGCTCCTTGTGCTCTTCACAGGGTGTCTTTCCACTCTTTCTTCAGGTTTGCTGCTTGCTGCATTTCTCTCCCATTACCAGTTACACCAGGTGCTACAAAAGCATCACCCAGCTGCATGTGTTTTATGGGGGTGTTTTTTTTGATGCCCATCTATAAGAAGGGTCATAAGGAGGACCTGGGGAACTACAGGCCTATCAGCCTGACCTCGGTGCCAGGAAAGGTGATGGAACAGGTCATCTTGAAAACAATCATGCAATGTATGCGGGACCACTGGGGGATCAGGCCCAGTCAGCATGGGTTCATGAAAGGCAAGTCCTGCATGAACAATCTCATCTCCTTCTATGACTGGGTGACCACCTGGTTGATGAAGGAAAGGCTGTTAATGTAGTCTACCTAGACTTCAGCAAGGCCTTTGACATGGTCTCCCATAGTGTTCTCCAGGAGAAACTGGCAGCCCATGGCTTGGACATGTACACTCTTTGCTGGGTTAGAAACTGGCTCGATGGTCAGGCCCCGAGAGTAGCGGTGAACGGAGTGAAATCCAGAGGGTGACCAGTCACCAGTAGTGCTCCCCAGGGGTTGGTGTTTGGGCCCATTCACTTTAATATCTTTATTGATGATTTGGATGAGGGAATTGAGTGCACCCTCAGTAAGTTTGCAGATGATACCAAGTTGGGGGGGAAGTGTTGATCTGCTGGAGGGTAGGAAGACCCTGCAGAGGGACCTGGACAGGACGGGTTGATGGGAAGAGCCCAATGGGATGAGGTTCAATGTGGCTAAGTGCTGGGTCTTGCACTTTGGCCACAACAACCTCATGCAACGCTACAGGTTTGGGGCAGAGTGGCTGGAAAGCTGTGCAGAGGAAAAGGATCTGGGGGTGCTGATTGTTGCTTTCCTGAACATGAGCTGGCAGTGTGCCCAGGTGGCCAAGAAGGCCAACAGCATCCTGGCTTGTATAAGGAATAGTGTAGCCAGCAGGACTAGGGAGGTGATTGTCCCTCTCTGCTCTGGTGAGGCCACACCTTGAGTACTGTGTTCAGTTTTGGGCCCCTCACTACAACAAGGACATTGAGGCCCTGGAATATGCCCTGTGAAGCTGGTGAAGGGCCTGAAACACAAGTCCTATGAGGAGCAGCTGAGGGAACTGGGGCTGTTTATTCTGTAGAAGAGGATGCTCAGGAGAGACCTTATTGCTCTCTACAGCTACCTGAAAGGAAGTTGTGGAGAACTGGGTGTCAGCCGCTTCTTGCGGATAACTAGTGATAAGACAGGAGGGAATATCTTCAAGTTGCAGCAGGGGAGGTTTAGGTTGGAAATTAGGAGAAATTTTTTCTCGGATAGAGTGGTTTTGGTGTTGGAACAGGTTGCCCAGGGAGGCGGTGGAGTCTGTCCCTGGGGGTGTTTAAGGAAAGGTTGGACGTGGTGCTTAGGGACATGTTTTTGTGAGTGATAGTGGTGGTAGGGTGGTGGTTGGACCAGGTGATCTTGGAAGTCTTTACCAATCTTTATGATTCTGTGGGCCTCTGGAGAGTAGCAATCTTCCCTCCAGCCACTAGTTCCCTACCATCAGGTTGCAGAGGAGCTGGGACAAATCAGAGAGGCAAATATGACCTGACTGCTTAGCTACAGCTTTTCTTAAAAAAAAAAATAAAAAATCCAGCCTCCCTCTTTCCCAGCAGCAAAAGCAGGGAAAAACTTTTTTCTTTTGATTTTGTTCAAGTTACTTTTGGAAGTATTGTGTTTTATTTCATGATCACTGTTCTTTCTTTATTTTAGTTGGGATATCTCTCTTTTTTTTTTTTTTTTAAATTTCTTTTATGGTTCAGTGGTACTACTTGTGTTCCTAGATCCACAGTACCTTTTTGTGTTTGTAGAGTTGAGGTCCAGCAGTTTGAATAGTTGGTTATAATAGAAAACAAAAAACAAATAGAGAAGGGTGTAACAATTTCAAAAATTGTCCTTGTATTAAGAAAACTTTCCAAAAACATATTTATTTCCTTATATTTAATATTATTTTATTTAATTAATTAATTTGTGAGAAAACTTAATAAGGCATGATTAAATTCAAGCTTCCGAGTAGGGAAACTTCTGAAACATCCTACAGGTTTTTGGTGTCTGTCTGAATTTTAAAGTGATCTTTAAAATTTTTAAAGTGATTTGTCATTCCCAAGATATTTTAAAGATCTTATCTACTATTCCACTATTCCTCATAAGAAGTATCGTTCACTCTTTTGTGTTGCACCCTCCCCTACGCAGAGGTTTTTCATATCTGTCCAAGAAGATGGTTAACATGTCAGGAAAGCATGGGGATAGTTTTTAGCGAGTATTAGTAAGCAGTAGAAAAGTTAGCTTTAAAAAACAATGCTGTATTTTTTCTAAGTTTTAGAAACTGTAGACCAAAAATCAAGTCCCGGATCTCAAGAATGAAGTATGATTGTGTATTAAGCATGGAATTCAGTTGCTCTACACACAGAGATGGCTACCATCAGTATTCTTCTGTGATCGAAGTGACCACCTGCCATTGGATTGTATTGGGTTGTTAGTAGAGTCAAGACAAGTCAAGAGTCAAGTCAGGGTTCAGCCAGGCATTTCTTGAATCATGCAGTGAAAGAGTTTTGAGTACTAGTATCCTTTATTATTATTTTCTTTTTCAGCATACTGATAAAAGTGTAGTTTAATGTCTGTTATTAAGACAAAACCTCTCCTTCAACAAATTCTGCAGAAAATTAGGGAAATAAATTTGTATCCAGGATTAACTAAATAGTTCAGTCCAGTTCTCATTCTTGTGGTCAGAAGATGATCTATCTAATTTATATATATATATATATATTTAAAGAATCAATTCCACCATTTTTTTACAAATAAAGGAATAACATTGTAAATACAGTATTTCCTATTACAAATTTAACTTTTATCAGACTATGAGCATTTTAAAGGGACTGTATGAAAGTAATACTTCACATTGCTGGTGTAGTGCTCATCAGCCATACATAAATAAGAATTAAGCCTTGACTAGAATCAGTAATTAGTAAATAGCTAAAATAATATTTTCTAATTCTGTTGGACAGAGAAAATTAAATGTCCAACTTTGTACACGCGAAAATGAATTTAAGTATTTTATCCAGACTGAGGAAATTATCCCTAGTAAGAAAGAGCTAAATAATTGCCAGTTAAACTGGGAATAAATCCAAGAATTTAGAAATATGTTTTAGTTGAATCATTTATTTTATTCTATGGATATACCTACTATATGAAAGGAAGTTCTTTTTTTCATTTATTTGATTGCCTTTGTGAAGTCTCAAAAGCAGTGCCCAGTGATCAATATGGTAATACTTAGTAATACCTCCTCTGAATTTTATCATAGTGCAATCCATTGCATGTACGAAATATTCTACATTTTGTAATTTCTTCTAGAAAAATTTAATTTACTGAGTTACAGAATGGGCGAAAACACACATAAAGAGCACATGAATCCAATAATAAACAAATGTGAAAGACCAAGTTGATTTTACTCTCCATCATAGTTATTATTATATTTAATTCCACAATAACTGAATCAGTAATATTTGCTTTTCAAGGAAAAAAGAAAAATATGTTCAGTTGCAAACAAGATCTTCATACTTCAGTTTTGATCTGCATTTAACCAGAACGTGAAATATTGTCTAGTACTTTTCCACTTAACTTTAGATTTTCTTCCTTTCTAATCTGTTATACTTTACATATTGACTTTCTCCTAACTACATTTGTAGGGATAAGTCTCCCATTCCATAAAAAACAAATGTTAATGTAGTGCAGTTTAGTTATATTGGCATTTCAGAAATCATTTTTGAGAAATCTGTACAGCGCCGAAGATCCTGGACTTCAAGCGGGCTCATGAGATTCTGATAAGTCAGTGCCCTTATTTAAAAAAAATAAAATAAAATAAAATAAAAAAATAAAATGAATCAACACAAAATTGAAATCTCAGGTAAACCTCTGTCACTTAACAGGAACTATATGGGATCATTTTCCCCCTCTAAAATAAAATAATGATTAAAAATTAAAAAAAGAAATCAAGAGATCAAGAGAATAAGGAATTATTACACCTGCCAAATATTAAGAATGATAGAAGACTTTAATATTGTAAATGCAGTGGCATAGGTGTATATGTTAATGCAAAGTTAAAGTGTAACTTATCCATGAGTAATAATCCTGAGGTTCAAAATGCAAAACAGAAACAGATCTTTAATTATTTTGATTAGGCAGTCTCTTCATATAGCAAGAAGATTTAGCATGTACATAGCAAGAAGAAAGCTGAGGTGAAGATTTTAGTAGTTTAATAAGGAAGAGGAATGACTAAAAATCAATGACTGTATCAACTTTTTTCTTGAAAATAGGCAATAGATATGCGGTCTGTTTAGAGTCCCAGGATTCTGTCCCCTTTTTTAGGGGTATCCATCTTCACGTACAGAAGGCAGTTCAACACAGTGAATAGGATTATTGTCTCTTTCTCCATTTTGAAATGTGATCAAAGTGCAAAAAAAAGTTCTTGAGAACTACAAGCCTCTTAATTAGATAGTCAAAATATATACCACTACTTTATATCTGCATGAGAAAAAAAAATTACTTTTGATTTTTTTTTAGTTACTCTTTTTAATAAGCTAACTGTTCCAGTGAAAATGTAACTGCAAATCAGAAAGGTTTAATACTGAAATTGTTACATTTTGAAAGCAAAGGCTATACATCTATCAGTAAACTGAGTTCATTATTAAACATGGTTCATTATTTTGTATGCAATTTTTAGCTCTGCAATAGTATACTTGACTGAGCATAGTGTTATGCATAGTCTTATCCTTAAATAATATAAATACCTTTAGCCTCGTTTAAATTAAGATTTCTGCATATTACTTTTACAATTTAAAGTAGACAGAATAAGTTAAATGTAAGCTTGCACTAAGTTACTAACTTTTACTGAAAAGAACAATTATAGTTTGAAATATGACATTCTCTATACGTGTGTTTTATTTTCATTCAATGGATTCTTTTTTTCATCTCAAAGAGAAAGCAAATCAATTCTGAAGAGAGTATATTAAAGGAACCTCACAGCCAAAGTTGTGAAACTGGTGAAAGCTTGATAGCGTCAACTCAACCAGAGTTCTTGCAGTCTAGCAAGAACTACACCATGCTAGAAATCACAGAAGTAAAAGTCAAAGGAAAAAAAAAAAAAGTTAATTTTGAACGGAGAAGTTAAGTCTTTTCCCAAGGTTGAATAACTAGTTTTCCTTCACAATTAGGATCATGCAAAAAAGCTCTATGCTGTAAATGGAAGGAAGAGCTACATTTTACTAACAGTTCACCACTTGAGTACAACAGTTAAATAACAGATTTTATAAGAGGTGGACTCTCAGCAAAATATCCTTGACAGATAACTGTTCCTAAGAAAGGTGGCTATAAATCATTTATTCAAAACAGTAACTGGAAGTTTTGCTTGACAGATTTTTAAAAGCAGAGAAGTGTTTCCTTGAACTTTTGCCTGACTTTGGCTGCCAATATATTACTAGCACCTGGGAGAAGCCTCAGGCTCAAACAGTCAAAAACACATGAAGTTCCATTTTGTTTTAATAAGGGTCTCCTTCCTGCATTAGACTTTGTTGTATTATTTAATTTATTCTACTATTAAAGCTAAAAAAATGAAAATCTGGCTTACTGTCAGAAGACACTTGAACTTAGGTTTACAGTAAAAATTTTTTTCCATTATAAAAGCCAGACCAGAATTTACTAGCTTTTCTAATGCTTGTTGAGCCATCCTCAGCTCCACAAATGTTGTGAGTAAAACAAATAAAGTGGCTTGTGTTAGGAAGAGCTGTGTTTGTGAATGTTACTATGAGTAGACAGCATTTATATTTTTTTGATTTGTTATGAATCTGCTTATTATACATGGCTATGCAAGTGATCCTGGAGGAAAAATGTCTCCTCAGTAAAAGGAGGCAGGAAGCCTGATGTACCATCTCTATACTGAGTTGTATTCCTGACTTGCAGGAATAATGAGGTAAGGTAGTTCATTCCTGAGGTCAAGAAGGTCATGGTGTCAGGTGTGATGATGTCGTAATATTCTGTGTACTGATGCTTTATGGAAGTGCTTTTGGACTAATAAAAAAGAGGAATAATACAGTTAATCCATAGCATGCATACATAGAAAAGTTCAGTTAAATTAATATTCCAGTATCTGAAAAGAAAAAAAAAATCAACAAAGAAGTTCACTAGAACATGTTTTTTATTTGCTTCCTTTGAGAACTTTAGGAAGGAGCTGAAACAGGAGGAACTAAAGGAAAAAATATGAGCTCATTATTGCAGTACTTCTGACTTAAGGTTTCATTTAATTTTCCATTTCATTTAATTTTCCGTTTCATTTTCTTTGTGCAGAGTGTAGCTTCTGTTTTACAGGAATAATTTAGCACATATCTTCAAGTCTTATGAGTTCAAATTTGAAGGCAAAATTCCTGAAGATATCATTTGAGAAGTAATTTTAATTTTTGTAACCCTCCTACTAATAAATGACTCTTGAACAACCTTTTGGCTTCTCCAAAAATCTTATAGTTACTGGCTCACTAACTTTCAAATATATATTGCAAGAAATTAAATTGTGGCTATAAAATTCATTGCCTTTTGCTTGTTCTGTTTTGTTTTCCCCAATGTTATTTCAATAACCCTTTACCAAAATGGCCACTATTTCCAACAACTCACAAAGGTATTTTAGCCAATCAACAGAGTGGAACTGCTTATGTTCAGACAGTTGTAGCATCAGTAGTGGTCTGACTGGCCAATGATTCTCATTTTTCCAATGACATTCAAGTTACAGGCTGCCGCAGGGAAATGGCAGACCTCTTTCTTAAAATTTGCAGTTATATATTTGAACTTTCAAGTCTGCCAAAATATGACACAATCACAGTGTACTCTAAGTTCTCAAAATATATAACAACTGTGTTTTCTTTTGTGGCAGGCTATAACTGAAAGATTGCAATGACTTTTCCGTTATAAAGCTTGTAAGAGAATTTTGCATCATGTGAATGTCACAAGCCTTTAAAAGAAGGAAAAAAACACCCTGTAATGCTATTGTAGGCAGCCATAGGTATCACCACTGAGGTTGCTAGAATGTAAACTTTCTGTACCCTACTTCAGTCAACAACTGAGTTACTGTTTGCCTCCATGCAGACCCAACTGCATAAAAAAGATGTTAAACTACACATAAGGATCAGAATAAAATATCATCTGTGATGAATATAGTCTCTTGACAGCTGAGAGTCAGTACGTCATCTAGTGGTTAATATGGATGTTTGGAAGTCAAGTCTTCCTAGTTAATACTTTGTATTCACTTGCTTATAGCATGAGGCAGTTGGTTTCCAAGAATTCAGGGATGCAAACTTTCATGGGAAGAAGAGGTAAGAGATAAGACATGACTTGACTGGCTGCATAATCAAGTTTGAAAACTTGAGATAAAGAATCAACTGCTGGGATAATACAAGTATGCCATAGTGCTCCTGTCTTTGCTAAATCTTACTTACAAAACTAAAGTTGTTTCTAAAATGGCAGAAGAGGAGAGAAGAGAATGATGCCTACATGACTGACACTTGGGTAAGAGGAGCACATCTTCTCTTTAATGTTTTTGTATATGACTTGGATGCAGGACTTGAAGATAAACTGAGTTTGAGAATGATACTAAATTAGGAGAAGCTGTTGACTCCCTTAAGGGTAGAAAGGCCTTGCAGAGAGATCTTGACAAATTAGAGGGTTGGGCAATCACCAACCATATAATGTTTAACAAGAGCAAGTGCTCAATTCAGCACGTGGGACAGGGTAACCCTGGAAGTATGTGCGGACTGGGAGATGAGAAGCTAGAGAGCAGCCCCAGGGAAATGTATCTGGGGGTTCTGGTTGTTGACAAGTTGAATATGAGTTAACAGTGTGCCCCGGTGGCCAAAAGGGCCAGCCGTATTCTGGGGTGCATGAAGCAAGCATTGCTAGCTGGTCAAGGGATGTGACTATCGTGCTTCACTCTGCACTGGTGTGATCTCACCTCAAGTACTTTGTGCAGTTTTGGGCACCACAGTATAAGAAGGACTTAAAACTGTTAGTGTCCAAAGGAGAGCTACAAAGATGGTGAAGAGTCTAGAAGGTAAGACACATGAGGAGCTGCTGAAGTTACTTGTATTGTTCAGTCTAGAAAAGAAAAGACTGAGGGGAGACCTCATTGTGGCCTACAGCTTCCTCATGAGGGGGAGCGGAAGGGAAGGTTCTCATCTCTTCGCTCTCATGACTAGTGATGGGACCTGAGGGAACAGCTTGAGGCTGTGATAGGGGAGGTTCAGGTTAGGTATTAGGAAGAGATTATTCACTAAGAGGGTAGTTGGGCACTTGAACAGGCTCCCCAGGGATCTGGTCACAGCACCACTCAAGAAGTATTTGATCAATGCTCTCAAGACATATGGTCTTATTTTTGGGTGGTCCTGTATGGAGCCAGGAACTGTATTTGATGATCCTCGTGGGTCCCTTCTGACTCAGAATATTGTGTGATTGGTCTCATTGGCTTTGTTTTCACTGTATGCAAGAACAATTTCTGTATTTTCTTGAACTGGATGCCACTTCATCTTCATAGACCACTTGACCATGAGAAAAGAACAGCACTGTGAGTAGGGTTCTGGATGTTGAAAGAAACTGCAATAAAGTACAGTCATTTGAGATAAACCACTGAAGTGTTTTGCCTTTTTTTTTTTTTTTTTTCTTCATCCGAATATCAGTACAATAACTTTGTGGAATACTAGATTGGAAGCCTTTTAGGTCTTTCAAGCATTTTATGTTTCCTTGGGAATTTGCCCAACCTGACACTTGTAAGGAATTTTTGGGTAACCTGCTGTAGTTTATGCTGGATAAAACAATTGCTTCCATACACTAAGTTAACACTACATCTGAATGTTACTAAAGGACAGTAATTCATATAGTTGAGGCTGCAAAATTTCATGTAAAAATTACACTGCAGTTTTTAACTAGAATTCATTTCTGTAATGGTATGAAAAAAGCAGACTACATAATCAAAAAAAAAAATCACAGTTTTTATCTGTGTCTCAGCATGATTGTTGTCAGACTTAACAGCAGCAAATACACAAGTTCTAGCCAGGATTTGATTTATTCCTACAACCAGCTAAGTAGGCCTGTTCTGCAGCATGCCTACATGTAACAGTCTTAGTAGTGACTAGGACACCGTTTTGTTACACCCTTTCATAGTTTCAAGCCTAAGGCCTCAGATGTGGGTGTACTAGACAGTAACTACAACTCTCCGTGTACTATTTCATTGCTAGATATTCTCTGATTTCAGAAAAATGGGGAAAAAATATGTTGTTTACTCCAACTGAAGTGTTTTATTCTGTTGGATTACTCACTTCTCACTGTGGCAAACAACAGTTTTTTACTAATATTTCTCCTAGCAGTAGAGACAAGTAACATACTTTTTAATATAATTTTCAAAGATTATGTAATAATAATAATAATAAAAAAAACCCTGAAATACCGAAAGTTAAACTAATTTCTGTGAAGAAGCTTATTTTTTTTTTCCCTCTTAATGTGGTGGTTTTACCGTGCTAGGCACCTGAACACCACAACCGTTCTCTCACTCCCCCTCCTTAGATGAGGAGGGGAACAAGTAAAGGAAAGAACAACTCACAGGTTGAGATAAAGATGATTTAATTAAAGGGAAGAAAAAAAATAATTATTAAGGAAAGATTATTATTAATTAAACAATTTAACTAAACAATTAACAACTTAAAGGGGAAAAAAGAAAGGGGAAAGGGAGGGGGAAAGGGAAAACTAAACAAAACAAGTAAAGGCTATGTGGAAGTGCAGAGGAAAGATATTACTCTCTACTTCCCACAAATGAGCGATGCTTGACCATGTCCTTGAAGCAGGGCCTCAACGCACATAGCCGGTGTTCGGGAGGAGGACAGACGTTTTCACAACGAGAGCCCACCCCTCCCCTCTTCCTCCTTTTTCCACCTTTTATTGCTGAGTGTGATATCATATGGTATGGAATATCCCTTTGGTTGGTTTAGGTCAGCTGCCCTGGTGATGTTTCTTTTCTCACTTCTTTGCCCACCTCCAGGGGGGTTAGAGAGGGTCCTGATGCTGTGCCAGTGCTGCTCAGCAGCAGACACAACACTGGTGTGATACCATTGCAGTTTTAGCTATGAGTGCAGAGCACAGCACTGTATGGGCTGCTGCAGGGAAAGTTAACATCCCAGCCCGACCCAGTACACTTAACCATAAATTGCCCTCAAGTTCAGTTATTTCTCCACAAGGTCTAGCTCTATCATATGTAGTCCATTGCAAATTATAGCTGTAGCTAATCTGACAGATAAACAGACAGATTTTATCTTTAGAATAGTGAAAATGAAGAGAATCAAAGATCTAAAACAGCTTGTCAATCCCAAAGCAGTAACAAATGTTCACAAACCCTACCAGAGGCCCTTTCCTGGTTGGTCAAAACAAGAGTTTACTGTAAAAATATAGTGGCGGGAATGCAGGTGTCATCTGACAGCCAGTCCTCACAGGTAAGAGGAGGCTCGCCCTTGAGTGTGTGGTGCTTTTACCCTGCCATACAGCTGACCTCCACCACAACCACTCTCTCACTCCCAGTCCTCAAAGGGAAAGGGGGAGAAAATATGATGAAAAGGTCTCAAGGGTTGAGATAAGGACAGGGAGATTGCTCAACATTTATCGTCGTGGGCAAAATAGACATGGAGTAGGGAGATTAATATAATTTATTTCCCATCACTGGCAGACTAGAACAGTGAGAGTTAAAAGCAAACTAAAAATATGTTCTCCTCCATACACCCTATTCTATGTCCTTCCCCTGAGCAGCGCAAGACAATGGGGAATGGGGGGTGCAGTCAGTCCATGATGCTTCATCTCTGCTGATCCTTCACCATCATTCTCTGCCCCTGCTCCACTGGGGGCTCCTCCGTGAGCTGGAGTGTGGAGATCCGCTCCACTGTGGTACCCATGAGTTGCAGGGGGACAGCCTGCTCCACCATAGGCCTTCCTGCAGGCCACAGGGGTACTTTGCTCCAGCAGCTGGAGCACCTTCTGCCCTCCTTCTGCACTGACCTTTGGTGTCAGCAGGGCTGTTTCTCACTCCTCTCTCCAAGATGCTGCTGCACAGCAGACTTTTCTTCCTTCAGTTGGCTCTCCCAGAGGCCCAACCAGCATCACTCACTGGCTCGGCTCTGGCCCGTGGCAGGTCCCTTTTGGAGCTGGCTGGAACTGACTCTTATCTGACATGGGACAGCTTCTTGAGTTTTCTCACAGAGGTCAACCCTGCAGCCCCCTGCTCCTAAATTCTTGCCACACAAGCACAATACAGAGTGTCATGTGAAAGTTTCAAACTCTGTTACTACAAGAGGGCTAAAGATCGTGCCTATGGGGTACTGTAAGGAGCATCTTTGGAGGTAAATTCTCACTGATTTTTGTGAGGCAAATCTAAACATCTTTCTCTTCACAGCTTGTTGGCCATGGTTTATACATCCCATGCGGTCAACATAGTAGTCCTACTCATTGTGGCTGTTGATGGTCATTCATGAGGAAACAGAGAAACTTTAACACTAAAAGAGGCATTTGGTAGACAGTATGAGTTGAATATAACTCCTGAAGAGTAAATCTTGAAAAGCAGATGAATATTCTTGATATTCAGCCTATATATTCTTAGATGGAGGTGAAACAAAGAAAGGAAAAAGAAGAAAATTTCCACACAAGCAGTTTTGCATCAGCTTGCAGAGGAGCCTCTGGACACCCTGCAGAAGGGATCCTGTATTATCTGTAGGACTCTTGCCTGTTAACTTTCTCTCTCATATTGTTCATATATCATGAGCACATAAGTGCAGCTACGTACTAGGATAAACCCTATCATGTCCATGTGATTTTGACAACAATCCCTGTAAGTTTTGAATAAGTGGCTGAAGCACAGCCAAAAAGTTTCAGAATCTGCTTCTCTGCTGTCAAAATTGTGAGAAGTTTTTGTCCTAAATCCATAGCTAGGAAGGGGTTATATTAGTTAGGATAACTATTCCTAGTAGTACAGTTTTTAGTCTGTGTGCATGGGTGATCTTTGTCACTGCTCTCATTCGACTTTGTTGAAAAGTAGTGAGGCAGCACATTGGAAAAGATGGGCATCTGGTGGCTGTCTTCAGACTCTCAGAGAAGTCCACAGTTTAAGAAGAGAAATATCATCTCTGCTCTCTGCTTAATGAAGCCTCAGTCTGCTTTCTGCTTCATTCTCCTTTGCCTCCACCATACAGGTATAGAAGACAACACAGATCCATCTGAAGTCAGCATGAAGTTTCCCTTGCTACCACCACAAAAATGTGGTGCCATGGCTATTAGAAGAAAGGATGGAGCCCTGCATACTCAAGGACCCATACCTAGCACAGATTTTGGGATGAAGTTTCCTTATCTAAACACATACATATATGAGTGATGAAATTAAGAACCATTGTGTGATCCAACACAGAAAGATTCAGGCATCTGTGGAAATAAATATTCATAGTCTCAACTTAAGGAAACTATATAAATTTGAAGGGGTTGAACCAAACCAATGTATATCTTCTAATAAGCACGGCATTCCGGGAAATTTATGAGCTTCAAAGATTACCAGAAAGGCAACAATAAGAACTAAAAGGATCTGAAATGCTTTTCTTGCAGGCCTTCATTATGTTCCCTGCCTTCCACTCATCACCACACATTTTGAAACCTGTTAAACCATTCCTGCCCCACAAAGCACCTCTTGGGAAAGCAGCAGCCGGGGCAGTAGACAATCATCATTGCCTTGGGGCAGCACCTCAGACTGCCACTTTCTCCAGAAGGTAGCTTGAGGCTGTTTCCCTCCTGTCCAGACCTCCACCAGAGCTTTTCTCATTCCAAGCTCCTTCGCTGCACAGTAGGTACACACAGCTAGGGTGAACTGTACCTGAGGTAGACCGCGTAACCATGATGAGGGTTGGCTTCAGGCAGCAAGAGTAGGAGAGCTGGAGGGGATCTGACCTGAATGGCTGGCTATGCCTAAACTAATTCAGAGCTCTCTGATGTGGGTGTGTTCCCAGGCTATATCTGGGTAAGAGCAGATAAAGGTGAGCTTTTCCCTTCCTTCTGCTCCTGTCTTCCTGCCCCAAGTCTCTCTCTCTCAAAATCAACACCCTCACTCCCCCCAAAGCAAAGCAAAGCAAAACAAAGCAAAAAAAAAAAAAAAACAAACCATGAAATGTTGGTAGGAAAGAGAGAGGGATGTCATCCAGAAGAAAGCTGTATTAACTGTGGCTGGGCCCCACCTCTCAGTCTGGCTGTGGGGATGCTCTTTACACAAGATGGGGAGATGGCTCTCTGATCCTCTGTCTTTGAATGCTTATGTCACTCGACTCTATAGTAAAGACCAAAACTTCAAGACTGTTTTTGAGGCTACCAAGCTCTGAAAGCCTCTCTGCACTGTGTGACATGGGATCACATCTGTTGAGCTGCCAGCAGCTGTTAAGCTGACACAGAAATCACTACTTAACCACTAATGGTAACAGCAAGAAAAGAAAGTTTAGGTGAGTCCTCCCTGTTGAGGTTTTGGTTATCCCCTTATGAGTTTCAGTGCTTAACATGAAAGCAGGTTTGGAGATTTTGAAATTTCACACTTAGGTTCCTAGGAAAACTTTTCATAAAGCCCATCTACAACTTCGCAGAAGGTTTTTTTTTTCTTTTTTTTTTTTAACAGCTAGCACTTCTATTCTACTTATTTATTTTTCTTAAACAAAGGTTTTATTTTACAGAACTAATTCATGCTTCATCTACACCCATTGTAGACTCTTAAAAATGTCTAATTGTTTTCTGAGATTCTCTGGTCTCTTTTTTCATTAATCTACTTTTTGTGTTCCTGTTGAGCAGAAATTTTCTCCTACATGCAGAGTTATCATAAGCCTTGTACTTATCCAGTACTTTATCTGTTTGTAAAAGGTCTCTCTCTTTTTTTTTTTCTTTCCTGGAAATTTTAGAATTATACATGTACTTTGATTGGAAAGTCCAAAGAAAAAAATGTCTGCCTGTGAAAAAAAATAATCTGTGAGTAGTAATGAGGAAGGAATGAATAATCATTTCAAATCACAAATTGCTTGGGCAACCAAGAATCTAGAGAAATGTAAAGTGTGAAGATACAGTGAAATGAAAACTTTTTGTCCTTTCTCTTTGGTTCTCTATGGGACTGATATTTCTACAGCACTATTAAAAGATCCTACCACCACTCTTAAAAGAACACTAAGATTCAGAAAAGCTAAACATTGTAGTCTTGATTTTTTTTTCATTTAAGAAAGAAATGAAACAATTATATATGAATATAAATTGTAAGGTTGTCATAGTGATGTCATGTAAAAGCTGCATGCATCAACAGCTTTTACACAACCATATACTCAAGTATGCACTGAAACTGAGTTGTTGTCATGGAAACTGTCACATCAAATATATCTTTTCAATGCAGATACTTAAAAATCAAGCATTTTTGCCATCCTTAATACTACTTTGAGATTATAACAATAGTTTGATTTTAGATTCTTTTTAATCAAGAATAAATATGATGTAGAAAAATATTTTTCTTTGCACTATCATTTTAATTTTAATTTTAATTTCTTCACTATATTACAACAACAAAACTTTGTGTTGGGACTCAGAATCATATCACTGGTTCACTGACAATGAGCTGTAGTTGTTTAGGTTTATGTGAGGGAACTACATACAAAGTGAAGATGAGAGCGCACATTGCTTTTAAAATCCTGTTTCCATTCTGGAAAGACAATGACTTTTCCAGTTCTATATTTGAATAATATTGTCATCTAGTTCAGTCTGATTGCAATTAAAGCAGGTATAATGACTAGTTATTTGCACTCCAGCGCAGGTAGGAAAATTTGACAACATTCCCGTCATGTTTAAGTATAATTTTTCCAGTTTTTAAATTGCTAACAACATTGCTTTATTAAATTTCCTTTTTAAAAATAAGCTATTAATTTGCAATACATACTATCTTTACATATTTTATGTTCAGTTTGTTTTATTTAAATCATGTAACTTTTGTTGGAACAAATAAACCCTACAAAAACTTTTTTTCTTTCCTCTAATAACCTTTCCCGTGATCATAACAGGGCACTTATTGCAAACTGAAAAAAAAAACCAAAAAAAAAAAACAACCAAATAAACATCAAACCAAGCAGAAATTAACATTAAACAGCTTTGCTTTTTTTTTTTTTTTCTTCCCCTGAGAAATCATGCTTTCAACTGCTCTCACGTTTCCTTATGCTCTTAATTCTAAATAAAAGTTCCAAGATAGTTAATTGGTTGAACTCACTTGTACTAATGAATAGTAGTTTGGAGTAGTTTGCTAACTTACTGCAACATGATTACATTATAAATTAATGCAAACATATGTTACAAATATATGATTGAAAAAAACTGTGGAATCACATTAGCTGGCTTAACAAGCCACTAAGAAAAATGGCATAATTCTATTTGATTCACAAAATATTTTGTCTGTCTAGCTAGTCTTTTAAAAGTAATATTTATTTATAATTGCTCCTAAGTTTTATTGGATGCTTTCTGAACTGTAAGGAAAATGTGCTTTATAAGCCATTTCAGATATAAACATAAGAAAATAAGACAGCATAATTAAATGGTCTGTTATGAATCCAGTCACACAGTCTTCGTATAGTTAAAGTTCCAGCTGAATGTGTAGCAATGAGGTGACTGGACTTCTACCTAGGCTGTAAATGACTGTTTCACTTGGTTTGTATGGCTGTGTGCCTTAGTGACCAGGGGATATGTAAAAGATTTGAAAGACATGGCGTCCATTTACGGCTAGTCTACTGGATTGTTGGGTTAATTAGCTTCTCATTCTTGGCCTCCACTTTGTGAAATAGCTTAATAAACTTTGTGTACTGTCCTGACATCTATTGATGAAAATATAGAACTAAGGGTTTTATTATGTTTTGTATAAAGTGGGATGAGTATTTCACAGCAGCCAAAAGCTGTTTCTATAATACATGATGTTAAGGCAAGAAAGCCCTTGGAACATGCTATCAATATGTAAAAGTGTGAAGGAACAAGGTAGAATGGTAAGTGGAGATTCTCATGGCAACAGATATTTATGCTTGGTGTCAGTCAGAGTAGTGTACAAAAAAATATGTGCTGAAAGCTTCAGAGCAGTCATAATTTTTCTAATTGAGGTGCTGTCTTACAATACAGTTACTTCATTTTCTCTTTCTCTCCTTCTCCCAAGATTTCTTTTTTCTTTTTTTTTTTTTTCTCTTTCTTTCATATGTTGCACTGGAAAAAAGAAAAAAAAAAAGAAATATAAGTGTGAGACAAACAAAGAAAGGTACTAAAGTTCTGAAATTCATGAAAGAAGGAAGGCCAACTTGCAAGTTTAGGTATGGGTGCAGAAAGGAATTATCAATGGGCAGCATGGAGATGAATGAAGAATGGCATTTGATGGGACAGGTTAGGAAACAGAGAAAGGCAGCCAAGTAGGGAGTACTCCTCAGTGCAGCAGCATTGATGTAACACTGATTCCCTGTCCACGTCAAAGCACTGATAGTGCTGGGATAATGATGTCTGACAACCATTTGGCACAAAAGAGAAGATCTGTAGAATCACCTGGCAATAAGAACAGATGACTTCTGTGAGATAACAATTGCAGCAGTGGGATGGATTTTTACATTTTTCTAAAGCATTTTTAAACTAGTGAACTTGCACAGTGTGTAATACATTTGTCACTATTCTCTGCTTTCGCTAGTGGAGCTTTTGCCTTTGCGAAAGGGTGATGATTGAGTTTAATACACAGTATCAGTGCATCCGAGTTCTTAATTTTTCCCTCTTTGGTAACCTTACTATGCACAGTCAGTTCACTTATCCAAATTATGATAACTCTGTGATTAAAATGAATGTCATAAAAAAATGCATTTGACTAACTGGTCTCTCATCAGAAGCCAACTCTGCAGTGTTTACAAAGCATTTAGCAAAGTAATTTCAATTACCAAATGCTAGTCAGTAATATACTAGGCTATACATCTTGCTGTGTCTTCTTTTTCACAACATTTCTGAGAAATTATTAATTTTTAAGGGGATAGAAGAGACAGAAAAGTCTGCATGTGTGCCCAATGACACATGCCTGTTTGTGCTTAATTCATTGGAAAAATTGCTCAAGAATTGTTCATCCATGTTTGAATATGCTGCCAAGGTCAACGGGACCTTTCCAAATGTGCTGGTTATACGAGGTAAAAGTGCTTGAGGCAACTTCAACTTAAGCATTTTTGTACATTTGCTTGTTTTATCTGGGGAACAGATAATCTGATGGTTTTGGAAGATCAATCTTTGATCATTTTTGACAGCGTACCCTGGAAGGCTGAGAAGAGGGGTTTGGTTTGACTAAGTGTCTAGAACCCAGCACTGTTGTACCGACCTGCATAGTATGGATCCACCAAGGGTCCTGAATATGTATTCAGACATTGCAGACTTTTAAGTCAAATTCCATTTTTATGACAGTAGCAATCCAGACACAGAAAAGATGTATGTAAATACATGTATCCCATCAGCACTATTTTGTATATTTCCAGGAAACATCTAAAAAAAAATGTGGAAGAGTTGATTTCCATTCTGAAATGGTCAATATGCAATGTATAAAAACATTTTAAAAGTAAGTTAAAGAGAACAATAGTATCATGCACGAAATGGTGCTAAATGCACTATAATAAATACACTAAATACACTGAATACACTACAGTGTGGTTTGGTTCTGGCTTCTGCCCATTGCAGACAAACTTCTTCAACAGAGTTAAACTTTGAAATTTAATATAATCCAAGAAAAGAGAGAGATCCTGCTCCCATAAGATTGAGTGTAAACAGAATTAGACATAAAAAATACTTTGCTTTCCATATTTCTCTTAATCATTAAGTTTGGAATAAGAAAGTCTCATATATAAGCAAGGCTGCATTGGGTGTGGCATGGTTTCCAACAAGCTTTGCTGCCCTGGTTTTTGGGAGTTGCAATGTCAGTGCTTGGCTTAGCAGGAGTT
Source organism: Anser anser (assembly GCF_964211835.1). NCBI lineage: Eukaryota > Metazoa > Chordata > Aves > Anseriformes > Anatidae > Anser > Anser anser. The sequence goes on from NC_139721.1 coordinate 67,078,704, forward strand.
TCCTTTGCCCACAACTTCTGGCTCCCTGAGGCTTGGACCTGGAACACCTCATGTGCAGCCCCACCTCCATCCTTGGCTGTTCTTGGAATTGGCTGATATTCCTTTGGCAGGAAAATCCCTGAGGCAAAGCTTGGCAATGATACAAGTTCACCTCGTTTATTGGAATGTCATTTGTACCATCCACTGCTTTTTGCATTGTAATTATTTCCTGGGGGTAATTGCATGCTTTTTAGACTTTCTTTTGCGCTCCCATGATCACTGCAAAAAGGGCTAGAGGGCATTGCTGAGCTGTTCCCAAGGAGAACAGTAAAATTTACCTTCTACTTTGACATTATTGTTATTTATAAATCCTAGACAAAAGAAAATACTGCTAACCTCAATCCTTCCGTTTGGAGTAGGGACTTGGTCTTACAGTTGACAGTCATTTCCATGGTCTTATTAGATTTACATTAATGATGCGCTCTGTTGTGTGAAAAGCGAGGCTGTGTACTAATACTCTTCCAAAAGTAAATGGGTTGAGTATGAGTCGATGTGTTAAAAAAAAAACAAAAAACAAATATTGCCATGGGCCTCCCTCTGCATGTATCAGCTGGGAAACTAACCCAAATGGAGAATTATGTGTTTATACCCACAAACATGTGAGGAAATATGCTGTTTCATCTAGAAGAAGTTTGGGGTTCAAGGGAGGAACTTTGAAGTGCAATTCTTAGATGGTGCTGCTCCCTGGTGCTGAAGTTCAGTACCACCATTTCCTCTTTCCTCTCTCTGGCTTTAAATTAAAGGTTTAAAACTTTTAAATATTTTTTTTAATAATTAAAAGTAAAACTTTTAATTATTAATTCTTTTCATTATTTATTGTGAGTAGTTTACTGTAGCAAAATAACATTGGTGCACCCAAACATTTCTCATATTTAAAAAATGATTTAAATGCCTACTTATAAAGAAAGAAATGCAGAACACGGGATGTCTAAAGTTCAGCTACTTTGAAGGGGTAGAAGAAATGTCCATTTTGCAAGTAGTGCAAAGCATCTTACACATATACAGGAGCAAGTAATAAAGCTCAGCTAGTTATAGCATACAAGTAAGAACTAAAAAAAAGAAAAAAAATGTAGTACCTTTTCTGTGTTATTTTTACATACTAAATTAAATAATTATTTTTAGTTTCAAGAAATTACCAGTTTATTACCAATTCATTTATCTCAGTTCAATTCATCCTAAATAATTCAGGTACTTCCTATTTAATAAGAACTACCACAAATTACTCAGAGAATGATTCTTTTACTGTTTCTAAAAAAATTAAAAGTATTAATTTAATTTACTAGCCTTGCTAAAAGACTCCACATTTAAGGGTAATCTCTGCATATTAAAACCCAACATAGTCAGACACAGAGAATTAGCCACAACACTGCAAAACTTCACAGTCGTAAGTATTGTGAAACTTGCATTATAATCTTATGAGTAAGCAATGGAAACTTCAGCTTAATCGCGTGTTAGCAGCAGAAGCTTACTTCCACATTGAGAAAACTCAGTATAGCTATAGTCATTCATCTCCTTTTTTGCTCCTTGAGGGAAGTTTTTATAAGTCTTCCCTAGTGTTTCATAATGTAACAGCAGATTTTGTAGAGAAAAGCTTACTTTCCTTCTAAGGAACAGTCTTTAATCTTGCAGGAGGAAACTCATTTTTCAGTCTTGTTCTATGCACAGTTTTACCTTGTCAAGTTTTGTACAGGAAAGCACCCTGAATTCATATGTTTTTTTTGTGACTGAAAATTTTGTATGTTCATTTCTGGAATCTATACAGGCTGATCTTAGAATCAGTTGTTTATAACTTTCTATAAAATAGTTATTTATATATATTAAATATATAATATTATATATTATATATTATACTATATATAACACACATATATATTATATATATATAATATTATTTATAATATAGGAAAGTTTCAGGGCAGTCAACTTCTAACACTTCAGTTATATAGGATCAGGGAGGGTTATAAAGAAAACAAGAAAATAAAAATTTTGAAAGTTCTGGGGAAACAAGAAAGAGATTTTGAAGGAGCATAAGAGGTAACTAACAGGAAAGGAATTTTGGTCCTTGTTGAGTGAAGCAACCTCTCTTCACTTATAGAGCCTGTGATATACAGAGAGAGATGTGTGGAAGCCTATCCACCAGCTTCTGCTATCTGCTTGCAGTATAATGCCACCCCACGTGCTGCCATATTTGATTTAAAAAACACAGAATCTGTCATAGACAAAGCAGTGTATTCTGCAGATAGGGGAAAACCATGAAGCTGAAAGGGATTTAAGAATGTACCCACACACTTTGCCTAACTGAGGGCTGGATTTTCCCCCTGGCTTCAAAATGGCTAAGTACTATAGACTTCCCTTTGATTTATGGTGGGCCAATGTACCTATTTCAGACCTCCAGGGCAAAACTTGTGCTATTTTTTTAGCCATACTCTTTAATAAATAACGGACAAGATAGCAGAATTAGAAGTGTGTCAGACTGACTGAAAACAGTGAAAGAGATACTCTAGGGAAACCCAGCCACCTGCCTGACATACTGCTGTTTTAGAACAGTCCATTCACTGTATCCAAAATAGTATTATAATTTAAAGTCTGTCACATATGGAAAATGTTAGCAGTTTCCATTGCCTCGTTCCACTTGGTAGACTGACCCACTGAACCTATACAAGGTCCATTCCAAAGTAGGTGATTTGTGAAAAGTTTTCATGCTTCTTGTTCTTATAAAAACTAGTATATAACCAATATTTGACTTTCCTTTTCCTTTTCCTTTCCTTTTCCTTTCCCTTTCCTTTTTCCTTTTCCTTTTCTTTTTCCTTTTCCTTTTCCTTTTCTTTTTCTTTTCTTTTTCTTTTCTTTTTCTTTTTCTTTTTCTTTTCTTTTTCTTTTTCTTTTTCTTTTTCTTTTCTTTTTCTTTTTCTTTTTCTTTTTCTTTTTCTTTTTCTTTTTCTTTTTCTTTTTCTTTTTCTTTTTCTTTTTCTTTTTCTTTTTCTCTTTTTCTTTTTCTTTTTCTTTTTCTTTTTCTTTTTCTTTTCCCTTTCCCTTTCCCTTTCCCTTTCCCTTTCCCTTTCCCTTTCCCTTTCCTTTTTCCTTTTTCCTTTTTCCTTTTTCCTTTTTCCTTTTTCCTTCCCTTCCCTTCCCTCCCCTCCCCTCCCCTCCCCTCCCCTCCCCTCCCCTCCCCTCCCCTTCTCCTCCTCTCCCCTCCCCTCCCCTCCCCTCCCCTCCCCCTCCCCCTCCCCCCTCCCCTCCCCTCCCCCTCCCCCCCTCCCCCTCCCCCTCCCCCTCCCCCTCCCCCTCCCCCTCCCCCTCCCCCTCCCCCTCCCCCTCCCCCTCCCCCTCCCCCTCCCCCTCCCCCTCCCCCTCCCCCTTTCCCTCCCCCTCCCCCTCCCCCTCCCCCTCCCCCTCCCCCTCCCCCTTTCCCTTTCCCTTTCCCTTTCCCTTTCCCTTTCCCTTTCCCTTTCCCTTTCCCTTTCCCTTTCCCTTTCCCTTTCCCTTTCCCTTTCCCTTTCCCTTTCCCTTTCCCTTTCCCTTTCCCTTTCCCTTTTTCTCTCTTTTTTTTCCTTTTTTTTTTTTTTTGTACTGTGCAAGCATTTTACTTTAGAGAAATCTGATTATAGCATTACTCTTAAGAAGTTCTAACATCAGGAGGTGGAGATCTCCTGATTAAAGTCTATTTAGTCATTAGTACTATCTGCATGACAAAATGAAAGCTTATTTCTAATACAGAGTATTTACATGATCTTTATCACCTGTAACTATTACAGAAAAACAATAAATTAGGCATATACTTTCAAAATAACACCTGGATCAGAACTCCCTCTGTAAACTTGTTTAACCTTTTATTTTTTAGTGACAGATTGGAATTTATTATTTTGAAAGTCTTGGAGCACCTGGTCTGTGATTTTATCAGAGTTATAAGAAATGCCTTGGAGGCGAGTGTGGGGGAATGGGTAGAACAAGAACCGTGATTCTTTAAGAAGGGCTTTTTATCTTAAGAACAAATTTAGTTTGCATACTCGGAGCACTCTGGACTGCAATTCATTCTGACAAATCAGTTCCTAAGGTGTTATATTGCAGTTAAATAATCCTAACATCTCCGCTGGCTTTCTAAGTTTAACCTCTCACCCCAGGAAATCTGATTAAGAGAGAAACGTAGATGGAAAAATACACAAAGTATTTGTTGCTTTTTTGTCCCCTCTGTAACCACTGTTGGTACAATACTTCCAGCATCCAATAAGTGATGACGTGAACAGTACACTTTTTTTTTTTTTTTTTTTTCAGATGTGCTTCCATGGCTAGCACATCACACATCATGGCAGCTAGCCATGGCTAGCCCCAATTCTGCGTGGCACCAGTTTCACTGTCTTCCTCACTGGGATTGTTCCTATTTGTGAAGAGGAGAGGAAGCCATTTCAGGACAGGGGCTTAGGTCTAGGCCTAGAAAGCCTGCTTGTCTGTTAAACAAGACTGTTACCATTTGACAGTCTCATTAGTCGGACTTTGTCAAAGCTAAGCTTGGGTGATCATTTTCATTTGAAACCTGTCCTCAAAATTGGACTAAATCTGTTACTAATGCAACTGGAGACAGTGTTTCTGTGCTAAGTTAGATATTAGGCTTGCTGCTTAGCATGTCTAAAGTTAGGTTGGCATGAAAGTTCAAGAATGCAAATCAGCACTAAACTCAAGGTCAGCATAAAACACGCAGATCACTCCACAAAGGAAAAAGGGAAGAGAGATAATTTAATTTAAAAAACACATTTCCGTGTCTGCAAAGAAGCAAGTGCACAATGTGGGTAGCAAAGGAAAGATGGATTTTTGCTCTAGCACAGATCAACTAATTTTGTTTTCTTTCCCATCTGTCCTCCATGTGAGTCTGTCCACATGAAAAATCCTGCTTGGTGAAGCCCCACAGGGATGGCATCCATATCACAGCAAATGCTGGGACCATTCATCACTTTGGTGCCTGGGATAATTTTACAATAACCTTGGCAGGCACACTTTACAAAAGATGATTTTCAGCTGTAGGCCTGAAACCAGATTAGATATTGTTGTTTAATCACCATCATAGTCATATTCCCAATGCTTTTTAGTGAAGTTGCTTTGTGCTATGTATTTCTTCATTTCAGTGTAATACTTTGGATGCATAAAAATACTGTCTATGAACTTATCTGAGGTATTCTAATATTAGTCTTGGACAAAATCAAATGGGGTAAAATTCATGTCATGTAATTAGTCAAACTGTAATTGAGTTGAGATTAGAGTTTGTAAAAAATTTAAATTTTCTGCCCTTTATAAAAGTGATAAAGAATGAAAAGTACAGGGTTAGGGTAATCCCAGACAGAATAGATGAGAAAAATGAAACTTTCAAAAGAAAGTTCACATATGTCTGTATGACAGTGAGATTTATGATTTTTCTGGGATGTTCACTTCAAAGTATCTTTAAGGATGGTTATTGTAAAACAGAACAAGGCAGAGTGAATTTCACACTGTGAACAAAGAAAAATTATCACCAAAATTATCTACAAAAGAAAGTGGAAAAATGAGCTAAATTCATTCAGATTGGCTCCTGGTTTAAAACTAATGGCATACAGAGACTTCTGAAAAAGGAATGTAAAGGTAAAAGGGGGAGAATTTCTTCCTTTATGTTATTTGTCTCTACTTGGTGTCATAATAACATATTGCTTCTAATCTCCCACAGATCTGCATTCCCTGTCCAGTGTTCCCTGATGTTGCTGAAACCCTCTGATCAGCCTCTAATGAGAACCGGATCAGGGATCATGTGAGTGTACTAGAATCCCATTGCATTTTGTCTTTTGTTTGTTTTGTTGGTTGGTTTTGTTCTTGTTTGTTTTAATCATAGGCTTAAAAATGCCTCAGCTCTTTCCAAAAGACATTGAAACACAAGTGTGAAAGATATGTGGACTAGAAACGTATTTTGCAAAGAATTGCTTTGAGTACCACTCTGCAAAATTTTCTCTATGAAATCTGTAACCGTTGGAAACATGCTAGAAGCTCGTTCCCTCTTTTTTTGAAGCATTCAGGAAACCATAGCCCATTCTTGATGAATGTAGGCTGATTTATGTGGGTGAAGACAAATGGTTCTCAGTAAGCAATCATCAAATTCAAAGCGAAACTCTAGAGCTTTGAACCCACATGACCTGAAGCAGAAAGTAGTGTTCACACCAACACTTGCAAGGCAAAATTGCTGAGTTTGGGAGAAATATCAGCTATTCATCTGAATATGCAGGAAGAAAAATGTTTCATGAATATCAGCAAAACAAACTCATTATTTTTAATTTATGAAATTTACTGCTGAATTATTTGGCACCTTCCCATCCTTTGAATTAATTAAGTTGTAGTAAGTTTTGTGAGAAATAAAGTAATAGACCAATACCTATTCACCTAGGTAACAGGAGCAAAATTTTGAATAGAGTGCATGTGTGCTTGCATTTCCTTACAAAAGTATAATAAGAGGGTATGTGGGAATGCAAATATTTCTTATTATGCACATATATGGTAACAACTAGAATAATTTCTGTGCATGGATTCCATGAGAAACTTTTTCCAAAACTGAAGCCACCTGTTCAGAGACTGGAAACTCAATGATGATCACTGATCTGTGGGAAGTAGGCTGGTCAAATAAAGCTAGTGTTACTTTTCAGTGGAATTATAAACTTGCTTACAGAGATACACCTTCCTCTAGGTGTGTCTGACACAGATATATGTAGGGCTCACCATTCTGATAAGGGGTTTGATCACTTCTTGCTTCTCTATGTCAAATGTATTATATTGCCACGTCTTATGTACAAAGTCACTATATGCCACTTTCCCATCTCCCTGATCCTCAGCTGCTTCAATAATCCTGTTATTGGTTTCTCCATTCCAGGAGACCATCACTATCCTTGAAGCTGCATAAACAGCAACTGCCTATTTTCCATGATTCCCAAATTCCTGCTGTTGTTTCTTTTCCCTTTGTTTGGGAAAGGATGTAATTCAGGGCATCAACACAATAACCTTTCCTGAGATAGAGCTTATTTGGTTTCAAAGTTATGATCTTACTTCCTCCCTCCCTCCCTCCCTCCCTCCCTCCCTCCCTCCCTCCCTCTCTTCTTTCCTCCCTCCCTCTCATCCTCCCTCCCTCTCTCCCTTCCTCCCTCCTTCCCTCCCTCTCTTCTTCCCTCCCTCCCTCCCTCCCTCCCTTCCTTCCCTTCCTCCCTTCCCTCCTTCCAAGTTGGAAGGTTCTAATGAATGTTACTTCACAGAGTAAAAAATTAGTCCTGTGTGAAATCATTGCAGAAATGTAAAATGGATTAAATCCAGACTCACTGATTTTAAAATAGAACTGCTAAAATGAGTCACCGTTGTTCGCAGTTTTATGCAGTCATTTGCAAGAAAGAGAGATTTCTGTTATACTCTGTAATTTCCAATGGCTTGGAATAAATAGAATAAAACTTTTACTAGTAAAATTTGTACATGGTGCAAAGACTGTACATATGAAGTGCTTCTACAGGGAGTAATCAAGACTTTTTGGCAAATTACATGCCAGGAAAAAAAAAAAAGTGGCATTTTAAGGTGGGAGTACAAGACTGACAGAACCTTCTTAGTGACTAAATTAGGTCACATGTAAGTATCTCCTGCACTTCTTATATGATGATCTAGCTCAAGGAAAAAGCTTTAAGGCTGGCTGTGATTTATAAATTCATTTCCCATATTTGAGCTGTTGATTTCAGTTGAGCTGCTACCATTATTACTGGTTGGAAAGGCAGGTGTAGTGAATCGTATTCCTAGCTTGTATGGACAGTTGGGGTGACCCTGGCTTCACTGTTTATAAATGTTAGTGCTCTTTTTCTACCTGCTTTTTTTGGGGGGGGAACCAAAGCACTTTCTTCACTGGATAAAGAGCTATTCTGTGTTCTGAAACTTTAGTCCTGTCAGGGCTCTATAAACACATTTCCTAACAAAGTCAGCACTTCATTCCTGCTGCCCCTTATCCTCAGTGTACCAAAGTCTTAGCATCTTACCACTGTGGTCATCCTCAGTAGTCCAAAACCCTTAAGAGTCTGGCATAAAACTCATGAAAATTTAGAATAGCAACATTTATCTCTGTAGAGTTTGAGTGCATATGGCCAGGAACACGGAGAGAGGGTGGTTTCTTCCAGCTCTGGCAACCCATCAGTGTTACACAGAATGCCTTGGGCTGCTGAGTGAATAAAAATGCCCCTCCAGAAGAATACAGTTTATTTTCTCAGGTGAGAACTGGGTGTTAAATGTTGGAAGACAATATTTCTGTAACTATTGAGATATATGTTACATGAAATTTGGGACCCCTTCCCCTGAAAGAAGATTTAGGAAAGTTAAAAGTTGGAATTTGAAGCCATATAAAATTAAGTCTTAAATAAGATGCACATTTAAATCAGTGCTAATAACTAATTATAGAAGTGGCTTATCAATGAATGTGCTGTATTTTCTACCACCTGAAATCCTTCAGCAAAGATTGGGTATATTAGTGATAAACTCTTGTTCAGCCAGAGGTTATAAGCAGTGTTAGAAGAAAATCAAGTTAGAAACTCATAATGGGCCCTTATGGCCATAAAGATACATGAAAGTCCATAGCACAAATTTGCAAAATTCAGTGATTTGATTCAAGTCTGAGACTTTTAAATTCATGTTTCTGTTTTCAGTTCTGAATGATGGGATGTCTAATTCATCAGGAGCTGAATTCTGGCTGCAGTTAGATTGATTCCAATAACTTCAGTGGAACTGCAGGATTTGATACAAGGACCTTTCAAACCTGTCTGTTTTGGCAGAAGCATTATTGCCACTTAATCAAAAGATTTTACCTCAAGAAGCTTGTTACCACAAGCATTTCTTTTGATGGGTGGGCATTTTTTCTCTAAGGAAGAAAAAATAGTAAATAAAGGAAAGGAGTATTTTAAACATAAATGCAGCCATGTGGTTTTACTATGCCTAACAGGGAATATGGGGGGAATATGTTTTGAAAGGCTATAAATATCTGATTCAGAAGTCAAAAATGAATACCTGATTCCTAATAATCTAGCCCAAATTCATTGGCTAAAAACCCTGATATATTCTAAAATGTGTTTTGTTTGAGAAGGAGTTTGGATACCTCACTCTCATTCTTTTAAGTTGCTATCCACCATACTGAGCAGAATCCCACAACTTTACAGGTGGAGCCACATTACAGCTAGTGACACAGACAGATGACATATTTATTAGCTTGTCAAAGCTTCCTCTGTTTATGGAAGACTCACCCAGCTAAACAAAACAGTCTGCTTCCCATTGGCTAATTGAGCTGGCCCCTGTTGAGAGTCTCAGCAAAGTGCCTGATGAGGCATAAAATGATGATTAATTAATTTACTGCTCAGTTGATCATCAAACTGAGAGGTTTATGATTCTCACAGCGGTCAACACTCTTTCTTCAATGTGCAACAGCATGAACAGCCTTCACTCTGGCCTGCTGCTGCCTTTGCTATGACCTGAGATATGGTGGCTTAACACAGGGGAAAATGGGAAAAAATAAGCAAAAAGTTTCAAAAGATATGTACTCAGCAGCCTCTTTCAGAGAGGCTTGTGTGTACCAGAACACTTAAAAAGGAGTTTTTCATACCTTAACATTAATAAAAGCTACTTTGCTGGACATTAGTTTGGTTCAATGTATGACATAAGAACACACCTAAAAATAACAGTTTCTTCTCTGATCACATGGCTAAATATCAGAATTAGAATGAAGTTATATAGAGATGGGGCTTTGCAGTTGCAGGTATAGGTCTGTTAGAAGAAATCAAAATGCCAGTACAAATACTGAGCAGGGTTCTCTTTTTTATTCTTAGAGGTGAACTTTAGTAATTTTAAACTCCTTAAATCCTTAACGAACTATTATGAATTATGAAGATTTGAAGGTTTAGCAAGACACATTCTGTGTATGGTAGGCACTACATTTAAAAACACTATTGAAAACATGTTTTTGCATTTGTGTGCATTTTCAACTTGTGTGCAGTCACCAAGAGTTTTGCATATTTGTTTTTGTATAAAAACTTTAAAATATTTGCATTTATGGTAATATACTAACTTTCCTCTGATTTTATGTAGTATCCACTGTTTATTCCCAATGTGAAAACAACTACATTCTTCATAGTTACAGTCATCTAACTCAAGAATAATGTCAGGTGAATCAATATATATATATAAAATCAATTGAATCCAGTTGTCAGACCAGTATGTTTTATTCCAGTCATTTGGCCTAAATCTTTACATTATCTAGGTGGTGGGACACTTATGTTGGTTTAAGTACCTACATGCCTATGCATACACATTTAGAAATTAATTTTCTCTCTTTTTTGTAAAACTGTACCAGAGTTACCAAATGTACTGAAAGCCACGAGGAAAGGTCTTCTAAATGTCTACATGCCTGAGCATCTGTGTGGGAAATAGTTTGTGTGTGTAATAGGAGAGAAGAGAGTGTCAGTTTGTGAAATAAGCTTTTATCCGAGTAAGTGTATGTGGTATTCTTACCTTGCTGAGCAGCTAAACTCCACCACAACTGCTCTCTCACTCCTCCTCTTCAAAGAAAGCTGGGGGGAGGAGGGGAAGAAAGTATTCTGGAAAGAAAAGAAGGCTCATGGGTTGAGGTAAGGATGACCTAATTAAAGGGAAAAGAAAGAGAGAAAAACAAAACAAAACAAAGAAAAACAACATCATCAACAACAAAACAAATGACCAAAACAGGCAAAGGCTGTGTGTAGAGAGGGAAGAAAAACATTATTCTCTACTTCTCATCAATGAGTGATGTTCAGCCACAGACTGGGAAGCAGGGCCTCAGTATGTGTAATGGTTATTTGGGAGGGTCTATGATGAGAGCCCCCCTTTCCTTCCTCTTTCCCAATTATTGCTTAGCATGACATTGTATAGTATGGAATATCCCTTTAGTCAGTTTAGGTCAGCTGCCCTGATGATGTCCCCTCCCCACTTCTTGCTCACCCCCTGGGCACCCTACTGTCTCTGGAGGGTTTGGAGAGTGCCTTGATGCTGCGCCAGCACTGTTCAGCAATATACAAAACATTGTTGTGATACCAGTGCTGTTCTTGCTACAAGTGCAGAGCATAGCACTGTATGGGCTGCTGCAGGAAAAGTTACCTCCATCTTAGCCAGACCCAGTACAGTATAACCCCATATTAGAAGGGATTCTGGTTAGGAAGAACCCAGACAGAGAATTAAGCTGTTTAATATAACTTCAGTCCTTAATTTGTATCTTAATAGCAATGAGAACAATAACCAAGTACAAAATGGAATTGAGTTAGTACAGTCAGTAGGTCCTTTGTATATGAAATACATTTGTTCTTTGATTGGCCTTTAGGAAACTGTCTGCTTTAGATAAAACAAGGGAAACAGTCTGTTTTTCTCAGCAAAGTAATGCATAGAAACCTAAGCTTGTATATTTACAAAGAACATGCTATAATGTAGAAAAAAGAGCTCAGAAACAGGGTATAAAACCAATCAAATCTGATAGAACAACTTAACATCAAGAAAAAAAAAAAAGGGAGGAAATCAGGGAAGGAAGATAAGATGACTTATCAACATGTCCCAAGAACTTGCACCTTAATTGAGGAATGGAAGAAGTCTCAGTGAGCAGTGCAAACCACTAGATTACATGTACCTATTTAAATAACATGCTGTTTTCACATACCTCAAATGCAACTCATCTATCTTTGGGAAAGGGTGCACCACCAACATTTATAGACAAGAAATGATTTTCAAGGGGTTTAGGAGGAACAGTGGACAAATATTTAGTGTGAACATCTGTGACATGATGTGACAGTAAGTTGATGTTGACTCTTGGGTGTATAAATGGGGAGTAGTCATTAGGTGACGGAAGTGTTTTGCCTCTAAAATGGGACTGTTGATGCTACACAGGTTGTATAAAAAGGAGCTCAGAAAACAAATTTCGAAATCACATTCCAGTAAATCAGATAGATCTACAGTCATCTGATGCAAACTTCTGATATTTTCAGATTTGTTAAACTGCCACTGATTTCTGAGGAAGGATAATAAATTTAAGTAACATGTTCACACAAGAGTATAAGCAGCAGAAAAGGTAGACTTGACTTTACCATGGTAAGATACTGATTGTTGGAAAGCTATATTTCTTTCGGGTATCTCTTATCCTACTTTTATTTTTCCACTCTCAGTGTGGAACAACTGCATAATAGAAGCTCTGCAGCTCTCTCTACAGTGGACTTTTTGTATAAAAACTTGTCCATCTTTGGTCTGTCTGATTTTTCCCCACCATTTTATGTATTGCCATGGTCTAAAATTCATCATTCTGTAACCATGTCTGCTTTCTCTCATACTATTTTTTATGATCCTCTTCTGAAGGTTTGCATAGAAATGCATAGTGCTTTATTTTTATAGCTTCATAAAATGTAATGGCAAAAAAGCCATTAGCTAATCTGGTTGACTACCTTTGAAACATGGGCTGTAGAATTTCACCTGGTTATTCCTGCACTGAGCTGAATAATGTGTATTTGACTAAAGCATATCTTCCAGATGGATATCTAGTTTTGATTTGAAGACATCAAAGGCCACTTCCCTGACAGTTCTGAAAACATCAAAGAGTACTGAGCTTGTGGAAGATAAAAGAAAAATGAGCTAATTACCTGGATGGTAAAGGGAAATTTACAGCAAATATTTTGGTCTTATTCTGGCTTTTAAAAATCTGGATTACTGGAAAGACTGCAAGCCATTATTACATAAGTAAGTAAAATTGGCTTTCTTTTTTTAGATCTAGGCCTCAGTTGGTAGACAAATAACTATTGAGAAAATGAAAAAAGAAAGAAAGAAAGAAAGAAAGAAAGAAAGAAAGAAAGAAAGAAAGAAAGAAAGAAAGGAAAGAAAGAGAAAGAAAGAAAGAAAAAGAAAGAAAGAAAGAAAGAAAGAAAGAAAGAAAGAAAGAAAGAAAGAAAGAAAGAAAGAAAGAAAGAAAGGAAAGAAAGAGAAAGAAAGAAAGAAAGAAAGAAAGAAAGAAAGAAAGAAAAAAGAAAGAAAGAAAAAGAAAGAAAAAGAAAAAGAAAGAAAGAAAAAGAAAAAGAAAAAGAAAGAAAGAAAGAAAGAAAGAAAGAAAGAAAGAAAGAAAGAAAGAAAGAAAGAAAGAAAGAAAGAAAGAAAGAGAAAGAAAGAAAGAGAAATGGAACATAATATCTACCATAGTTTACCATTGGTAGTGTTTGCAAATGACAGGCTGAAGCAAAAGAAAATGACCTGGGCCACTGTAAATGCTGCTTACATTGAAACCTTTTAGTTAAGTTGTAAGCTAGGAAAAAAAAAACAACAATTTGAAAAAACAATTGAAAAAAGAGGAAGGAAGGAAGGAAGGAAGGAAGGAAGGAAGGAAGGAAGGAAGGAAGGAAGGAAGGAAGGAAGGAAGGAAGGAGGGAAGGAGGGAGGGAGGGAGGGAGGGAGGGAGGGAGGGAGGGAGGGAGGGAGAGAGGGAGAGAGGGAGAGAGGGAAGAAGGAGATGCAGAAAAGGAAGAGAAAGAGGAAGAAGAGGAAGAAGGGAAGAGAAGGGGTGAAAGGGAAGGAGAAGGAGGGGGATGGAGAAAATTTTAAATTAGAATTTTCTAATGAAGTGTCATGTCAGGCCAAAAGAGATTCCAAAAATTGGCATGGATTCTTTAGACCCAAATCTTGAGAACCAGTACTTTGCAGAGCACTGAATATTTTATTCCCTGAGCCCTGCCTCCTCCAGTTTCTGGTCCTGCAATAGAAGATATGATATTGTGGAATCATCTGGAAAATCTGATGGATCATATCAAACCAATCCAAACTGTGGCTGAAATGGAAGCTCAGGATACACCTGTAGACATAGCTTAAGATATTTTGGAGTTGCATACTTCTAAATTAATATTTCCTGAAAAACAAAACAACAACAACAACAACAAAACTACACATTTGAAACTAGAAGGTTATGCATGATATGAAGCATAGAAGTTTGATGTTTCAAAAATTACAGAACACTATTTCTACTATGAATGTATCACTGAAGAATATTTATAGTTTTAAAAGATTTTTTAAAGATGTGCCATAAAAATAAATATGTACTCTGGTTAGCAAAACAATTAGTTTTTAGTGGTGGGGGTCTAACCATAGTTCCCTGTCTCAAAGGGAATTGTTATGTTCCTTTAAAGACTTGTTCCTGTTCCCTTTCTATACTTTTCCCTTTCTATACGTTTTCATAGCAAAATCAAAGTTTTTATGATCTCCTACTGAGAAGTGTTTTTTGTTGTTGTTTGTTTTGTTTTGATAACATCACATTAATTAATTAATTAATCTATTTATTTATTTATTTTAGATCACATTCTACTTTCTAACTTGTGGAAATGAATGTTAAGAACAAATTTCTGACAGATTAAATTACTTAGTAGCATTGTAGTGCAGAAAAAAAAAGAAATAGAAATATAGAAAAAAATAAATTACACTTAAATGAAGTCTTTGCATCATATTTTAGGCCTTTTTTGAGAACATTCAGATTTGTGTTTGGATAATCAACTAACACATTTTTTTTTCATTCTAGGACTGAAGTGTCCATAAGAACTATACATCCTTCAGTAGTAACTTCAGCTGTTACCTGTTAGCTGGCATGGACAGAGAGAACACTTGATACCTTGGAAATGACTGAAAGCAATAATTTTGAGAATGGGCTGAATTATAGTGTTGAAAGAATTCTCTCAATTGTTGAAAGCACAATCAAGCTTAATAAAGGTATGTATGAAATGACATTTCACAGAATGAAAACAGATGGCACTTCAGACAAAATGAGAAGAATGTCTTAAATGCACGGTTGAAAAGAGTGTAAAATATTTTTCTAACACACTTATCTTATAGAATTACCCCAATGAACTATTACTCACTGTAAATGTTTTGAATAAATAAAATAAATGAAGACGTTGCCTGGTTTTGCTCACACACTTGTGAAATTTTATCTTCATGGAATGTAACTGTTGCTCAGCAAGGAAAGACTCATGACATTCTAATAGTTCACCATAATGGTCTTGTGAGCGTTCACATTAATTACAAACATCCTTTGGCTAATCACATTCTTCTGGCAGTAGGTTCAGCTGTGGACCCTGGACAGCTCCTAGTAGAATAAACTGCCTTCTGACCTTTCCCAGGCTATGTTCCTATGACATTGCCATGTGGTTGTGCATAGTGGGTTTACACGGTAAGGTTTTGGTAGCAGGGGACTACAGGGGTGGCTTTTGTGAGAAGAATTCATAAGCTGCCTCCTGCTAGATAAGGGCTAGTTTCAGCTGGTTCCAAAGGG
Source organism: Anser anser (assembly GCF_964211835.1). Lineage (NCBI taxonomy): Eukaryota > Metazoa > Chordata > Aves > Anseriformes > Anatidae > Anser > Anser anser. The sequence continues at coordinate 67,094,071 of NC_139721.1, forward strand.
ACCTGTCGCTGCCCAGAGCTGAGCCAATAAGCAGTGTTGTTTACGCCTCTGGGAGAGCATATATTAAAAAAGGGAAAAAACAACAAGAAACAAACAAACAAAAAAAAAACCTGCTGCATAACATCAGCTAGGAGAGTGAGGATTGAGAACCAGCCCTGCAGACACCAAGGTCAGTGCAGAAGGAGGACAGAAGGTGCTTCAGGTGCTGGAGCAGAAGTTCCCCTGCAGCCTGTGGAGAGGTCCCTGGTGCAGCAGGCTGTCCCCCTGCAGCCCATGGGTCCCACATGGAGTAGATCTCCATGCCACAGCCCGTGGAGGATCTCTCAGTGGAGCAGGTGGATGTGGCCTGGAGGAGGCTGCGGCCCATGGAAAGCCCCCACAGGAGCAGGGAGTCTGGGGGGAGCTGCCACCCGTGGGGGACCAGTGCTGGAGCAGTTTGCTCCTGATGGATGGACCCTGTGGTACGGACCCATGTGGGAGCAGTTCTTGAAGAGCTGCTGCCTGTGGGAAGCCCCTGCAGGATCAGTTTGGGAAGGATGGCATCCTGTGGGAGGGACCACATGTGGAGCAGGGGCAGAGAGTGACCGTGAAGGAGCGGCAGTGACAAAGCGTTAGGGACTGACCGCAGCCCCCATTCCCTGTTCCCCTGTGATGCTCAGGGGGAGGAGGTGGAAGAGGTTGGATGAGTGGAAGGTGTTTGTAGTTTGTTTTCTTTGTTTCTCACTTCTCTAGCTTGCTAGTAATAGGTAATAAATTTCTCTAATCTCCCTACGCTGAGTCTGTTTTGCCCATCACGAAAATTATTGAATGATCTCCCTGTCCTTATCTCAGCCCTTAAGCCCTTGTCATATTTTCTTCCCCTTTCCCTTTGAGGATGGGGAGTGACAGAGCAGTTGTGGTGGAGCTCAGCTGCCCATCTGAATAAAACCATCACAGTGTGGCAAAAACTCTACATTTTATCATGTAGCTTTAACAACTGATGGATTTGCCACTGAATGTTCTCTTCAAATGTAACATTTAATGGGTTGAAAAAATCTTTCTTGTTCAATGAATGGAACCACTTAGCTTTTAAGAAACTTTGCCTCTTTCTGATTGGTCTGTTAAAGCTGCTACTTTACGAAGTGACAGGGAAGAAAAGGAAGCATAGAACACGTGGTTCTGTCTGTCTTGGCAAGTACTGTGGTTAAATCCACAAGGACATAGTATATATCCTATGGGAAAGGAATGAGTAGCTGGACAGAAAGAAACTATAAGGGAAAAATATTGCTCTTATGAATAACTGATCATATGAACATCTGGAGAAAAAGGCTGGGAATACAGGTGATCCTGTGTAGTATTTATCAAGCTGAATTTTTTTCATCGTATACTTATGAATTGACCTGCTGAATCTGTCACATTCCTTTCTATCCCTGTAGTAATATTGAATCAACAATAAAATCAGTCAATGAAACTAAAATCAGGGTGTACAAAAATGATGTAAAATAATATTAAAAAAAAAAAGTTAACTCTATTAATTTAAATAGATTTAAGGTTGGCAGTGGATATGTCTACTTGCTCTAAGTACCATTTCATTCTGCATGGATTTTCCTGGTCTTATTATTTACTTTCAGTAAGTTATCAGAATAGGAATGATATAACGCAAAGTAGATCACAAGACTACTTAATCAATTTCTATCCTTATTTTTACAAAACAATATCAGTCCTTGGACCAAGACACCACTTTAGAAAGGCACAATGCAGTACAAAGTTTTGTTTTGGCAGTCATAAAAGAAGGATGCATTCTAAGTAAAATATAACATCAGATCTTCCCAGCAATGTATGCAGAGCTAGTTTAACATGAGAACTATTGCTTTAAGGTGATGAGCAGCTTACTGTGACAGATCAGGGTTGATGCATTACCAGTTTGGATGTTTGACACATTTTCATAATATTTCATAATTGAGATTTGTTTGTTTGTTTCTCTTGTAGTTATTTAGTTACTTAGCTATTAAACACATATTCCCCCCCCCCCCCCTTTTATTTGTATTTATTTATTTATTTATTTTTTAGGGTGAGAACCCAAACTTCTGGCACAAAATCACACATATTTTGTTTTTATTCAAACATGTTGTTGTCAGTGTTGTCAGTGTTTGAATACACTAAAATACACTCGTTATCAGCAACAGTAGAAAACATTTAAAAACACCTATATAATTAGGTTTAGTTTCAGGAAACCAGCAAACTTCCTCATACTTCCAGAATGAGAATTATATTTGTATAACTGAAAAACAAACAAACAAACAAACAAAAATGCAACCCACCTCTGTTTTCTAACAAAAAGTCTTTCACTTTGAAACATTCCCCAAAGATAAGCTAGTTCCTCATGCCCTAAAATGCCTTCATGTTTAAATTTTCTTGTAGATCTGTATTTTTCTTTGTTTATACTTTTTCCTTTTTTGTTTTTGTTTTTGTTTTTAACTGCAACTAAAACAAAAATTGTTGTAGTTTTTGGTAGTGTCACTGGCTTTTGGGAAGTGACTTTGGTGGAATTTACCAAAACTAAACGTCAATACTTGTACAGTGTAAGTGATTATAAACATCAAACCAATTTATGTGAATTAAATTTTGTATTTGGTTGGGTTGCCATGTTTTATAAACAAGGAATATACAGAAACTATAATTCAAAGTTAAAAGGTCAAAATATTACATTTAAACTTAACACTTGCAAATAATATTGTCTTCCACCATAAATGCTTATGTACTGTGATTGCCTTTTCTTTGAACCATTGAAGTAGGGGAAAAAAAAAAAGCCTCAATAATCCCAGTTAAAATTCATCAGGTGATTGTGCAAACAATCACCATAAGTTTCAGGAGAGTGAGTAGATATTGCAAATTATACTGCATGAAGTAGAGCTTGGCTATGCTCTGCTATCAAAGGCACTAATACTTTTGCATAAATAACTCTTAAATGGCTTATCAAAGCTGATAAAATAAGAAAACAAATAAAACTGTAAATTGAAAAGAATAAGTGTAGTGTTTAATGAACACTTATTGACCAATAACCTGCAACTAATGTAACTATAGACTTTTAATTTGGTTATTCATAGCTCTAAAAAGCAGTCATTTGAAGCTGTACAGACAATAGATTGAAGTGATAGTTAACAGAAATATATTTTATTAAAAGATAAATTAAATAAGACTAAATTGGAAATAGATGAAGAAGTCTGCTTAGCTTAATATACCTTGTTGTATATATGGTTGTTCACACTGTTCAGTCTTGATGGCCCTTTAACATGTAATATAGAGAGGCAAAATTTGAGCTTTTCTTTCAGTCATTGCTAACAGACTATGAAATGCCAGCCTTTCTAACAGAAATCACAGTTTTAGCTGTCTTCTTACAAATAACCTGTAACCTAGAAAATCCTTACAAGAAGTAAGCAGCTGAGCTTCTAAAGCCGTCCAATAACAAGCATTGTACATTGGAAAGTGTATACACTTTATATGGACTAAATTGGACAATCTGTATTTACGTTGAGTTCTAATCTCACCTCATGGATAAGATAACTTGTTTTAAATAAAAGGTATATAGAACTGATGGCTTCCTTTCATTTATAACAGAATACAAAAAATCTTTAGTAGTTTAGTTTCTGCCAGGATTTAGGGCAGATTTAGCTATAGGACAGATCTATTAGACCACATAGTCCAAGAATGGCTTTTCTAGTAAGACGATCTTCCGAGTTACACAAGAGATATTACAAAGTTACGAGATCAAATTGAATTGTTTTTAACTGTCTGGGTAATAAACTTGATTCAGATGTAGAGCTGAATAATTCTCTATTATAAATGTATAAACTCATTTGGATGTGCTAGCCATGAAGTAAAACCATCATATGTGTTACCAAGTGTCTCAGCACCAATGAAGTAATAATCTAATGATGGAGCCACATGTTGAAAGAAGTGGCATTTTCAATGCACTTTACATTTAACATATTTCAGCTACATTGCTTATTTGTCGGCAATAAAAGCCAGAAGCTGAAGACAGAGAGTTCATAGGATCATTTATTTTACATTAGCAACAAAAAAATATTGTTTGACAGTCAGGCCTAGATCCAGAAAAAGATTTTTTTTTCCCCTAAGCAGGTCTGGCCCATAAATGGAATACACTTCCTTGAGTAACACATTTGGGATTTCACCCTAGTGAAAGAGACTTTTTTTTTTCTTTTTTTTTTTTCTTATTTACTTTCTGTGTACATTAATGATGTGTGGAATATTTCTGTAAGCCTGCCAGGTGTATGTGGCTGACAAACCAACCATCCTTGGTCCTGCAGGGCTCTGGCATACTTAGAAGGGCATGATCTAGAGGGCATTTTGTCCCTAAACTTGCAAGACTGCAATACGGAAAGCAGCTTGAATTTTACAGATCGTATAAACTCTGTCTTCACTATGAGAAAGAGGCGTCTCTGTTGATTTCAACAAAGGAGGAATTTGTGTTGAATACATAGAGGCAGAGAGACTTAGCCTGCCAATAGGAAAGTCAAGTTATAACTTACCAGCAACAGAACAATTGATCTGGGCACCTTCTTTTGGACTCCTGGGACTTTTGTGGTTTGGAACTTGCACTGTTGATGAACGAAATAACCTTTCTTACTCCTCACTAACATTTGGAAACAAAAATGGCAAAGAACAGGCAAAGCCCTGCTCTGCTCTGAATTCCCTTGTTATTGGTGTTGTTCTCCCTTATAATAGAGAGATGACAATTAATGTATGTTCATATAGCACGTTAGGCTGTAGCAAAAGGCATTTATTCACACCAATCACAACGTCTTCCTGAGGACATTAAAATAAGACTTAAAAAAGGACATTAAAAGAAGACCTAGGATTTGGATAAACCATAATACTACAGCTGAGTTTTATTTTCATGTGGTGGTGGCATTGCCTTGGACTAGGCAGTGAATATTTGATGCACAGCTGCTCTAGGGAGGTGCTTTGGGCATCCTAGCCCAAACCAGAATTCCTGGGGCACATCCTCACAGCAACTCTTTTAGAAGAAAAATAATGAACCGCATAGCTTTCCCTGCTGTAGCTACTGTACCTTGTTTGCATTTTCTGAAGGTGAAGAAAGAGGCAGGATTTCAAAGGTACTTAAAGAGGTTGACTCCTGGTACCCACTTACACTATGAAGGAGGAAAAGCAGAGTAAGTGCTTATGGAATTCCCATAAGGCTTTATCTGCCTTTTGGAATTTTATCCATGGAAACCAGAAACATATAAAAAAACTGTATATGAACTGGAGTGCATAATTACATTTTTCAAATACACCACTGTTTTAATAAAACGGTTATTTGTCCTTTTTTTTTTTTTCATCAGCACATACAATAGAACACAGCTTAGCTAACAAAACAATGCAGTAATGCTATATTTGTGCATTTTCAATTCAGTGTTGGTTTTCATCTACAAAAAAATAATCCTGAGGGGGAAGGGAAAAGAAGAAACAATCATCTAATCATTGAAAAATGGGCCATTCATCATCCTTAATATAATAATGCAAAAGTTAGGAATCAAAAAATATTTTAAGCTGTGTTACCACATGAACAAAAATTAATTGACACAGTTAAACAAAGAAATGTTACATTTTGTATGAAGGCTATATTTGGTGAAGAAGCAACATGTTTTGAAGGATAAATCATCAAATGAACTTTTATTTGGGGAAAAAAAAAAAAAACACCACACCAACAACATAAAAAAGAGGAACAAAAACCAAGAAGGAATTCCATGCTTCAAACAATGCTCTTTGTATTCTGATTTAAAGTATCATGAAAACTGTCGATCTCTTTAATTAAATCTATTTTCACCACTTGCTATCTTAGGTACAGTTCTCTCAAAAAGAGTGGAGCTGCTGCCCTGGTTTTGGCTGGGATAGAGTTAATTTTCCTCCCAGTAGCTGGTATGTTGCTGTGTTTTGGATTTTGGATGAGAATAATGCTGATAACTCCCTGATGGTTTAGTTGTGACTGTGCAGTGCATACCCAGAGCCAAGGACTTTTTGGCTCCTCGTGCTGCCCTGCCAGTGAAGAGGCTGGGGGTGCAGCAGGAGCTGGGAGGGGATAGACCCGGGACAGGTGACCCAGACTGGCCAAAGGGATATTCCAGACCATATGGCATCATGCTGCACAATAAATATGGGTGGAGTCGTCCAGGGAGGTGGGGCTGCTGCTTGGGGTCTGGCTGGGCATCAGTCAGCAGGTGGTGAGGAATTGCATTGGGCATCACTTGCTTTGTTCATATTATTATTATTATTACCATCATCAACATCATCATTTGTTCCTTCCTTTTCTGTCCTATTAAAGCATCTTTATGACAACTCATGAGCTTTATCATTTTTTTTTTTTTCATGATTCTGTCCCCCACCCCACTGCGGGGAGGTGAGAAGGAGAGGTGGCAAGGGAGGGAGGTGGAAAGAAGTGAGTGAACAGCTGTGTGCTGCTAAGCTGCCTGCCAGGTTAAACCACAACACCTGCCCAGATTGTTCCTCATTGCCACACAGTCTGCCATAGGGAATGGGCAGCCAATACACCTCTAAGAACTATCATGGCAGGCACACTGTTATTTGTCCAGAGGGCAGCGCAGGAGATCTGCATGACTTCAGTGCCTAAGTCCCATTTTAATGCCCCCTAACTTCAAGGTCAAGGGTGCAGTATAATTCAAGATTCATTGGATCAGGAACAAGAACTCAGGTGTCCTTTTTCAGGTAAGTGTTTTCTCCAGTAGGTTACAGTCATTTTATTATTTTTCCCTTCAGCCCAACTAATTTTGATTTGTCTGTACAAACAAAGCTTCTACAAGCATGATAACAAAACACCAGCGAACCCCATAAGTAAGTGATCATGGCTTTCACTTGAGAAACCTGTATTATGAGCTGAAAAGTGGTTGGGCAGAAACTGGCAGTAAAAACTTGCAAGTTGGCTGACTATTGTTGACTTGCTACATAACAGATGACTGCTACATTTACACCCATGAAACCTTGTGTAAATAAGCTCTCTTAAATGCCTACGTGTTTAAGAAGATTCTGGGAAGTGATTGATGATAGATCAAACCCCAGAGAAGGGTGGGTTATCACTCATTTATAGTTTGATCTCCTGTATTACAGGCTCTCTCTTCAATATCTAATATAACCAGTTTCTGATGCAGGGCAAGGTGGAAAAATTTCCATGAATAACTCTCCTCCTCAGAAACCAAATTCTATTAAGGAGAGAAATAGTTTCCTGGCCCCACAGGTAAAGCAGAGAAAAAAAAACATTATAAATCTACTTGGGTCTCAAGACTGATTGTGTCTCATAAGCATAACCTGCATTCTTCTTTCCAAACACATTCTACTATAATATCACTGAGTACTCCATACTCTTTTGCATTGGTTTCTGTAAGTAGCTAGTTTTAGCAGCTCCTCAAGCAACATGCTAACACTTTGTATCCTGTTCTTAGGTATATATTTCTCCATTTTAACCAAATCATGGACTCTGGGAGCTGGATTTCACAGCCTGACAAGTAGCTAGATATTTGGCAACCCTGGTGTTGTGATATTGTTCTTATTGCTCTATGTGCCTTGCAAGCAATTCTCAAGGTGGTGAAGCTTGGAATAGCTCCCCTCAGAGCCAAATCCAGAAGACACAATTAACTTGTAAAGCAGGAAGCTGGGAGAAATTTAATAGCCTTTTCACAAAATGTTCTTTTTAATGCACAATCTTCTTTCATGGGGTATTTTCCTGTAGTGTAATCTTATTTGACAATAATTCCTATAGTGAAAAAGAGAGTTTTCAAGAAAAAAAGAAAGAGCAAACAGCTTTTAAAATTCAATACACATAGATATAAATACACATAGATATAAGAACAATGAAATTAAAACTCAAGGTGAGCTTCAAAGCACTAGTGGGGGGGGAGGAAAGGGAAGCAGTGAGCAATGGCAGTGATTGAAGAAGGGAAACCCAAAAGAATCATAGGGCATAGACTTCCACGCGAGCTTCTCCATAAGGCTTCACAAAGCAGGTGTTGGCCTGCCCTCTTCCCACCAGCCCTTCTCAGTCACGATTACTTTTCTATAGCTTGTCCTTTAAACATTCAGAAGGGTACAAGTCTGACATTTTGACACCATTTCTGAATGTGCAGATGATGGAAGCACATGAATTATAGATTTTGCTAGCATTTGAAACTTAAAGTGAGATAAACGTTAAACCACAGTTTGTAAAGGTTTAATTTCCTTTTAACATAAGCAGTGTAATTATGCATAACTGTCAATATACACTTGTTCTATTATGTCCATATGGTCACAAAGGAGTCAGTCCAACACCATCCTCACTCAGACAAAACTTTCACAAGAAATTTATTCTTAGTATTGTACAATTTTACAATACCATTACCTGAAGTGTGAACTTAATATTCAGAAAAATAAAATGGGCAATAAAATGTACTCCAGGTAAAGTTTATTCTAATACTTAAAATGCCAAAGGGCAGTTTGGTTTCTAGAAGTAACTCTCATGCTTTCTTGTTTAATAACTGCAGTCAAAAATGACTTTCCACAACAAAACAATGTTGCCCAAACACCATGGTACCCTAAAAGCTTTGTTACTGCTAAAAGTATGTCTCAAAAAAAAAAAAAAAATGCTTTGCAGCATACTGCAGAGATCTGTGATGACAGCATTAAAAAACAGCTATGGTAATACAAAAGGAAGTAAGCCTAGAGATAAGGAAAACTATTAATGGAAAACACACTAGTAATGTTTCTTTCTCATCTTCTCCAAAGAGAATTCTACCTTGAATGCCTTCAAAGAACAAATGTAATGTAATGTAATGTACAGAGAGAAACACTTAGCACAAATCAAGCCACTTAGGACTTCATAGTTCTGTCTTAAATTCCTCCAGGGAATTAAGCAACAACTGGTACAGATTTCTGCAGTATACTGTCTATTTTCATCTTCTTTTCAGACAGAGAGAGCAGCAATTTCATCATGTTGAATATTACTAAGGTGCAACCTTATAAAATGCAATCAAAACAGGGATATTGATCACAGATTTCTCCAAAACAAGCTTTATTCCAGGTCCGAACTGGGCAAGATTAATTTCTACACCAGTGAGTCTTCTGCTGCTATGATGTCACAGTCTGACAATCAATATTTTGGTCTTCTAAAAGGCTAGGAACATTTCATTTCTAAAGTGGATATAAAATATCTTTCTGATGTGTAAATATTTGTAGTGATTTTTTTGAATATTTTATTTATTTTTATTTGTTTTCCAAAATAACCATGTGTGTGCATGTGTGTATGACTGTATTTAAAGTTCAATAGGACAGAAGCAGAATAAGATATATTTTATGAACAAAATCCATCTTTTTGTATAAGCTAGCTAGAAGAATACATTCTGTATTGTGATATGTGTATTACTGCATTTTTCAGTCTGTTTTTCTTTTCCCTTACCTTCTTCAAAATGTTATTTTTTTGTTTTTTAAACTGAGGATAATATGGAAAAAATATTGTTCTTGGTTTGATATCTGGATCATCCATAAAGACTAAGCTTTGCCCCTTCTCTGTCTAAATAAGTGAGTTCTGCTTGAGTTAAGGATAAGGCACCTCTCTCATAAGGGAGGCTGTGATCCTCCTTACCAATGGACGTTCAGACTCTATTTTCTGTAGGTATCCACCAGAGGGAGACAAAGAGATTTACTGTAATAACTGATGGCACAAATCATAGACAAAAAAAATGCGGAGCAAGTAAAGCACCTCTAAAATACCCAACTACTTGTAGAAGCATAAATGTTCAATGTCACCCTCTACTGTAATTACTGCTTTTGTTGTTTGTTTGTTTGTTTTTGTAAGCTTTAAAAATATCACAGAAGTTTATGTATATTTTATGTACAAATACTTATGCCTACGTACATCTACATAGATATACGAAATACGGAAGTATAGCTCTTGCTATATATTTTTGCCTCTTTCAAGCACTTCAGAAAATACAGTAACTAGCAAGAGCATTTAGCAAGGCAGAAAACCCACAAGTACTGCTGAATACAGAGACTGGGTGCTTAATTGCAGTTATGCAGCTTGACAATCTGATTCCGACTTTTACGCATGCACAATTAACTAACAGCAGGATCATCTCATCCTCCAGCCAGTCTGGTCAGTTGCCCAGAGATGCTAAATCAGAGGGGTGGTGTGCCTGGAGCACTTTCCAGCACAGTTTCTGTTTCATTGGCTGTTAGCTACTCACATGCAAGGAAGAGGACTGGTGGCATTTTTTTTTTTCCCAGTAGCAATCAAACCAACATGGGACAGGGCTGGGTAACCATGCTGGTACACTGGGATAGTTACATGTCAGATAGTCAATGCTGACTAAAACAAAACAGAACGAAACAAAACAAAACAACAAAACAAAACAAACAAATTTCATATCAATGAAAAACAGGCCTAAGTAATAATGGGAAAGACAAAGAAATTAATGGAAGGATTATTATTGCTGGGGACGGGAAATCTAACGTAGAAAGCAGCCTGAGGATGCATCACAAAAGCTAATATAGACATTCTCAGAGGTTTTATTTGACAGGACAAAAATCATGACACAGTACTGGCAGCAAAACTGACCAGAATGCAGTTTTTCTTATAACTAATCCTGAAGATTAGTCACGAGGTTATCCTTGTCATTTTGTTTTAGAGGTATGTTAAAATATGTTGAGCTGATTACTTGGGTAGACATTGGTTCTTATTAAGTGACTGAAAACAAAAAGTCAAAGGGAAGTAGACTGATCCATTTGTGAATTACAACGAGGCTGGTATCCAAAAGACTTTGGAGGGGAATAATTATGAAATGCCTGTCATTTCGTCATAACGGTCTGTCTTCAATCAAAGCATGTTGTAAACAGAAGTGTTCAGAAATTATCAAAGGAAACAAAGTTTTGTCAAAAAATGCTACTTCATCCAGTCTGAAGTTTTTCATTTAAAACATCTTGGGTTCAATGAGGTTTTAGCAAACTCAAGGCAGAGTTCAAAGAGAACCCTGCCTGGATTCCTGCAGAGTCTGCCTGGGCTACGGACATTGGAAACAGCCACTACAGGTCAGATCAAAACTAAATTAAAAAGCAACTTCCAGTGAACTTGGAATCCCAGTTTTGGGCCAGTTTTGCTTTATGAGGTATTTTTACTGCTATTTAAAAAATAAAACTTTGTATCTAACATCTACAACTCAGGAGAGTGTTTTTTATAGAAGAGATTTTTAGATTTAAGAACCACATAAACCATTTAAAATAAGAAGAATGTGTTTAAAAATGCACATTGTTCTTCAGCACTAACCTCTAAACAGGCTCCAAAATTGAAACAAATTAGTCCATCATTGACTTTTTAGGAATATATACACTAAAAATATATAATAAAAATAAATTTATTAATGATACAGATGTCTTACAGCACTTAATTATCTGTATTTGGTGACTTCTGAAAAAAAAAAAATCAGACATAGTATTCATCACCAAAGTGTAAAGTGAAAAAACTAAATGCAGGTATGCATAAAATGTGAGTAAAGTTGTTGAATATGTTCAGGGTCAGGATCTATTCAAGACAGAAATGTCTGAAAACTTAAAAGATAATTTTGCATATCTCAGTTCCTTTAGAATGATTTCATCTATCACTTGCTGCCGATAGCAAAGTAGCTTAAAGTTGAAATATATACAGGCTATGTATATCATCTACATAAATATGTTCATTTAAGTATCCAAATTGCTAGGTAGATTTTCAGAAATACAGAACACATGGTAATGGTAACAATATTGAAATACACAAAGAATGACATTGCATTTTTTTACAGTGAAGTAACTACATCAAGCAAAAAGTATTTACATATCATGTTTACATGTTTCCTCCCTCAGATTATGATGACATAGCAAATGTGTTAGCATATACAAAGAGGTAGTAGACTATCAGAGGTGCACATACCTAGGCAGAAATTTTAACATTATCATAATTGTGCAAGATATTTAACACAACACAATGTTGTCCTTAAAGCTCAGAAAAGTTTTAAAGTAATTTTTGAAATCCAGAGTTTTTTCCAAGCCCTTCTGTCTGTACTAAAAATAAGAAATAATTGTGTTTCTTATCAACTTATTTGAAAGAAGACTCCTATTGAAAACCAAACTCATTTCAGTTACATGCTGAAGTGATTGTGCTAAAGGGTCTTACTGTATAAATGGAGCACACAAGCCAAAAACAATACAAACGTTTAGCTGCTGGCTTTAGCCAGTCTCTTTCAGTGCAAATCATAATTGCTTTAGGACTTTCTGAATCCACTTTTGAATTCAAAGCTTCAGACAAATAATTGGATTTCCTGAAAACATGCTGAGCTATGTTGCTCTCCCTGTCTTGCTTTATGTCCTCAGGGCTCCAGTCTCTGCTTTATATCAAGCTGCACCTAGTAGGCTAATTGGAGGGATGGGTAGATCACTCTGCATTAACATGTCCATCTGTATTAAATAAAATCTCTTCAACAGTCTTTATCATCTTCAACAGAATTATCACTTCAGAGCTGAAGAAACAGGAAATCAAGCAAAAATGGCTGTATAATTTACTAGTGGCTTGGGTGCCTTAGCCCTTGTAGACCTATGATCCAAACCAATTATATTCTAGCTGACTTACTTTTACAGTACTTTGACATTGTATACTCACTTCATGTGTCTCAGTGACTGCAGGGCAGCTCTAAATATGCTCTGGGCTATCTGCCTAGACATTTCTTGCTCTAGGTAAAGTACAGTTGAAATACCATTTGAGTTTGATCTGCAAGGCTTGTAAATATGTAATATCAAAGATTAATCCCTTCAGTTTCCCAGTATTGTGACAAGTGTACAAAAGACATCATATTAAAAAATGAGGTATTGCTTTTCTATTGTGGTTGTTTAATATTAATGGCATGTAATAAGACAGTGAGTTTTTTTTTTTCTTTTTTTTTTCCCTCCCCTCATGTGTAGAAAAGAAATAACCAAGATACAGTGGCTGCTGAGAGAACGACAACAAAATAACCCTCAATTGCCTATGAAATCTCTGGGGTCAACTTTGAACTAAGAGTTCTCCTGGCATAGCCATGTTTGTTCAGCATCTGAAAAATTCACACCTTCTTGTTGACCTTGCTGTGTCTCAAAACACTAAAGCCCAGCACTGTGAGGACACAGCACTGCTCTAAGAGAGGTTCGGATGGCTTAACTTAAGACATCCAAGGAAATGGCACAATAATGCTGACAGAAAACTTTTTCTTGTGTTTCAGAAATAATTTGATGGTACATTTCACCTCCTTAGTATGCTATTTGCATTCTTCTTTGCCACTATGACCATTTCTGTGTTTTTTTCTCTACCTCTGTCCCAAGCACCGCAGAAGATGACTGATTTTGGAGATAGTTGTCCTGTCTTCATAGTAAGCTATTGACAATCTTTGTCAGATACCTTGATGGATTTTGACTTACAATTCTGTAGTGATTTTGTTTGTTTGTTTGTTTGTTTGTTTTTTGATAAGTTGACTGCATTAAGAGATAGTTACTATGTTCTTGGTTTCTATTAGTTTGTCCATGCTGTCAAGAAAAGACATTTTGTTTAGATAAATTAGAAAGCCAGTACTGCAAAGAAGCATGCATTAAAGTGTTACTGTGCAGAAGCGTACTTACCTGACCATCTTTTCCATTTTATTGCTGTTCTGGTCTGGCTCTGCATGAGTTTAAAATCGTTTTTCTCCTAGAGATTGCACCTTTGTGTAATACATCAAAAAAACTTTATTGGATAAATAAGATGATCACTGCCAGAATCCTGTCTTCTGTCAGTGGCCAGGTGGGGGAGAAGGGTTAGTGCCACCTGCTTTCCATGCGATAGCAGACATCAGCAACCATCAATCACTTCAGGGATTACACCCTGCTCTAGACAAATTCTGAGCAGGTTTCAGCATAGTCACAGCACTGATTCTTTAGGACTCCCCAAATGACTTTTCTCTGTAATGGAAACTGACCATATATTCCTACTTTCTCAGTTGTGTATATTAGCCAGTTCTTATCGGTGGAAAGACTTTCTGTATTCTGCTAAGGTTTCTCAGTTTCCTTCATACCCTGCCTGATTCAGGGCTTACTCCTCTGAAAGCAGATCCTCAGCAAGCTTACCTTCTTTTGGCATGGTGGAGGATCCTCATTCTTGGTTTGGCACAGCTGGGATACTGTTAGAGTCTCTGCCAATTGTGGATGGATCTTATTACTGAGGTTAAGTTCTAACCCACCCAGCTCAACCATCACTTCATGATGTGTAATAATTTTGACAAATCTTAATGGCCACTCCAGGTGCCTACTTACTGTGGAGTGACCCACAAACTATCACATTATAAATGATCACAAAATCCTACTCACCATCTGTGTTGATGTTTGACTTTTCTATGCAACTCTTGACCTATAAAATCATTTTTTTTTCTGGTAACAGAAATGTTGGTCAAAGCTGCCATTAAATCTGCATATTAAATGTAGCTTTTTAATTGTAGCTTTTTCTTTCTTTAACAGCTGATACCTTGTTTTCAGAAACCAAATTTAAATTCAAATTCAATGATAAAAACAAAACAAAACAAAACAAAACAAAACAACTCTATGAGCAATATAGCTGTAATGATTAGGGATTGGACTACAGTTTCATGTGCAATGATTACATTTATGTTCAGATTAGATATATCATAGAATGGTTTGGGTTGGAAGGGACCTTACAAATCACTTTATTCCAACCTCTCATCTTGTACTGAGTTGGGCAGAGAATAGACTGAGAGTAGCTCTGAGGAGAAGAACAAAGAGGTGTTCGTTGACTAGAAGCTCAACACAAGCCAGCAATGTGCACTCACAGCCCGGAAACCAACCATATCCTGGGCTGCTTCAAAAGAAGCATGAACAGCAGGTTGAGGGAGGTGATTCTCCTCCTTTACTCTGTGCTTATGAGATCCCACCTAGAGTAAAGAATTCAGCTCTGGGGCCCCCAGTATAAGATGGACATGGACCTATTAGAGTGATTCCAGAGGAGGGCCATGAGGATGATTAAAGGGCTAGAGCACCTCTCCTGTGAAGACAGGCTGAGATGGTTGGGGTTGTTCAGCCTGGAGAAGAGAAGGTTCTGGGGAAACCCTACAACAACCTTCCAGTACTTAAAGGGGGCCTACAGGAAAGCTGGGGACTCTTTATCAGAAAGTATAGTGATAGGACAATGGGTGTTGGCTTTAAATTAAAAAAAAAAAAAAGTGTAGATTTAAATAAGATGTTAGGAAGAAAGTCTTTACTCAGAGGGTGATGGAGGCACTGGAACAGGCTGCCCAGAGAAACTGTGGATGTCCTGTCCCTGGAAGTTTTCAAGGCCAGGTTGACTGGGGGTTTGGGCAACCTGATACAGTGGGAGGTGTCCCTGCCCATGGCAGGGGGGTGGAATTAGATGATCTTTAATGTCCCTTCTAACCCAAACCATTCTATTATTCTATGATTCGATTATGACTACCTCTAGAATCTTGGATGATACTTACGTGATTTGGTGGTGGTGTTCCTTTTTTTTTTTTTTTTTTATAAGAAATTTCATACTTTGGTGTTAAGGATAGAAAGGCAAATATTTTCTTGGGACTGCAAAAACATTGTTAGCAAAGTTGCAGTCAGGAAGAATCCCACAAACCTGGTGTCTATGTTGGAACAAATCAAGCCCAAGTGACACTTAGGGAGAAGGCTGCTTGGTTTAGGGAAGAGACAAGATTGTCCTCATTGGTGTGACATAGAAGCCTCCAAAACTCTGCTCTGCTTTCTCATGACCTTTTGTAAATTAACATTTTATGACCATTCTAGGCAGAGGTTAATTAACTGCTTTGTCAAGAGAAGGATGAGTTTCTCCTAGCTTTTTAGAAAATGTTGTGGGCTTAACCTCAGGATGAACATGTTGCACAGTCCAGATTCCCACATCCAGCTATTATTTAAGCAATAAGATCCTTACAGCCTTTTGGCTTCAAGCCTTATATATATATGTATGGTGGGAAAGGAAGAAGTTGTATTATTTTCCTTCTTGCCATTTTATTTATATCACCAAAATGGAATGTCTTTCAGTTGATTGTACGTATTTTGTAATTCATAGATGCAAAGCCAAAAAGCCTACAATTTCTAAATACTTTGTATCCAAGACTCTCTCAGGACTCTTCCAAAACTTATTAGTACCATTCAAGCTAGAATACCAATCCATGGATAACTCCGCTTGAATCTGTCTGCCAGTCACCTGATAGAAAACATGCCTGTACTGGTGAAGTAAGGAGTTCCTTTTCCTAACAGGAATGCATTTTATAAACCTTTCTTTAAAATCTTTACAAAGACTTTTGTGATAGTATAATGTCCTTTGGGTGGTGAGATTGGCCACATGGAATTTTGGCCACCACTAACTCTTTGTTTCAGACAAAAGGTTAAACAGAGGAATATGTAGATACCTTCCAAAGGCCAGACCCTATACTTGAAGGAGAATGACTTGAGGCCTGGGAATATTGCCTTAAATAATGGGAATAATAAAATCTCAGTCCACTGTGTTCTTCCAAAGATGGAGATGGAAAGTAACCTTGGGATATGCCTGCAGGAAAGATTTTTGATTTTTTAACCTATGTGGTAAATGTGTAAGAAGTTAGAAGTCATTAGAAGTTGAAAGTAAACTAACTAATTGCTTGAGTGGCCCTCCTCAATCTGTACTAGTACTCAGTTACATACAGTCTCTCTAATGCATATTTCCAGAATCCTGGCCATGATTCAGTCATTGTAGTAGAAGCTCTGACTTCAGAAGAGCTCACCATCTAGTAGATAGTAGAAATTAAATGGGTTTCCCTCACTGCCCTTCAGGTAAGAGACAGAACACTATCGTTAGAAGGCAACAATGCTGTAGGTTAATACAGCATAAGGAATGATAAAGAGAGGTAGGTGGAGGACTAAGGTGTAATCAATACAATTGAAGATACTGTACAGATAGGCAAGAGCAGTCAGAGCAAGCCCTGCAGAGCTCTTTCAGAGGTAGTATTACACAACCCATGGATGTTAGCAGGGTGGCATAGCAGGGATACAGTGGGTTTACATGGCAAAGTTTGGGTAGCGGAGGAACATAGGGGTGACTTCCGTGAGAAGAATCCAGAAGCTGCCCCATGTTGGATAAGGAGCTTGCTGCTGGCCAGAGCCGAACCAGTAAGTGATGTTGTTTATGCCTCTGTGAGAGCATATTTAAGAAATGGGAAAAATCAAACAAGCAAACAAAAAACAAACAAACCAAAAAAACAAAAACAACAACAACAAAAAACTGCTGCTCAACAGCAGCTGGGAGAGAGAGGAGTGAGAACCAGCCCTGCAGACACCAAGGTCAGTGAAGAAGGAGAGTGAGGAGGTGCTCCAGACACCAGAGCAGAAGATCCCCTGCGACCTGTGGAGAGGCCCCTGGTGGAGCTGGCTGTCCCCCTGCAGCCCATGGGCCCCACAGTGGGGCAGATCTCCATGCTGCAGCCTGTGGAGGAGCCCCCGGTGGAGCAGGTGGATGTGGCCTGGAGGAGGCTGCGGCCCATGGAGAGCCCCTTGCTGGAGCAGGCCCCGGGCCGGAGCTGCAGCCCATGGAGAGGAGCCCACGCAGGAACAGGGAGTCTGGGGGGAGCTGCCGCCCTTTGGGGGACTTGTGCTGGAGCAGTTTGCTCCTGATGGGTGGACCCCATGGTACAGACCCATGTGGGAGCAGTTCTTGAAGAGGTCTCTCACAATCAAGTTTTCTGTAGTTCTGTCGCTCCATTATTTAGACAGAATCAGTGGAAACAGGGATAGTGGTGATCCCCAAAATGTTGTGGCATCTTAAGATCCTCAGAATGATATGCCTCATTTACTAGGCTGTTAGATGCTTTTAGCATTTTCCTTGTCACATTGCTAACTACTTCACTGTTCCTCAGGGTACAAGAAAGCTTATTATGGAAGCCTTATTTGAGACCTTGTGCTCCACAGGAAGGGGAAAAAACACATGCACACACACACATGTGCACACATATACTAACAAATTTTAGCTCTCATTTAGACAGGAGAATTTATGATTTTTCAAACATCAGTTCTTCACGAGGAAATCATAGACAAATGGTAAGATTTGCTCTGTTTAACATATATATTAAAGCTACAGTTTAACAGATCATCACTGCCAGTTTTAAATATTCAGTTAACAACAAAATGGTATATTTTTCCTCAGTGTAGACTCCTAGCAATAATGATTGGAAATAAGGTAAGGATTCAGTTGGATGAATTTTCCTAACATTTGGTTATTTTTCAGTAGTAAATACATATATTTTTAAGTCTAGATAATTAAAGAAATGTCTTCAAATTAACTCTAGTTTTCTTTCTGTATAAGAAACAAATATTTATTTGAATACTACAAACTTCTCCTGAAGAATACAGACTTAGATTTCTGTTTCCAAGGTTTCAATAACAAATTTGATCATGTGATTGTTCAAAGTATTTAATATATATTTTATATGTGTACATATTTCAAATTTAAGTATAGAATGTTTTATTCTTGATTGATAGCAAAAAAAAAAAGCTTACATGTGATACAATTGAAAGATACAAACATCTTTTTATGAATACAAGTTTTACATTGATCTTTCCTTTTTCTAAAGGCTTTTTATGACTTATTTTATGTCACATGAAAGTTTTACTGTGGGTCTGAAGTGAATCTTGACATCATAGCCACTTAGCATGCTTTGATACATATTGAAAAGTGGTCTCAAAATACACGGACTAGTTGTAGGTTGAAATTAGACTAGAAGGTGTACTCCAGCAATGTACCACACAAACTACAAATACTAATACTCAGTGAGTAATTCTGTAGTCATAGAGCTTATCTGAAGAAATGACCCCAACATGTCTGTGGGAAAGTGGTTGCATTTTCAACACTGATTGTTTTATACTACAGGGCTGCATCTATGGTGCTACACTCTTTGTTAGTGTGGGCATAGATAATTAGGACATATAAGGCTCTAGCTGTGGGGGAAACTAGAGAATTTTTTTATTTTTTTTTTGCCAAGCTGAGGTGTTTCCTTTGCATGCAGATTGGAAAATAATAGTACTGATATGTAAAAAGTATGCAACATTCATTGTTCCAATAGCATTTTTGACTTTGTTACTCATTAGATTGTACAGGATTTTATGCATCATAACTATTTTTGTACAAACTAGACTCATAATATGTAATCAAAATATAATTTCTGAAAAAGGGAATATATATATTTTCTTTCTGTATTAATGTGGAAAACTGACTTGGTGAGGAAGTTGGATTATTCCAGTTCAGATGTTTCACTGATTTGGTATAATACAATGTAACAGAAGTATTAGTGGGATTATAGATGAATGTCTAGCCAGATATTGTCAAGAAAAAAAAGTTGTAATTTCTCTTCTCATACCCCAGGATAACCTGGCATGTAACAGCTGGGATATACACGACTGTATTTATAATGCGTTTTAAAAAATAATTTTCTTAATCTGTGTACTGTAATATGATAGTTCGTGATAGACTGGAAAAGTTCATATATGTCTTTAAATTAATTACATTCAGACCTCATTATCATAAAAAATATTTTGCAAGACATTCTTGGTATCAGACTTTTGTCAAGCTAGGCAGTATTATTTAATTAGAAGTTAAGTGAATTAAAAATGACATCTTTAGAGAGAAAGGTATGTTTGGGCGGTAAGTGGCTCACTATAAAATTTTACAACATCATGATAGAATATTTGCATTAAATATGATCAAGTTACAGTTTATTTAACCTGAAGAAATTGTATATATGAAAGCTTAGTAACTAGAAAATTACTTAAATGAAGATACATGGTAAAGACATTAGTAATTCTATATTTTGTACTCATGATGTCATAGTCTTAATTTGCTCCACTATGCTTTAAACAGCTGGCATTCATTGACCAAATGGAATGAAAAAACACATTTACAATTAAGTTGGATTTTATCAACTGGTGCAAAATTTTAAAACATGCACAATTTCTTAATCTTTATCCTTGGTGAAATGCTGATGCAAAAGGTATTTTTTTCTTTTTAAGGTAAGTATGGGACTATAGTTATTCCATTTACCTCACCTTTTGTCATTAAAAAACAGACAACAACAACAAAAAACAACCACAACAAAAAAACAACAAAACCACATACAAACAAACAAACAAACAAAAAAAACCCCAAACCAAACCAAAACTAAAAAATGAACAAAACAAACAAACAAACAAAAAAACAAGCAAGAAGAAAAATTAATGTATTTTCTCTGCTCAAAGCACAATGTATCCATTTTCCCTACAGGATAAAACAGTTGTGACACACAGTGTTATTCTGGGATAGAAAATCATCAAAGCTATTTTCCAGGCCATAAGCTCATGAGAGCTTGAGTCTGAGATGAGATGATGAAAGCCATGGTATGGTACCAGGTTTGCCCATCAACCAAATTCCACCTGAGATGTGACTAGCTACAGATTGTGCTGACATTAAAAATATGATGGCATGTAGAAAGCTCCTGAAGCTTTCTCCCACCCTGCAAGTATGGTTCAGAATATAGATATGATACACATATGCTGAAGGGCACACAGAGCCCTGTGAAATTTACAAAGGAGACCATTTCCAAGTTCACTGATAAAAAGTGATTAAAAAAAATATTCAATAATGACTGCTTTATGAGTCTGAATGTCACTTGTAAAACGTTGATCAGGTAAGAATTGTACATGTATACCAGTGAGCTCTGCTTTCCCTTTGGCTTTCCCTTCCTCTAAATTTTTTGTAGGGTTCAGGCAATGGAACAGGTACTGACTTTTTTCTAAGTATCATCCAGAAGTGGCACCAGACTGAGCATCACACATGATCTGAGCCCTTCATAACAAGACTTGTTATCTTCCTTCTTCTGTACTTTCATCAGTAGTAATTTTTTTATTGTAACAATGTTGGTATTTTAATTATCATGTCAAGATACTAGTACTACTAGACTCAAAGTAGCAGATGTCCCAATGTCCCAAAGCTTTTGTTGCTTTTGTTTCAAGATGATTTCAGACTCAGGCAGATACCTCTGCATTCAGTTCATTGTTTTTGTTTTTTTTTTTTGATTGTTTTTTTTTTTTCCTCCTTCACAACCATAAGGGCCAGAGGCTGATTCTTTAAAACAAGACAAAACAAAAATATATAGAAATTGAGGGGAGCAATATGGCACCTTTAAAAATATTTTCAGGTTACTGACCTAATACAGGTTGGACAATTTTGAGCCCTGAAGTTATTCCTCAAAAAGAAGGCTTCCTGGAGGACTAGTGAGATAAAATCATAGATTTAAATCTAAGGTAGAAAAGAATTGAAAAGTGAAAGGAGAAGCACAAGAATTTTGTACTGACAACAAGTATTTGAGAAGACATGAAATGAACTGACTCGCTAGAGTAGATTCAGAGAATAAAAAGGGAGGAACCTTTGAAGCTGGATATCATTTCTTTAAGCACAGATCTTACTGAATATTTTTATTATGTAACAAAATACATCAAAATGATAAAATATGTTGATGACACCAGGTGATGTCAATATGATGAAGGATTAAACTGTCTTACAAAAAGAATGGAAATACCTTGGGACTGGAAGCAGCGGAAATCAAAAGAAATATTATTAAAGAAATGTAACAAAATATTACAGAAAGCAAAGTCATACTTTTAGAGTATTGGTATGAAGAATTTCTATGGCCTTGTAACTCATCAGTCGGAAACAACGGAGGAGAAGAAAGAAATGGATGTATTAGTTGATCACATTAATAACTTGCAAGCGAGATATGACCTTGTACAAGCTGTCCTAAAGTGCATCTTGAAAGGTTCCCTCTGTTCCTATTTCTTCAGAAAAAGGCAAATACAGGAGTCTAGTGAGACACTCCTCCTGAACTGTGTATATACTTCTGGATGGCCATGTTCAAGATAGAAATACTGACATTAAAACATACATAGAGATTATCGGGAAAACATTAGACTTACAGTATAAGAGAAGCCAAGGGAAGCTTGATGCATGCAGTGTAGCAAAATGAAAGCTGAGGTGGGTTATGATGGTTATGATGGTTGTGCAAATATCAATGGATAAACACTGGGAAAGGAGAAAAACCAGATACAGCGAAGGATAATGTTAACACAGGAACAAAGATGATATACACTGTCCATGAACAAATATGGCTATAAGCTAGAGAGGTTTTGTGTGTGGGTGGTTAGAAATAATCACTCTGTAGCAGAATTGGGTAGCTAAACAAATAATAATATATATTTTCAAGATAACTCTGGCGCAGTGTACACAAAATATTATGTGCCTTAGCTTCAGCAAAAGCAGGAGACAACTTGATTATGTAGTTGCTTCAGTTTGGGAGTATATATTAATATAGTATTTTTGGCCAGTTAATAACATTTCAGTTTTATTTTTAATGTTCTTCTCAACCATATTAAAATTAAAATCATTAAGGGAACCTTCTTTACTGGGTATCTGTTATATACCATGTTCCTGTTTAGTAACCATACAAATTTATGTATTATTGTATATATGGAGTCATGATTCCTAATATGGGAAACTAGTAGATCAGATTAATTGATCAAAATTTTAGATGTATTTGCACCAAGGACCATTGCATCTCTTAGTAAGTTTATTAGAGATTTCAGTCCAGGGATACTGGTTTCTGAGGCCCAGGAAGGCTATTTGGATAGTAGGCCTGTGATCTGTGAAAAGAATAGCTAATACAGGTTTGTACAGAGTTCTTTGTGTCACTGTGAATAGTATAACTCATTTTTATCCAACTTCTAGTAAAACTCCAACTGGATACCATCATGTTTTAAATTCTGCTTGCACCAATTGTATCCAGCATTTCTGTTGTCTGTTTACAGTGAAAATTCTTTTGGTATACATGTATGTTGCTGTAGTGGGTTTACGTGGCAAGGTTTTGGTAGCAGAGGGCCTTAGGGGTGGCTTCTGTGAGAAGGATCTAGCAGCTGCCCCATGTTTGGTAAGGGCCCCACTGCTGACCAGAGCTGAGTCAATAAGTGATGTTCTTTTGCGCCTCTGTGAGAGCATATTTAAGACAGGGGAAAAAAAAATGCTGTACCATACAGCAGCTGGGAGAGTGAGAGGAGTGAGGAACAGCCTTGCAGGCACCAAGGTCAGTGAAGAAGGAGCGGGAGAGGTGCTCCAGGTGCTGCAGCAGAAGTCCCCTGCGGCCTGTGGTGAGGGCCATGGTGAAGCAGGCTGTCCCCCTGCAGCCCATGGAGTACCATGGTGGAGCAGGGTTCCATGCTGCAGCCCATGGAGGAGACCATGGTGGAGCAGGTGGACCTGCACCGACGGAGGCTGCGGCCTGTGGAAGACCCCTGCCGGAGCAGATTCCGGGCCGGACCTGTAGCCCATGGAGAGGAGAACACGCAGGAGCAGGTGACCTGGCAGGAGCTGCTGCCCGTGGGGGATCCAGGTTGGAGCAGTTTGCTCCTGAGGGATGGACCCCGTGGTACGGACCCATATCTGGAGCAGTTCTTGAAGAGCTGCTGCCTGTGGGCAGCCCACGTCGGATCAGTTCGGCAAGGACTGCATCCCCTGGGAGGGACCCCACAGCACAGGGGATGAGAGTGACTGAGAAGGAGCAGCGGAGAAGAAGCCCTATAGACTGACCATAACCTCCATTCCCCTGTTTCCCTGCGCTGCTCAGGGAGAGGAGGTGCTTTTGGTTTCTTTCCTTTGTTTCTCACTTCTCTAGCTTGTCAGCAATAGGTAATAAATCTTGCTATCCCTATGCCAAGTCTGTTTTGCCCGTCACAATAATTACTGTGCGATCTCCTCATCCTTATCTCAACCCTTGAGCCCTTGTGATTGTATTTTCTCCCCGTTCCTCTTTGAGGAGTGGGAGTGAGAGAGTGGCTGTGGTGGAGCTCGGCCGCCCACCTGTGTAAAACCACCACAGTTGCTAAGCACAAAACTTTCTCGTCTTAACCCAATGCTTTACATTAATCTATTATTACTCTTTAATTTCTTGTTCTTAACAAAAAAACAAAACAAACAAAAAAAATTGTGTTTTTTGTTGTTGTCTTTTTTGTTGTTGTTGTTATTCCCCCTTCTCATCTGTTTGTTTTTAGGGTGGGTATGAGGAAGGTTGTCATTTGATCATTAACTTTTCTGAATTACATCTGTACATTTATCTTCAGTGTATGTCTTTTTTTTTCCCCTTTTGCTGCCTTTTTTTCCCAACTTTTCTTATATTTTATTATTTTATTTGCAAATATATTGCAAATGCTAAAATGCTCATATGTATCCTGAAATTTCATCCTAAAATATGGAAGTAGCTTAATTTCACCATTTTATATGTGATAGTTGCAAAAGTGGTTCTGGTATCTTTAGAATACCATATTAGTGTACAACTGTAAACTACTATTAATCCTATGGGATTTTCTCTCTATATATATGTATAAACATATATATATACAAATGCAAGTCTGTGGTGGTAATCATTTTCTTAACGCATCTCTTTCTACTCAGTCTGAGGGTTAAATTATGTTATTTGCTTTGATTTGGCTCCTATACTAAAATGTCTTTGAAAACTGAAATTGCAAATAAGTATTATGAAGTATAAAAGAGGATACTTCACACTGTGTAACTATTTGGGACTTATTTTACCTGTGATTTTTATTAATGAAACTATTAGGTATCTTTTTACATGCAAAGATAAATTTGTGCAGTGAGAAGTACAAATTTATTTTAAAAGAGATTTAGCATTTTTTGTGTGAATTTATCTCTGTAATATGGAGGTAATTTTAGCTATTTTATTTAACTATAACTATACTTGAAAAAAAAAAGTTACTCTGTAGTAATAATTTATATACTCTCAATTTTGTTGGAGTCAGTCATGGTTAACCTTTGGACCACTATAGATCAATAGATCACTGTTAACTATTTTAAACTTTATCTCTTTATCCTTTTTTTTTTTTTTTTTTGTTTGGTGGGAAATCACATTTAATGTATCTATTGTATCTAATGTTGTCATGAAGCAAAATAATAATAATAATGTGAAAACACAGTAGTTAATTTGTAGTGGAAATAACCAAAAGTTTACATAGTGAAAATCTGTGAAATTGCTAAGCAGATATTGAATCCTTTAGTACAGTGATTGTGTTGATTATAAGCTCAAGAAGGAAATTCTCAGATACCTAGCAGGGCTGAGCTAGGCTACCAGCTCTCAACTGCCACCAAAACTTCAGCCCTGGATATGGGGAAAGCAGATTTCGGGCTGCTCAGGAAACTAGTCAGCAAGGTCCCCTGGGAAACTGCTTTTGAAGGCATTGGCGTCCACCAGTGCAGGTCAATCTTTAAACACTGCCTCCTAAAAGCACAAGATCAGGCAATTCCAAAATATCGGAAGGCAGGCAGGCGAGGCAGAAAGCCAGCCGGCTGACCAGGGATCTTCTACTGGAGCTTAGGCGGAAAAAGAAAGTGTACGGCTGCTGGAAGGAGGGTCAGGCGATGAGGAAGGAATACAGGGATGCTGTTCTTGTTTGTAGGGAGAAAATTTGTGTGGTTAAAGCCCAACTAGAGTTGAAGCTGGCCATGTCTGTGGGAGACAATAAAAAAGTTTTTTTTTTAGATATGTGAACAGAAAAAGGAGAACCAAAGAAAACATAGGTCCGCTACTAGCTGGAGAAGGTCTCCTCACAGACAATGACATAGGCAAAGCAGAGACGTTTAATGCCTTCTTCGCCTCTGTCTTCAACACTGATGATGGGCTTCGGGACCCAGGGTGCCCTGGGCTGGAGGACCATGACAGTGGAAATGACAAACTCCCAACCGACCCTGAACGTGTGTGGGATTTGCTGCTCCACCTGGATCCATACAAGTCCATGGGTCCGGATGGGATTCATCCCAGGGTGCTTAAAGAGCTGGCTGATGTCATCGCGGGACCTCTCTCAATTATTTTTCAACGATCTTGGGAATCTGGAGAGGTCCCATTGGACTGGAAGCTGGCAAATGTTGTGCCAATTTTCAAGAAGGGTAAGAAAGAAGACCCTAGCAATTACAGGCCTGTCAGTCTCACGTCAGTGCCTGGTAAAATTATGGAGAGGATGATCCTTGAAGTTATTGAGGCGCGCCTAGGGGACAATGCAGTCATTGGTCCCAGCCAACATGGGTTTGTGAGGGGTAGGTCCTGCCTAACAAATTTAATTTCCTTTTATGATAAGATCACCCATCTAGTCGATCAAGGGAAACCAGCTGATGTGATCTGTTTGGACTTCAGCAAAGCTTTGGACACGGTTTCCCATAGGATCCTACTGGACAAAATGTCCAGCATACAGCTAAACAAAAACATCATACAATGGGTGAGCAATTGGCTGACGGGCAGGGCTCAAATGGTTGTGGTAAATGGGGCCACATCTGGCTGGCGGATGGTCACTAGTGGGGTCCCTCAAGGCTCTATTTTAGGGCCAGTCCTCTTCAATGTTTTTATAAATGATTTGGATGTAGGACTAGAAGGTGTTTTGAGCAAATTTGCCGATGACACCAAACTTGGAGGAATTGTGGACTCGGATGAAGGTGGAAAGGCCTTGCAGAGAGATCTGGACAGATTGGAGAGCTGGGCAATCACCAAACACATGAAGTGTAACAAAAGCAAGTGCCGGGTCCTGCACCTGGGATGGGGCAACCCTGGCTATACGTACAGACTGGGCGATGAGACGCTGGAGAGCAGCCCCACAGAGAGGGATCTGGGGGTTGTGGTTGACAGCAAGTTGAATATGAGCCAGCAGTGTGCCCTGGCAGCCAGAAGGGCCAATCGTATCCTGGGGTGCATCAAGCACGGCATCGCTAGTCGGTCGAGGGAAGTGATTGTCCGGCTCTACTCTGTGCTGGTGTGGCCTCACCTTGAGTACTGTGTGCAGTTCTGGGCACCACAGTACAAGAAGGACATTAAACTGTTGGAGAGTGTCCAGAGGAGGGCGACGAAGATGGTGAAGGGCCTAGAGGGGAAGACATATGAGGAGTGGCTGAGGTCACTTGGCCTGTTCAGCCTGGAGAAGAGGAGGCTGAGGTGGGACCTCATCGCAGTCTACAACTTCCTCACGAGGGTGAGTGGAGAGGCAGGTGACTTATTCTCCATTATCACCAGTGACAGGACTCGTGGGAACGGTGTTAAGCTGAGGCAGGGGATGTTTAGGCTGGACATCAGGAAGAGGTTCTTCACCGAGAGGGTGGTTGCACACTGGAACAGGCTCCCCAGTGAAGTAGTCACTGCACCAAGCCTGTCTGAATTTAAGAAGCGATTGGACTGTGCACATAGTCATGTGGTCTAAACTTTTGGGTAGACCTGTGCAGTGCCAGGAGTTGGACTTGATGATCCTTTTGGGTCCCTTCCAACTCGGGATATTCTATGATTCTATGATTCTATGATTCTCTCCTGGCAGAGCTGTAACTGCTTATCTAGTGAGTTTGTTGCAGCTTTGGGTAGTGTTTGGGATTCTTCAGATGGGTCTGTAGGTCCCTCTTTGTGCCCCAGTGTAGGTAAGAAGTGAATGTGGCACCCAGCATATCTATTGAGGTGATGCAGTAAGGGCGTGGGAGACTACAGGCAAAGCCACCATGCACTCTCAGCCTTGGGTGGGCAAATTTGTTTTCCCAGAGAAACTTACATGTTCCAAATCTAATGAGATAGCCTCAGAGTTTTGACTCCAAGTGATGGGATCTAATAATCCCAGGTTGGTAAGGAGAACCTGAATAAGTGGCACCTGTGTTATGAGCTGAAAATTCAGAGCACTCAGTGGGAAAGTTTATAACATATACTACTCCATAATAAGTATTGTTATGTATTTGCCTCAAGCACTAAGTCTTCTGAAATTTTTATTTATTGGAGAAATGGAAGTAATTCATACACTTTGGGTTTCCTGCCTTTCCTATTTCAAAAGATTCTCTGGCTTTTCTTTTTTCTCAAGCAT
The DNA here is from genome assembly GCF_964211835.1 of Anser anser. NCBI lineage: Eukaryota > Metazoa > Chordata > Aves > Anseriformes > Anatidae > Anser > Anser anser. Next base: position 67,122,058 of record NC_139721.1, read on the forward strand.
TTTTCATCTCTCCGTTGTTTTCACAGAAGATCTGATACTGGGCTTTACAGAAATCCTCTAAGGGTTAAGGAAAACCCTTTCACCATGAAATTTTAGTAGTGGTTTTTGGCAGAGGTTATGTATTGAAAATTCTCTCCCTTGTGTGCTGCAGGAAAATGTTGGCAGTTTGGCACAATCACTCAGTATACTGAGGTGAAGTCCATGCTGCTACTAAAAGAGCATCCACAGCAGTGTGTATTTTGCTGGGAACATCAGAAGCTATTTAGAGCAGCTGTGGCAGAATAAAAAGAAAAGAACTAGACCATTTTTCTTGACTTTAACACACGGATCTAGCACATATCCTCAGAGGTTCACTCACCATGTGCTCTCCAATGATTTTGAAAGTATTACACGGGCAGGAGCTATCCTGGTGGAATAAGAGGTGGTTCAGATTCTTTCACCTGTACTTGAAACCCAGAAAATATCCCAGTATCATTGCAAGAATTGGACTTGGAATCGGATCTGACTTTGTGGGAAATAGAGAGAAAGCCAAGGAATAGGCTCTAGAAAGTGCATTTAGAAGGACCTTCTCAAATCTGGAGTTTCCAGAATTGAAATATTCACTTCTCTATAGTGAAATTTGCTGGTTCCATGCACGTTTTCAAGCTTTATGAGTTTAATGTATGATTTAGTGTGTGCCTGTTTAACTATTTATCTTTCATTTTTCTCCCCAAATATTGAATGTTTCTGCTGTTTTTATGAAATATGACTGAACAGATATAACTTCCTCTAAGCTGTATGAGATCTTCAGAAGAGAGAAATATTGTTAAATATCTGGGCAGTGAGAGAAAGTGATATATCATTTCACACTAGTCTAGAGACCCAGGAAGGATACTTCATAAATGCCCCAAAAGCTTCAACTGAAGCTAACAACCTTGCAGATACTAATGACAATCAATGAAACTCAGTCCTAAGCAGACAGCTTTCATAAGTCCTGCATCACTCTAATGAAATTTACTGAGACTTGGAAACATACCTTCATGTGGATTAGACAAAAGGAGGAAATTCCATTCACATGCACTGCTACAGAGGAGAGTAACATCAGAAATATTTTCATCTGTAAAATTTAGTGGAAGAAGCTGTCCCCATTGCACAAGATATAAGGAAGGAAAATTGAGAGTGAAAGAGAACTACATAATGATATAGCTACAAAAAGGGACTATTGTCATGGAGTTAAAATAGATTTTTGTTTGAATGGGCCATTTTAAAAGCGTTGACCTATGATAATGGTACTGACAGGTTTTAAAGATGGATTTTTCGTATTTTAAAGAAAAAAATTATCAGTCAGCATACCTGCAGTGAGAGTTGTTTATCTTTAAAAGGTAGTCATGTGGCATATAATGTCTCTGTTACATTCTACCTAATGTGGTTCAAAAATGATTTAATTTGTTAAGATAGTAGAAGAAGCTTACAAATATAGCATATGAACATCAACTTCAGTGACTAAACTGAAGAACAACAGTGCAAGAGGATGAGAGGAAGAAACCTTTCTCTCCAAGTACAATTCTATCCAAATCAGTAGCAACAATAGCAATGGTAACTACTAGTTAAAAATAGTTACTTACAAAAATAAGTAATAATTACTTAGAATGTAAAGTAGATAGTGTAGTTGCTAATGTTGTCTTTGGACATGACTGGTGCCTAGCAGTCCCTTACAATTACAAGATCTCTCTGTGCTGAGCGAGTATCATCTCTCAGGGTTCCAGAAAACCTTCAGTTTAAATATGCAGGATAAATTCTCCCTTCAAGTCATACATCACTTAAATGGTAAAACGAAGAAAATTTACCTCGGCTTTCTTGAGAGCAATGCCTGGCATGCCAGAGCAGTTTGTCTCTAACCAATTTTTCCAGCTTTCTATTCAAACCAATATTTTTCCTTGAATTCATATCACCTTAAAATATTTTTCCTTTTCTAATTTCTCCTGCCCCTCTAAATTTTTGAAACTTAGCAAGTTCAGATCACAGTTGCAATAATTTCCTGCCAATGCATTACACCTACATTTTTTTGGTCAAAATTTGAAAATGGAATGTAATGTGCCATCTGAGGTGAATAAAATCACTGCTATTTTACTCTGAACCTTATTGCTGTAGTATCTTTTTTCTGATGTTTGTGATATCAATTTTTGATTTACTTCACTGGCCAGCTTGACTTTTAGAAAACAATATGATGAATTTTTGAAGCACAACATCTGAGACCAAGAGCCTCTTTACCCTACAAAATAATCTCTGTGGTTTTGGCAAGTTTTTTGTACCGGTTGTTAAAGTTTCATTTTCATCTTGCAATCCCTCTCACCCACACTTCACTTGGTTGCTGCCCACCAGTGGTGCATTGTAGGGAATACATGAAAAAGAGAGTAAAACATGATAGCTATTTTTATTATATTAATAGAAATAATATATGTCAAAGCTAGGATATAGTTGGCTATTCTTTGTCAGAGAAAAAGAATAAGGTGAATATTATACAACTATATATACTTAGGAATTCTTACTACTTTTTTCTGTGCTGCTTTCTTTCAGTAAATATAGTTTAATTTAAGATAATAGAATCATTGCTCTTGAATGCAAAAAAAAGTATATTTGCTACTTTTTCTTTTCCATATTGTTTGCCTAGGAATGGCATACATATTTCAGTGGACTTCTGAGCTGCTGTATTGCTTGTCTAGAAAGACTTTTCAACTACTGTCATTATACTGAGCACTTTCTAGTATATGATTAACATTTATCATGTCTAGTTTGTTCCTCTTGTCATATAGCTTCAAGGAGAAATGGCATATGGTGTGCAATGTTTTCTTTTGACTGCATTTTTATTTGTTTCAGTTTGTTTTAGAAAGATACTCATGCCTTGGTACTTGCCATCTCCCATAAAATTTAAGGGAAATGCACCTTGCATTGGGGATGAAAAATGGTGGTATTTATGCTAGTCTGTGTTTCTAAGAAAGCCATTCCATTGTTTACAATTTTATGAACAAGTACCTATAATTTCTTTGAAATTACCATTAGAGCTATGAAAACATGTAGCTCAGTATGGACAAGATTGCAGACTGAACTGGTGAAGAGTGAAGGTATGTGTTCAGCCAAAGGAAATTGTGTAGTAGATGCCAGTTCTTCAAGTAACTTTTCCCTGACTATCAACATCACCTGCATTTCATTTAGGTTCAGTGTCAATAAGCTGCTCTTCACTCATGAGTCATTTTTTTCCAAACACTAGGCCATCGTAGACATTGTAAGGGAAGGCAAAGTTTGTATTGTGTGAATATTACCTCCTCTGGAAACCTGTGCTATCTGAGCATTTCTTGCTGCTGCAAGTAGGTAGCAAATAGACGTGGAAAAAAAAATAATATGTGGTATTGATAAATGAGGGGCTGCGTCATAGAGGAGTGATTTCCCATAACTATTTTGGGCATGTCCTGCCAGGAAGGACATAAATCCTTCTAATTCACTCAGCTTGCCTCTAACACCTTTGTGGGGAAAGGCCCCATTATTCCCTGCTGGTGAAGCCAATTACTCCAGATGATGAGAGTGGATATCTTGCACCTATGCACTAACAGGCAGCAATCATGTAACAAACCATTAAAGCTGCTTCTACTCAGCACAATGATCTAAGTCTGCATTGTCTTAAATATATAGTCTCTGCTTCACACAAGTGACCTTGCAGATTTTTTATTATTATTATTATTAGTTTTTTTTCTCCTCCCCCCCTCCGTAGTTTCTCTATGAATTTAGTCAGGAATGGAAGGGTTGATGATAAACAGTGGGTATATCTCTCATATATTGCTTGCAACATGTGAAGGAGGACCCTTTTGTTTTCTGAATTGAGTGCTAGCTGTCTTGGACATGAGTGTCTATGGCTGTTCAGAACTATGTTTCATGGGAGGGAGAGGGCAGAAGTTGGATTCACAGTCTAAAGTCAATTACAGATGTCATGTGAGGTGAGACCTTTAAACTTGGAAAATATAAGTACATTATTACTTGACTGGTACAGGTGAAAGAGATTGGTGTTATCTAAGAAGACGTTAAATGTGTGTTGTCTCTGTGAAGAAGGTTGACTCAGGATGACTCTCAGTAGCCTTTTTTTCTTTTTTTTTGGGGGGGGGGGGGGGGGGCAGGGGGTCAGCACCCCAGATCTGACAGTATGGATTAGCATAGTTCTAGAAGGTTAACTGGAGGCTTTTGTCTTGCTGAACATCTTCAGAATAGGGCTAAATTATTTCTAAGTTGTCCACTGTATCGAATTTCATCTTGGATATTTTCCCTTCATGTGGGTATTTCCTCTTCATCTGGTCTGTGATGTTGTAACTTCTTTTTTTTTTTCCTCCCTCACAACTGTAGTATTGTTTTCCATAATATTATTGTTATGCGATTGCCCGTAATCTTTTTTAAAAAAAATGCCTGTGGTAATTACATTGTGGTTCATTATGTGCCACTATAATAGTAAATACATAGAAAATATTAATTTTGCATATTTGATTAAAGATTTCGCAATCTTAACCTCTGTGCCTACTCTAGACAATTTCAATAATCAATGTATACATTTTCCCTACATGATGAAATCATCAATGAGTATTTATATGCATGTCACTAGAGTCCTGTGTGCATTCTTTATTTCATTTCATACATTTCTTTCTGTTATCTATTTGTTTTAAAACGCCCACATTATTAACAGCATCCATAATATTTCAATTATAATTTTCTTTATGGTATTTGGATACTCATTATACTTCTACACATCTGTTTTCTTTTTCTATTTTTTTCTTCCTTCCATTTTTATGTTTCATTGTTCTACAGTATTAATTCTTTCACTGGAACTTGCAGTCTGTTATGTTTTCATTTCAATATAGATATCTTGTTTATAACATAATTCCAGTAATTAACCTGTCAAGATTTTTTTTGTTTTATCTTTATATAGAGTTCACGTATACCCACATTAGGAATTATCTTCACAGAATGAGAGATAAGCTTTGCTGTCTGTGTTCTATTTCACTAGATTTTTTCTCTTCAAACCATTTGCTACAGTCTTAGGTCTCAAATTCTTTTGTGCACCCATGTCCAATTTATATTTAATACATGTTTCATTTCTGTTTAATGTAGTATTCCAGTCAATGGACAAGGTTTCTCTTGAACAGTTCCCATAAACAAGTCCTCTTCGTCAATGTTGTTTCTTCTTTTTCTACAGTAGATGAAATCCTGTTTGTTCTGGACAATTTAGTTTCTGTGCAGAACATTATTGGTGTCATGTCCTTTGTTAAGAATACATAGGCTTTATTTCTCAATGGGTATATTTTATCATTGTTTTGAGTGCTTTTCAAAAATAATTTATTTCTTGCAAGTAATGGACACTGGCTACATCCAAAATTTGTAGGTATATTCTGTGAGCATTTTTGTGAGTTTTGCAAAGTCATTCTATTTATATTTTGAAAATTCCTTGTAACAAGCACTTTGTCCCTATATTCAACTTGAAGGCCTGCACCATGCTTTCTTTGTTTTCACCATCCTTTCACCAAATTTAGTAATCTGGTCTATACATTTAGGAGAACTGATAAAAGCAGGAAAGTCTAAACTGAATTTCCCTCATAGTCCACTTCTTATTTTTGTCTTTTTGAAGTCTTTTAAGATCTGGTCTCAAATTAGGGATTTAATGGAAGTAAGCAATTAACAGTTGCCTATTTGGTAGCTGATGCATCCTTCAAAAATTTATCTGCCTTGTTACAGTTTCCTGTAAACCACATCTCTGTAAATTATCAGCTTCTGATTTCAGCGGTGTAGTTTGGTAACTAATCTGTTTTTATGTTACTGAGAACTAAAACTCATTGTCAGAAGACATAATTACCACATACACTTTTTTTTTTTCCTGCTTTTGTGAAGAAATCACTTTCTTGTATCTTAGTTGTTTACACTCATTTCTGGATACAGAGGTTTTTTCAACAGTTTCAATTCCCCATCTACTTCTCTCCTTTTCTCCGTCTTGTTTTCAAGACATTTGCTCTGTAATACCACCCAATGTTTATATCATATGCAGTTGTTGAACTCTTTAAACATTTTTATGGAATTGGTCATGTAATAGACAACAAGAAAACTACAAACATTTAGAGAAAGATAGCTGGAAGGAAAGACAAGGTTTATCTCACTGGATCTACAGATAATATGCAACCTGTCACAGTATTTCCCCATGATACCCTCACTGCAAGTTTCAATAGCCATTTATTTACTCAAAAAGCATTTCTGAGACCCTCCCATACGTTAGGCAGGTGTATTCAACCTTTCCATCAGGCTCTAAGCTGCCATGGCTCAGGGAATCTATCAACAGGTCCCACAAGACTTGTTCTACCAAGCCAGTCTGTGGAGCCTCCACCATGTATTTTCACTCCACACTGGGCTTCCAAATATCTTTGGAAATGCCAGCATGCCTCCATGGAAAGAGGTAAAAACAGCAGAAGATAAAGCTTATTCTCCCAACATGCAGACCCAGAAAATTAAGGTTCATCTGCACCACAGTGCTTTCTTCCTTGCAGAGCAGAACTATTTCTAGTGTAGCCATTCCTGACCTTCACTTGGTTGGAAGTTGGTCCCATCCATGTCCTGTCTGTGCTTTCACGATCCATGTGGATGGGAGAGGGATAACAGGCAACTGGAGTAATAATTCAAGTAGGCTTTGAAAGAACAAGCTGGGGGAAGGCCTTGCCTATGCCAGATGCATGAACAATTATTTAGGGTTTATCCAAGAGGCCTATTTCCATTTCCCAAACTTTTTTTTTTGGCAGAAAAACAAATCATATTTCTTCCTGAAACAGGTTTAGGACTGCTCCAAGTAATCGATTTCAACTTTGACCATGAGCTGTACACCTAGGTAAGGTGCAAAAGGGTAGTTCTAATTAATTTCTGCCTTTTTAATGGCAAACTTTTTCTTTAATCTTCCTCTTTTTCTGTCCTTTCTTTTCCTTGTCCTTCTTTCTCTCCATCTTCTTCTCACTCTACTATTGTGCTGCCACCTGTCTGTAGGCTTGTGCTCACTGTGCATTCTTGTGTGCTGATTAAGTCAGCACTAAAAGGGAGGAAAACAAACAAACAAAAAAACCCACTAATTTTGTTGTTGTTGTTGAGTTTGTTTTCTGGAATTTAATGCACCAAATCAGTTAATAAATCTGATAAGCATTGGCATAAGTTATGATGCAGAAGCTTGTATAAGAGAGCAAGGGAGATGCAAAGGGGGAATGTGAGTTGCACCCTTCAGCAGAGGTGAGCTGTAAAATCAACTGAAACAGCAACCTTGGAAATACTAGGTTTGAAGAAGTCTGTGTAGGACAGGTATCACAATACTGTGCTATGACTACAGTGTGGGAGTAGGACCAAACAGACATCTTGCAAGGTCACCTCGTTCCCAGCACTGACCGTATCATAGCAGAAAGTACAGAGAAGGAATGCTATTGGTCACAGCCTGTCCTATTGCCGGTGGACCTATTAACTTAATTTCAAAGGAAAAAAATAAAAATGAAAAAAGATTCAAGGAGCTTGCGGCTGTTCCAAGGTGAATGATGCTGATTTAGTTCCTCATTGCCAAAAAGGCAGTGCCAGAGCTGTTTGCTTGAGTGACCAAGGCACTGAGAAATAGCTGTGAAGGTGAAACATGCATCTGGTCTCAGATGTCTGTGAACCTCTGATTAGGCCACAGTTTGTCACTGTACCCTTCATGAACAGCAAAAGTAGCCATATATATTTTCTTCCTCTTTAATATACCATTGTATAAATGTGTAAAAAACAACATCTTACAGCGGAATAGAAAAACTCAAATCCACTTCTGAGAAGTGGTAGGACTTTCTTTTGAAGGCTTCTGGACTTTCCATCTCCAGTTCTATAAAGCCTGCAAACGACAAAAAGCAAGCACTTGATGACAATGTCAGATACTTTGATTGCCTTGTGTATTTTCTCATTTTTTTGGCCAGCGAATTCCTCAAGAGTTTTGGCCAGTGAACTCCTTCTTCCCGACACAAATAATTAAGTCTGCTTTAGAAAGTCTGTTCAGAGCTGGAATCACTCTTACACATATCAGGCGGAAACTATGATAGAGTCAGGTCAAGGTCACCCTTTCAGCCCCTTGCCAGATTTACATAAGGTAGATCGGTAGACAAACTCTGAAAATCCTGAGGATAGTCCATTGTCTCTCCCTGTACTGGACAAGTTTTAATTATTTTACTTCGATGTACCAGCAAATAGATGCCCATAAGTAAGTGTCAAAAATTGGTCATGATAAAAAACAATACAGCTTTATGAGCAACAGAAGGGCAGATACCAGCTCCTTAAAACCTGGACTTACGATTCATAGAATCATTTAGGTTGGAAAAGACCTCTAAGGTCATCAACCTTTAACCTAGCAATGCCAACTGACCGTTAAACCATGTCACTAAGCTCTACATCTACAGATGGAGGTTTTTTGAAGACCTCTAGGGATGATAACTCAACTAGTTCCCTGGCCAGCCTGTTCCAATACTTCACAACTCTTTCAGTGAAGAAAATTTTCCTAATGTCCAACCTAAACCTGCTCTGGCACAACTTAAGGCCATTTCCTCAGGTCTTATGATGTGGTGCTTGGGAGAAGAGCCCAGTCCCCACCTTTCTCCTTTAAGAGAGCATTAAGGTTTACCCTGAGTCCAGGTGGAGCAGCAGGTCTCTCACTGTTTCCACCTGAACTGTAGGGGGTCACTTCTGCTCCTCATCCCAGACTTCCAGGTCGGGAGGCTGAGTACTCCAAGAATAAGTGGTCTGACAGATTAAAGACAGATGTAAAAAAGGCATTAAGAACCTCAGTCTTTTCCTTATTCTCAGTAGTCATGTTCCCCCCTGCGTCCAGTAAAGGATGGAGATTCTCTTTGTCCCACCTTTTGCAGTTAATATATTTATAAAAACATTTTTGTTATCCTTAACCATAGTGGCCAGGTTGAGCTCACGCTGGGCTTTAGACTTCCTGATTTTTTCTCTGTATACGCTGGTAACTTCCTTGTCCTTTCCCTGAGTTGCCCGTCCCTTCTTCCACCAGATCACAATTATTGAAGTAATATTGAGGCAAAGTTTAACTAATGTTGACTTGAGAATACCTTGGGACAACTTTGAAGATCCAAATTTGCCAATGTTGACCTTTACCTGCCTAACAGTTACTTTTCATATCTGCTTTTCTAAGGATAGTTGGAGTGGCAGTTGTGGCTGGTGTTGTGGCTTCACCTGTACTGTTCATCCATTTAGAAGTTGCTATAGACAGTATTCTAATTTTCATTGGTTTTCAACAGGGGTGGCGTGTCCGTGATCTGTGAGCTGCATGTTGCCTGCCAGAATTATTTTGTAAGACTGCAGCCTGATCCCTCCTGCTTTCCTGACAGCTATTACCTTATCAAATATCTGCAATATGGGCATGTGCTGTTACGTCCTGCAACTCAGGGAAGAGTACTTCTACCTCCAGATGCAAGATCTGATTCATACGTGCAGCCTCTTGTCTCATAGGACATCGTGTTGAGTTGATGTTGGATATAGGGTAGATGTTTTGCCACTCAAATGAAAAGGTGGCAGACAACTCTCAGTCTTTTTCTCAGGGAATATGGGGTCTTTGCCACCTGAAAAACTGGACTTACTGACTCACACTATCTCATCTAATTGTATTCTTTTTTGATCTTTCCCCTAATTTTCAGGTTGTGGTCTTAATGACCTATATAGGATACTCAGAAGAAACACATTTTTTTTTTCCTTTTCTTTCAAACAAATGCAAAGTTAATCAGCTAAGGGAAAAAAATAAGGAGGATGAAACTAATGTTTTTTGTTTGTTTTTTTTTTTCATTTAGTTTGCTATTTAGTATGTTTATCTTTCAGGGATTAATTTTGTTAAGCATTTTTAATGAGTTAAATTAGTTTTGGATTGCATGAATCATCTGAAAAGACTAATAAAAAATATTAAATACAATATTTAAGATCCACATTTTGAAACTTCCAAGCAATAACAATGTTCAAGAGAAAATGAGTATAAAAAGCAACTTTCTTCACTTAATCATCCATGCAACCTTACATCGAGGCAAAAAAATAGATTCAACATTTTTCAAAGTTCAGCGTACAGGTGGTCTGTTTTACTCAATTAATCACACCACGGGTCTATGAAATTTAAAATATGTTTTCCTTTTTTACTACTACATTGCATCTGTTCAAAATCATATATATATATATTTAATATCAAAATAAAGATTAACTGTAAGATATGAACAGCAGCTGTCAAATATATTTAAAAAAAACAGACCCATTTTTTTCTTAGAGTACAGCAAGGACACTTTTTGCATTTTTTGGTGGCTTTCAGACTGAGGTATGTGTATATATATACCCTTGTCCATAAAAAATACTTTGCAATCTGTTTTGAATACTTGTTCATGAAAATAAGGTAATTTTCAAATATTTTTTTAACCATTCCTACTGATTTAAAGGATTTAAAGGATATACATGGATTTTCTGTTTTTGAGTAATTATCTGTTTCAAATTGAAAGGTCAATGTCCGTATATCATCACTCACAGTAACTGGTGAACACATCAGTAATCATCACTCACGTAACTGGTACAGGGCCTGGCTTTGCTTTTATTGGGCAAACTACTGTTCTCCCAATGTTCTTTTAAAGGAATTCTTCTAAGAGCATTTAGCATAAAAAAAGCATCTCAAAATATTTTTCTATAATTTTACATGCAGGATTTTTGTTTTTAATTGCTTACTTTAGTTTATACTTAACCACACTGATATGCCAAGATAACACTTGATATTTTTTGATGTAATGACACATAACGGCCCTAACACATGGTATGCTGTGGTCAGTCTCCAGTATTCCATTGTTAAATTAACTTATGTCTATTAGTAAAAGATCATTTCTTTCTGCTGTAATTAATAACACCAAATATCCAGCCTTGTATTTTATGCATGCTTCCAAAAATCTTTTCCCCCCCTTGACTGCAGTTCTTCAGTACAACATGAGTTTTACCTAATTAAAATTTTCTTTTTTATTTTTTTCTTTTTTTTTTTCATGAAACAGTGTGTTTCTTCAGTAATTACATGTATTACAGAATCTGCGTAAGTTTCTGTTCCCTTAGCTGCATTATTTATTTTTACATTAGCCACATATGGAACATTAGCATTCCATTTATCTCCAACTGCAAATAGTTTTGTGAAGAGATATAAATCATAAGACATCTGGTTATAGATAGACAAAGTTTTAGAAACATAATCATATTCTAAGAGTAATGGTTTAATCTGACAGGGCAATGCTGTGTTATGGTTTACCAAAGTGTCCAAATATCCCTAAGTGTATTAACGGTTGAAAAGTGCTGTTTGGTAAAAACTGAAATGTTCATGACTTGTAGTCATAATATTGACTAGCTCTGTTAAAAAAATAAATAAGAAAGAAGGCAAAATATCGGAGATACTTCATTTTAACTCTTTTCTTTAATTGAAAGTTGCTTTGTTTTGTTTTGTTTTTTTACGACTTCAAGACAAAGTTTTCAATTCTAAGTTTTGATACCAAGGAAAAGACCCCCCCCCAAAAAAAAAAAAATTGAAGAATTAAAACCAGTATTTAAATTTTAAATAAATAAACCAGTATTTAAATTTGCTTGTGGAGAACTCTCAGTTCTCCTTCAAACCAGACATGAAAACAAACAAGTAAAATAAAAATCCACACTAGTCTCCAACTGAGGTTTTCAGTTTCAATTTTCATTTTTTAAAAGCTTAATCTTGATCATCATTTCTGAGCACAGTTTTTGCAACAATGGAAATATTATGCATGAATTCATTACTGTAGTACTATTCATATTCACACAGCTGGTGCAGCATTCAGATTAGAAGAGAACAACTACAAGCTGTGTGTCCTCTCTTATCTCCATTCCTATTATTTAGGCTGTTTTTGAAAATTTAATGTCAGTTGATTAAACAACCAAGATCTCTCCAGCCAGGTTTTGCCCCCTTTGATATACGGATTCTAGTCTTTCTTGGTTGCTCCTTCCTCTGCTTGGTTCACAGACTGAAAAGCCCTCCCATGTTAGACATTTCTCTTGAGTCTCTGGCTTTGAAACATTTAACATGATTACTACTGTCACTATTAGAGAGCATTGTTTGTGAACAAAATATTTGTCAGCCACTCCCTTATTTCTGAATTTCTCATCCCTAATGACAAAACAATTCCTGAGAGCTTCAAAGGAGCGTTATTAAAATTCAAATCACGGATAGCACCACCCTGAAATTCAAATATACTTCCACCTTCCCTTGGAGTTTTAAAGTGAAATTAACAGCATTTATATAACATGCTTTTAGGAGTGTATACTTCTCCTAAGTAGTTAAAACACCCCTTTTTAATCTTCAGTATCCAGTTATTGAAATAATGTTACTTTTTTCAGAGCAGGAAAAAAAAAAGAAGCCTTTCTCCCCCCATCACACTGGGAAAATAGTTTAGGGGTTTTAATTGTTATCATACTACTATTGCCATAAAATCCCCTCTACAGCTTTTGCATACATATTTGGTAAGTTGTTCCTCAAATAACAGATGTAGTAAAACTATTTCCACAGATTTTTGTTCCACGCAACTCCCTTGAATGTCCCTAATTCTCTCCCACAACTCCTCAGACCCTGTACTGAAACCCCAAATCCCTCTGCCTTACAGTAAACACCAGCTGTAAAAGAAGTAGTAATGTGCTGTGGTTGGTGCCAAACTGTGTGTGCTGGCTATGCGGCCAGAATGTGCACCCCAGTTGCCTGCTAGCTAAAAAAAGAACAAACAATGCTGAACTCAGGCTTCAGCCTTTCCTTGAGCAGGGCCTTCCTTTGTGTTTTTCCCTGTATTCAGTGACTGATTTTCATGAAACTTGTCTGACCATTGTATCTCTGAGATATCTATTTGTTTCTCAGTGGGTAAAAATATTTACTGAAGGAAGGCAGGCAAATTATAGCAATCGCACATGAGCCTCATCTTCTCAAGAAGTCATTGTGAAAAAAAATAGTCTTTTTAAATCTTAACTCTCTTTTTTTCTATATGAGTTATTCCTGATTTCTTGATTTCCAAAGACTTTGTATTTGTCTGGTGTTTTTTAACAGAACCCATCCAAAAACAATCTTTATCATGCTGATACTATTTTTCTTGCCCTATGTGGTAAAGTCTGACAAGCTCTAGCAATGCTTCATTTAGGGTCAGAATGAAAGAAGAAATCAAAAAATCAGTGTCAAGAATCCAAGTAATACACTGGAAAGTGTTTTGTATTTCAGGCTCCGTTCATCCTACTTCATCTTTTAGTACCCATCAGTAGTAGAGCTCTGGCTGCCTTTGTTTACACATGGCAGGTCTTTGATCCATGCTACTAAAATGGTCCCTGTGTAAAAGCTACATTCAGGCTTCTCCCAAGCACTGCATTTCAAGACTCCCTGCAGAGAAGCTTATACTCATTTTTTCATTTAGGGGGAAAACTAAAGGTCATGTCCAACTAAAACACCCACAGCACTAACCTAACTTTCCTTCAGCTCAGTGTGAATAAACTGTCCTGTGAGGAATTGCAGATCTACATCTTGGTCTTATAACTTTTTCCTAGATCACGAACAGAGCATATATCTTATTGGCATTCTCTTCTTGTGTGTACTTGATTTTAGTTTCTTTCTAGTATAAAAGATTTCCTGAACTGATGTTTGCAGAACAGCTCTTCACTTTGGATGAAGTATGGAGAACATGATGAGTGAGATGTATCAACATGTAAAAAGATCTGGACTCTTCTTTGGTATCTGTTTCCGTCTGTCAGAACAGGAAAAATAGAAAGCAATGTGAATCAGTACACAATTAACTGAAATCTCCACTGTCAGGACTGCCAGAGAAGACTGGCACGGTCTGCCAGGGCAGGTATCCAAGACTGCTCATTGTATATGTCTTGACTTAAGGAAGCCTGCGGGCACAAGCACCCCAAATGTATTTGCTTAGAAATGAGTTCCAAAACGTTTACCGTTTATGTGATCCTGAATTTCGAAAATGTGTTCATTTGCTTCCCTTTGGAATAGGGTTTCCTAAAGGTTTAGCTGTCTGATGATATCAAGGAAATTACACTTGCCATGCACCGAAAATGCTGAGAAATCCAGCTTTTTTTCTTCCCCTCCTTCTGGAACTCCTTCACAACACAGGACGCTAATGAAAATATCAGTTTTAAAGAAGGAGATAGATGGAAAGATATCTTAAAGTGACCCTCAACATAAACAAAAGCGACATCACTTGTCTTCATCTTATTTATATTTCTGACACTTAATTCTCTTGTTGTTTGAAGATGACAAATACATCAAAATAACAACAACAACAAAAAAAAAAAGTATGAATTTATTACAGAGCTTTCCACTTAAATTACAGCTCTAAATCTGCCTCGCCTGCAGATTTACTACCTTCTATGCGTAGTGAAATGACCAAACAGGCCATGACCAAACAGGCCTGAAAATTTGTTCTATTTCACCTCTCATTACGTAGCCCAAGTGATTTGGTGTTTGTTTTTAATGTAGACCTTCTAAATTAGCACATTGCTTCTACAGTACAAATATTTCCTTAGTGCAAGCTACAGTCACTTTACTATTAACAGTATAGACAGAAAGATATTGAGTGCTATCTAATACCCCTAGCTACACAGCCAGTATGTGCTGAAATTGGAGAGTAGCTCATGAAATCTCTGTGTTCTGCATGAAATGGCAATGCGCTTTTAAGTAAATACCGATATTTGCTTGTTGTGTATCTATTCTCTTTTTTGGTTTGTGAATATTTCAATTTCAATTAATAGTGTTTATGCATAATAGTGTTAATGCTGTCAATAAAGTTCCAACATTTTGTTTGTTTGTTTGTTTGTTTTAATAGAGTTAGAAATTCTACCTGTCATAGAAGATCTGGGGAAAAGTATCACATTTTAGCTTCTCAAGATTTGAGATACCCCAAATTACCACCTACATTGGGAAATTTTCTCATGTCTATGGTTTAGGAAAAAAGAAACACAATACTCACCTTGTCCATTGACATCTAAATCTTTAGATGTTGTAAATGAGTATGGATCACTTGTCTTTGCTGCAGCTTCACTGATTTACATCATTTGAGGAAGTGTCACTGAATGTTTAAGTCTGAGTGCTACAGTTTGTTATTGTAGAAGTGACAACAAACCACATGGATAGCATTCTAACCTTATGACGTTCTCTCTCTCTCTCTTTCTCTCGCCACCGCTCTCCCCCTCCCACTCCCCCAAGCTGGATATCTAGGGTTGAAAAAGTCCTCAGTCTATATAGGACTATTGTAGCAAAACCTCCATCATTCCACCTGATCGTCAGAGCAAGGAGTATGACCAAGAAAAAAGGAAAAAGTGAACAAAAATTTCCTACTTTTACCCTTACCAGAAGTGATGCTATATTAAAGTTAAATAGTACAGCTTCACTTGCCCTAATTCTTGTTGAAGATTAGTTCTGAAACTAACACTATATATATATATGATTTTTAATTCCTTCTCAGTAACCACACTATCTACCTAAAACCAACCCAAGACAGGGACTCATAAACAGGAGAATTTACATTAACATATTATGGATCCAATAAGCTTTCACAGAGAAAAAAAAATCTACACAGTGATTTAAATATTTGTAAATGTTAATTTACTTTTTAGTAAGTAGATCAGAAGTCCATTTTGAAAAATTAATTCAAATTTTCATTTAATTTTGTGACCTTGAGAGATGCTTGTTTCATTTTCTCTCTTAGAAACAAAACAATTTTTCATTTTTCAGGTATTGTCTATTATTTTTCCTTGTATTTTTTCCCAACATACCTGAGCAGATAACTACAGATTAAACAAATGGTTAAAGTTCTTAGCTGAACATAGCTGCATTTCTCTTCTTTGACTGTTAACATAAACAATATGAATTTAAAGATAATGCCACATAATCTTAATTTTGCAGTTAGGATGCTTACCTTGCCCAAGTTCTTGATATTTTACCATCTCCTCTCCACATTGTCTTCCTATGCATAATCAAAACAAAACAAAACAAACAAACAAGAACAAGAAAACAACAACAACAAAAATACCCAATTCTCTCAAATTTGGAAAAAGGTTTGGAAAGGAAGTAACTTTTATGTTGAAGTAAATGCACTGATACATCATTGAAACAGATTTTATTTATTTATTTATCTGAGTTTCATTATATAAAATGAGGTTTAGTGTGAATCAAGTTGGTTTTACACTAATCATAACAAAACCTGAGCTAAAATGTTTATCAAACTAACAGAATTGTTAGAATCACTTTTCTTTCCCCTTTAGGAATAATGCAAAATTAATACATGAGATTAATGCATGATTAGCAATCCTACATTATATATTCAATGAGAAAGATTTTCACATGAGTTTCCCTGCACATCTTGATGAAAGTGGGTTGTAGATATAGAATGTGTTTGGGAATATTTAATGATGTATGGTTCAAATACTGGTGTCATTTAAAATTAGGAAGACAGAAGTGATCTAATGTAACATCCACATCCACTCATTTCAGCTATGCTCTGACTGAAACAGATGTCTCTTCTTTGTAGGAGAGTAGGAAGGTTAGGGCTTACTGTTGGCATGATTTAGATTAAGAATATTGTGCTTTGTCAGTGGAAAGAAAGTGGCTGGATTCATCTAGAGTATCTGCAATGCAATCTTGTAAAATAAATATAAAAATAGAGTATTCGTTCTACCTGAATGTTATTTCTTCAAGATCTGTGCCAATACAGATGTATATATATATATGTAGATGTATAGAAAACTTTTTTTGTTCTGATTTTTTTTCCAAACATCAAATGCTTATTTATCCTTGTCATTCACTATTTTGCACATCCCAAAGCCACTAAAACAAATGTGACCCTTGTCTGAAAGCAACAAAATTGCATGTCCATCTATAAAACACTGTTTTGCTTGGGGCAATACATCTTGAGCAAGTGTCTAGCAAATCTCAATGCATTTTAATATTAAAAATTTAAGCTTGGAGAATGGTCTCATCCGGTTCCCATGCCCTCTTTTCAGCCCTTTCAGAAACATCTTTGTTAAAGTATTGAGTAAAAGTAATCATGAGAGAAATATGTATGTATATAATAATATGCATTACTAAATGGACTAAATATCTCCAAATACAGCTATGTCATATTTGATATATGCCTGACAACAAACAGCCTGTCTCTGAAATGGAATCATATATATTTAATCCTGTCAGAGTTAGCCAAATCCTGCCTGACCAGTGCATCTTTCATTAATATGCAAAATTCATAAGGAGGGGTGACTCTGGGGTCAGTGTTTCCTTCTTCTGGCTCTTCTCCAGACCCAGGGTCTCTTTCTCAAGGTACCTAGCCACCCTTTTCTGCCTTTAACTCTGAGAGACTTTTACTTTTGTTAAAGCCAGTTACAAGTGATGCTGTATAGCCCAACCAGCAAATTAGCATTCCTGTGTCTGGATGAAAGAGAGTTTTTTTTTCACACCAGGATTATGAATTGGAGGTTCACTGCGGACATAACCTGTTGTAACAGACTTGTGCAACAGAAGTAGTTGTATCTGGAACTACAGTCTCCAGTTTCTAGAGTACCCTAAGAACGCTATTATGCACTAGAAGCTTCCAAGTCTCAGCTACTCAGAGCTATCAATCTTTTCTGACCTCCCTCTGTCTATGCTCCAAGCAGACAAGAGCTTGGCTTTTGTTCCCAAGCCTTGCCAAAGCTGTATAGATATGTTAATGTCATGCTGACCTAACCATATCTACATGCCTTCTGGCCAGTTAAGAGATCACTTTCATTTGCCTGGAAAACAAACAAACAAAAACCAGCACAACCAACAAAAATATTTAACATAGCTTCATGCAGTACATGGAAATTACCGTTATAACTCATGAATGTCCATATCTCTTCTATTGTCTTTTCCCATCCCACTGTCTTTTCTGATTTTCCCTATGTTCTAGATGACAGCTTGAGCCATTACTTATTTCTTTCACTAGGAACCAATCAATTTCTTTATACCTTCGGCTCATTTATTTGACCTGGGTATTTTTACTGTACGCATAAGATCCTATTAAACAAATTTATCAATTCTTAAGACTCTTCTCTTTAATAGTTCACTTTTTTTTTTTTCATACTATAGCCCTCTTTTTTTAATGACAGATTTACCAGTATAACCAATGCAAACAATATAAGAAGGCCTGCATTTCTACAACATTTCTCATTGTATCTGGAAACCTATAAATTCTTGTATGACACTGTGTTTCAACATCATTCTTTTTCCAGATCTCTTCCTCCCTTCTGTCACTGTGTGAACACATTTAAGTCACCCTTTTCATTGTCTGATCCCTGGAATGGCCCTGTCTGTATGTCATCTTCTTCTCTACTTTGCTCTTTTAATTCAAATTGTGATAAACAAATAGTCCTATTGTCATTGGATGAGAGCTCACCATGCAGAATTTTTTAAACATGGCCTGCCCAGATCAACCTGAACTGCTTCTGAAAATCATGCTGTAATATGCATATACTCACCACTGATGTTCCTATTTGTCATTCAGAAAGATAACATTTTCCTCTCCTACTTTCCTCTCCTTTTTCCTTTCCTGCAGTTTCCTGCACTTTTCTGCACTTTTCTTTTCTGCACTTTCCTTTCCTGCACTTTCCTTTCCTGCACTTTCCTTTCCTGCACTTTCCTACATTTTACTCCCCTGCACTTTCCTTTCCTTTCTCAGGAGAAACAAACAAACAACAAGATGTGTTAAATGTGGCATTGCACATATTTTCACAGATTCACAGATTCACAGATTTCTCTAGGTTGGAAGAGACCTCAAGATCATCGAGTCCAACCTCCGACCTAACACTAAGTACTCCACTAAACCATATCCCTAAGCTCTACATCTAAACGTCTTTTAAAGACCTCCAGGGATGGTGACTCCACCACCTCCCTGGGCAGCCCGTTCCAATGCTTAATAACCCTTTCGGTAAAGAAGTACTTCCTAACATCCAACCTAAAACTCCCCTGTCGCAACTTTAGCCCATTCCCCCTCGTCCTGTCACTAGGCACGTGGGAGAATAGACCAACCCCCACCCCTCTACAGCCTCCTTTCAGGTAACTGTAGAGAGCGATGAGGTCGCCCCTGAGCCTCCTCTTCTCCAGGCTGAACAAGCCCAGCTCCCTCAGCCGCTCCTCGTAAGACTTGTTTTGGGCCAAACCCTGCTCACTTTATTCACATTTGTATCTTCGTTCATTTCTGACAGGTCCTTTCATGTTATTTGATGAGCAGTATTTGAATTCTGTCAGTCACTACCTGTATTATTAGGTTAAGAATAGAAACAAATAATTATATTGCCATAAAGGTATCTCTGCAGGGTTTCTTTAAGAAGCAGATTTCCTGATTAAAGCAGCTCCTGGCTTCTTTCATTTTTGAAAGGCTTTAAGCAATCTGAAATGTTGCTTTGATTCAGTCATGATAAGCAAGTACATGCAGAAACAATGCAGTATGGAGCTCCTTTTTATACTGTGGGTTTTTACAAAGTCTTAAATTACTAAACCTAAATGCATGTCTCAGAAGAGGAAGACTGTCTCTTCCTTGTCGTAGCAACAGTCTTTCCTGCCTGCCGTAGGCAGGACATTGACCTCTACCTGAACAGCCTGAGGTAAGAGGAGTAGCCAGTGGAAATTATTTATAACCTGACCAGCTCATTTAGCTTTATCCTCAGAGGCCTTCAGAGTCTAACTGACAAAGCAATAATGTCCAACGAACTTTTGATCCAATTAATTGTTAATGAGAGGTTTGATTAGCAAATAAAGGGCCTATTAGGTTAGCTGATTGTCTTTCTTTCACAATATCAGAGGTCAACATTTTTTTTGACTGAAAGAAATGTACACTGTGTACTCAAATTAATCACATGCTCACAGTTGTTGAGTAAAGTTGATTCAGAACGGACAGCTTTAACATCTATTTGCAACTATGAGATTGCACTAGGTATTTCTCAGAATGTTTGTGATTATTTTATTATTTTGTTTTTATTTATTTTATTTTATTTTATTTATTTTATTTTATTTTATTTTATTTTATTTTATTTTATTTTATTTTATTTTATTTTATTATTTTATTTTATTATTTCATTTTGTTTCATTTCATTTCATTTATTTGTTAGTTCAACTGTCTTCACTGTTCTGTGCCTGCAAAATGTTGCATTAGCCATCCTTCTCCTTGTCGCACTTTCCTTCAGGGTTCCTTCAGACTTGTCTTTTATTTTAATTATGCTGCCAGAACTCTCAGTCAGTTTCAGATTAATTAATTCTTCATATGTATTTAAAATCTCCCAGTGTATATGCAAACAATTCCTGTGCATGATGTTCTGTTCCTGAAAATTTCCCTCTGAGTTATGACATGCTCTTGTAAAATTACAATAACTAAAGTGAAATGCAAGATTAAGGATAAAACTGAACTACAAATGACACCTATGTAAATTAAGAGTATTTTGATCTCAGTGCAGCCATTACAAATTTATACTGGTATAAATCTATAAATCTGGCATTATCAAATTGATTCCTGTAGAGTAGCTTTTGTTTTCTGAACATTTAATCTGCTTTCATACTGTCAATAGTTTTTGAAAATATAATACTGATCACTGTCTCTTCCGTCCTGTATCTGTATGTGCAGAAAGCCACAGTTAGAACACCAAGTTTGTTTTCAAAGCTTTCAGATATTAAAAATCTAGAAATATGGTTGTCTGTTTTGTAGAGTGTGATGTAGTCTTTAATTACATGATCACATTCTGTTTTTCTGTGATTCAACTCATGGGATGGATGGAAGTTACAAAAACCAGCAGCTCTTCAGTGTCTCTTTTCATCTTTGTTACTTAATGAAGGCTCATAAGAGGCTTACTGAGTGTCATCTACACCTTGCCCACATGACAGGAGCATTAATTTTTTGATGATAAATCCTGTAGTCGTCAACATTTAACATAAAAGCATGTAGCAAAAATACCTGTGTAGAACAAATTAATGTAGCAATTTCTGTTTTCTAACAGGAAAACCTGAGGTGTAGAAACATAAATTTTAGAAGCATGGACTGGCTCTTCATTCTTAGAGACATGTTGGTATATCAGCCCTTCCCTGCCCAGGTTGATTTAGGGGTATGAATTTGAACTTTGTTCTGGACTCAACAAACTGAGGTCTGTAGCTCTTTCCCAGTTACTGGAACTGCAGGGTGATTGTTCAGACTGGTTGGCAAAAGACAGCAGCATGGACCTGTGGTAAAACATACCTTTTTTACGTTGACAGCAGTTTCAGCATCTTGGTAGTACCCCTGGGCTACACCAATGCTCTGATTTTTTGTTTGTCTGTTTGGATGTATGTGGTCCTGTTTCTATGTATGTGCTTACTGTTCTCTGTCTCCCTGCTAATCTGGAGCACAGCTCTCACTAACGTAAAGGTGACTATCCAGCATTTTCAAATCAGACTCAGAGACTCATAAAACAAACAGTACATAATTAACAACCGACTACAAAATGTTTGGCTCAAATGACTATACCAACCTCATCAAGGACCACTATGGCAATCCAGTTATCCAAGGCTGCTTTAACGACAAAACTTCCTGTAACCTTCTCTCATTCACCAAATCCTCTGCATCACACTTCGTAGGGTTCAGATAAGGTTGCTCATGCAGAGAGACCTTGACTTTGTATAGGTTCTAATTTTGCCTGTTTTTTTCTGGACTTCGTGTATTTTAGAAAAAAAAAAAATCATTGATCTTTGTAATGAATTAGCATTTGGATCTCTATGCTTGTTGTAAGCTAAGCTAAAGTTTTTTTAGACCACAGCACAAATCTCTCTCATATGAGTCACTAACTGTGGCAACAGTAGCAAGATGCTGTCCTTTGCATAGAGACATTTTTGGAGGTAAATGAGGTCTGAACTTTGCTGAGGAGTTTCGTAGAACTTTTTTTGACCTTTGAGATGTAGCTGAGGCCCCCAGAGCCCTGTTTTTGTTCCAGAATCTGATGGAAATCTTCCTCCTCCTTTGTCCAGCTTGAAATAGCTCTTCTGTCTCTAAACTTCTGAGACTTGAGCAAGCCTCATGCTTTACTATGCTGTACTTCATTGCAGTCCTAATTATTCTCTTAGTACTTGGTTTTCCTTCATCCCCAGTCTTTCTCTTTGATCAGTCCACCAGTGCCTGTTCCTATTTTTAGTCATCCTGATGACTCTGTTTAGCTATAGATAGACAACATTGTCTTCTGGCTTTATGTGCAAAGCTCTACAGACTGATTTTCATGCAAAAATACACACGTGCATGTGCATCTGTAGCCATGCACCCCATGGTTCAGATTTCTTAAAGCTGTAAATATCTGAACACACTTTTATAATGAAAAGTAGTACATCTTAGGTTAATGTTATCAGCTTGATGTGTAATAGACATATTTTCTTAGGGACAAGATCCTCCTTCTTTATTAATTGTGCATAATATCTCCCGTTGCACATAGCTCCACTGAGTATAAGAGGCAAGCCCTCAGTTTGGAAAACTGCTTGAGAAATGGAAGCCAATGAGTAAAACCAAGATAGTGGCCTCACAGTATGTATGGTAATTAAAAAGAAAATTGCGGAAACTAATTGCATTTCCATTGAAGCTAATGGAAAAATCTCCACTTGCTTTCACTGGGTTGGGAAATGCACTGGGAAAATTAGTCACCACATATAAAGATAGATAATGAAGACATATGTATTAAATTATAAAATATGATTATAGAAATCCATTAGTGGTTGTGCTTTAACACAGGAAGAAATAATTAAATGTTTCTAGTTGGGTCTAAAAGATGCATTTCAAGATGAGTTTTCAGTTGAAATGAAAAATACGAGAGAAGAAGTCTGTTCAAAGTGACAAGCTCAGAGAAAATGTAGATTCTCATAGCATGAGACATGAGATGTTAAACAGTGCTTAGGAGGGATCAGTGTGAGCAAAGGGAGAAAAAAAGAAAAACCAGCACAGTTGTCATGTTCTGTGTGGACCAGCTTCATCTCAAACCATATTAGAGCTACTTTAAGGAACATTTGGTAAGTGTCTTTGGATGAGGCCAGAAGCCTGGAGGATGGTATATAACTCTGCTGCTTTGAGAATATCTTGGAATACAAAACCCTTCTCAAGTAATATTACTGACAGGGCCTTTACTGACAGCCTTGTGATGAAATCTCTGTCATAGACTACCCAAACTGATCTCTGTGCTTCTGACCTAATTTCATTTTACTTTGAGTATTTTTGAGGCACCGTCCTCCCCCCTGCTTTTTTCTGTTCCATAAAATACTACGTATACGTCTGGTATTGTGGAAAAAAACAACAATATATAACAAGAATAGAACTGAATCAAAAAAGAGAAGTGAATCACTATTATAAAATGGTTTTGCTAGCAGTGTAAGCATGAATGACATAGAAATGTATGTCTGTGCTACTAAAAGAAGCATAGATAACACTAGTTTTTGACACACATAAATCCTGGAATCTGCTTGTGGTTGTATATTGTGTGAATATGAGACAGTAGCACTTTTTTTTTCCTTTTTTTTTTTTTTTCCCCAGAATGGTTTTATTCTTTTTCAAATCAGAGAGAGCAACATTTTTAACTTTCTGTCTCAGACTTCATGTGAATGTGGACTGTAAGCAAAAGTATTGTTAAGTTCAAACTCATTCCATAAGTTAGTGTAGCAGCTTCATTGTATGAGATATTATTGTAATATTTTTAACATTAAACCCTAGCAAAAATATCACAGAATTATGTGGGATATATTCTGTTTAAATTATTGTTTTGTCATTAGAATTTCTTTTGGCTTTTCCCCAGCCATCCTGTTGGTGTGATTTAATCTCAAAATTAAAATGTCCAATTTATTTCCTTTTGTTTCCAATGTTATTGAAAGTGGCCAGTCCTGCTTTAGCATTTGTGCCAAAGCTTTAGTAAACTCCAAAGTAACAAAATATTTTGTATGATTTTATTTTTTAAATTTCATTAGAGTAATACATGAAAATATTTAACATAAAATCTGAGAATAATCCCATTACTAAACAAATTCTGTGGGTAAATGTGAAGGTGATTTATAGAAATTACTGCTTGGAATAAAAACGTAAAAAAAAAAGTTTCTTTCTATAAAGAATAGGACTCGATAATGAGTGATTTACACTTGGACCAGTTCCAGTAAATTCTTAATCCACTGGGGAGTTTCCAACCTACTGAGAGGATGGAAGGGGAGGTTATCTGAAAGGAAATTAAATATATACTATTTTATTTATGATAATAGGGGATGGAAGGACCAGTACACTTTTCATCTATGCATTATGGTGTACAAGATGCACACATCATAGAATGTATTTCCTTAGTCTTTCCAGAACTACAAATGAGCAGTTTCATAGACAACTGGAGCTTTGATTACACAGATTACAGTGTGAAAATGACATGGTTTGGCTGTTGTCACATAAGACTAAACTGTAGCCATAAGGGAGTAGACTCTAGTAGACTCTAGGATGACACACTGCAGTGACTTTAGCCTCTCAGACTCTACACAATCATAGAAGGTGGTTATTTGTACTTTCTATGGATGAAACATACCTTTTCCTGATTTAACATAGTAAAGCACTCTCACCGTCTAAGGCTGTTATAAAGTTGTGAAATATATGAAGAAATTATCATTCAGAAAAGCTAATCCTCAGACTCCCTCTATGTTAAGAAGAGAAGCATCCCTGAAGGGTATTTCAGAGTTAGGTCTTAAGTCTAGATGTGCAGAAACACTTCCTCAAATAGCACCTAATAGGCTGGGAAGCTTCCCCATGAAGAATAACCAACTCTACTATGCTAATGAAGACCCCTGTGGACATCTGCCAAACTCACTGCACAAAAATACAACCTCACTTATGAAACCAGTATTCCAAACACTTTCAAAGTTTATTTTTCATATTCATACAAAAAAAAAATGTTTCAGATATTAACACTTCATGTTGAACATTACCCAGCTCTTTGATTCTTATAAAGGAGTTCTGTAGACATGCTGCCAGACATACAAACATGTAAAGTACAAAGCTATTTTATACCTCAGAAAGGAATAAAAATCTTTGGATAGTATTGTGTTTTAATTTTTCATTTTTACCACATGCATTTTTGCGTCATGAAAAATCTCTTCCTCTCCAATTTATTGAATTTGCACTTGATACTCCACTTCTAATGTGAGACAAGATCCATATTAATATTTATTTTGCTCTAAATTAGCTACTTGCTTATTGACCCTAAATAGTTATCATCTCAGCTGGAAATATATTAGAGTTCTAGTTGCCAAACAAATATTCAGCAAAAGATGAATAAAAGCATATGGGGAGGAAAAACCCACAAAGTTTTCACTGCCAATATAATGGAAGGCATTCTGGCCAACAGCCATCTGCACCCGCTGAACAGAGGGATCCTGGGATGACATTGATCGATTTAACAGTAGGAAGGTATTAATGATATTCAGCTCTGATGGCTGAGCTACTTCACACTCATTTGCATTTCCATTCATCATCTCAGCATTTATCATCATGAGGCGAATGCCAGAACTAATTAAAGTCTGGGCTAACAGGGTGACATGGGAGTCCAGCCGCTACTTATACCAAGGAAATATGGGAAACTTTCCAGCGGGAAGCACACCAACCTTACACCAAACCCAATTAACTTAATTCCTAACTAAACCATTTGAGGGTCCTTCATTTGAATAAACTAAAAAGCTGGGATTGAAGTTACACAATGCTTTATTTTTTTTTCTCCTGTTTTCTATTCTAGTAGATTCATGACTCAATAACATTGAGTCATATATAGACATTTGGAAGATTTGCTTACTGTGATCCCAATCCTTCTCAGCTATCCCCTCTTAATTTTGTCACAGTAAGCAGCAATACCATTTCAAATTCAACAATAACAGTTAAATTTTAAATATATGTTCTAATGTAATTTTATCCCAAAGGGGCCTAAAACGTATTGCAAAGGCAATCAATAACTGGAACACATTGAAAACTATTGTTTCTGTTTATGTAAGAATGTTAGCAAACCACCTCTCTAAAACAGATATCAAAATTCTTTTGTTTTCTAGCGTGGAAATATGATTTTTTTATTTTTTAATTTTTTAGTTATTTATTTTTTTTTGCAAGCCAAGACTTGCTTAGTATACTCTCACAAGCAGTCCCATTAGCTGCACTGGAACAATCCCTGCGAGCAAAGCAATCAGGTTTTGGTTCTGGATATGTCTTAGTAGGTCTTTTGGGTTCAAGAATATTCTTGCTGAAAGCTGGGATAATCACAGGTGTATTGACTCTCAAACTCCACTTATGTCAGGTTCCTAGCATCTTTAAACTCCTATGAAATTTCCAAACAGAAAGAAAATATTGATAGGAGAAAGCTGTAGTAGCAGAGAAAACTATAGGATTTTTTTTTGTTGTTGTTGTTGTTTAAAAATAATTACTTCTACTTTTATCTATTTTTTCCCAGTGTGTCAATAAGTACAAAAGCAATATTTTCAAAAGCAGATTTTAACAAACATTGTCCATACCAATAGATTCAAATATGTTTTTATATTTAAAAATAGCATATTATTTTTAATTTCTACAGACAGAAAGAGACATTTGAGCTAAGCTCTGTATAACATGGCATGGATAACATTGTCCTAGGAATCTTCATCTGTTAATAAAGTAGATAAATACAGCACCAGGTGAAATACCAAGTTCCCATATCCAAAATGAAATCTCTGCAGTTGTCTGTCTGCCACACAACTGGCTTAATATGGCTTTTATTCTCTCCCCCAAATGTCTTAATGATTTCAAAAGGGATGCAACATCTTTATCTGTCTAGTGACATCCCCCCATATATATCCACAGATGTGAGAAAAGGCAGTGTTTCTTTGGGAAATGTTGCATGTCTACAGCAGTTGGTTCTTAACAGTCAAGAGATTCATAGACTAAAATCATATCTTCATATGCCCTTCTCAGGCTTAGTGAGAGAAATAGTGAATTTCTAGTATTGGAGTGACTTCTTTTAAGCTCCTTTTAAGAGCAAACTCAACTTTTGCTCATATTAAGTTTTTAGTAGTTTCATTGTGCAGCTCCAGCTGGAATACTTAGACAAGCTTAGACAAGCATGGATGAACAGGTCAGGCTCTTTTTACCAGGCATTCATGAAAAATATAGGCATTTTATGAAAGCAAAATGAAGAGATGCAGCAGGTAATTTCCATTTTCTTTTCAGCCAGCCAGTTTTAATTTAGTCCTCCTTTGTGGTAACAGCTTTATCCTCTTCCTGATATAAATTTCTGACCCATTCACATGACCAGGCAGTGTGTAGCCTGTAAAAAAAGATCAATGAACAACTTAGGGTTAGATTATATTGACTTAATGTTGATTAGTTTACACTGGGTTCTCTGCTGCAAAAGATGTTAGAGCTTTTGTAGTTCATTAGCCCTCATCAATTGAACTCTGGCTTAAATTAGTACATGAGAATCTTTCTTTCTGTAATGCAATTTCAACTTGCATTTCATGCTTAGCTTTCCTATCTGTGTTTCTTCTACGTGATAGCTGTTACAACACTTTTCTCTGTAGGAGAAAAAGAAAAAAAAAAGGAATAAAAAACAAACAAACAAAACCAAAATGAAACAAAACAAATAGAATATTTCTGTTAGGTGAGTTCCTCCTCATTTCATCTAGATAAGATATCCCAGTTGTTATGATCAGTGTAATCTATGACACCAATTCTATCAGAAGTGTATTTATTAAAGTGCAATGTCTATAATCACCCAGGAAATGGCTAATATTAGTATTAATAATAATAAAACAAGCAAACAAACAAAACATGACTCACTCTCAAGAATAGTTATTTAGATGATGCATTTACTTTTTAGAAATTAGTTGTAGCAATTTAAGATTACAGGTTTGAACAAATCAGAATTTCTTAAAAATATTTGCTGTCGTGTAAATGTATCTGAAATCTGGTTCTGAACAGATATGTAAATGTATCAGAAATTTGTTCTGAAACAGCTTTAATAGACCAAATAATTATGTCTTATTGTATTTAAGGAGAGAGAAAGAGTGCAGATTTAGAATCACAGAAGGGTTGAGGTTAGAAGGGACCTCTGGTGGTCAATTTGTCCACCCCCCATGCTCAAGCAGGGTCACCCAGACCCAGTTGGCCAGGACCATGCCCAGACAGCTTTTGAATATCTCCAAGGGTGAAGACTTTATGGTCTCTCTAAGCAACCTGTTCCAGTACCACCCTCACAGTAAAAACCTTTTTGTCTTCAGGAAGTGTCAGGAACAAATAGTTCAGAACACAATTAGTTTTTTATACTTAATTTTGTCAAGCAGCAATATCTTTGCTAGATGCATCTTCCATCTGTGCTCTGTGGACAGCCCATTCCAGTACCAATACCAAAGACTCTAAAATATGCTAGAATAAGATTACTGAAATTACTGCCGTAAATACAAAATGGGGATTGAACAAAACTGATTTTGACATGATTGACCCAAATATAGAAGTTAGTAGATTAACAGAAAGTGCTGAAAAGAAGTCCTTTAGGTGGTAAATATGGAAAAAGGTAAAATTTGCACTTGAAAGTAGAGACATTAATGAGAGATTGCAGAGTTGTACACATGACTTCCAATTCAGGATTTGAGTGCTACTAATTCTCCACTTTTACACAATAATTTCAGATGAATTTGAACATCTCTGCCAAAATATTATTGAGATATTCTTTTTTTTTTTAATCATATTGCCTGATTTCAGCATCATTTAGTTACACTGTGAAAAACAAACAAACAAACAAACAAAACCAAAAAGTAATAAATAAATAAATAAATAAATGCAACAATGAATTATAATTTGGATTGATGAGTTTTTCATGTAGAAAAAGATAGGAAAAATAAGGAGTGTTCATAACAAGATGTCTGTGGAACCACATTTAACTCTCCAATAATCTGATCTAGTCAGGACCCACTTTCACTTTCCTAATTATTGGATTAGGAAAATTCTTATCCTATGCACCTGCATCACCTCATTACCATTCTTCTTGTATTCCCTCTGTTCCTCTAACTGTTAAATTCATGTTACCCTGCATGACAAAAATGCATGTGTATACTATGTAGTGCAGAAATTATTTCTTAATTTTTATTACATGCCAAAAGACACACATAACCCCCCCCAACACACACACACACACACAGAAACACAAACAAAACAAACAAACAAAACCACCACCACTACCACTGACAACAACAAAACCTAACCAACCAACCAACCAACCAAAACCAACCAAACCAAACCACAAACATATTGTCATATATAAGCTACTTTGATTAACTTTTTAACATGGTGAGATGATGTCTTATCTTTATTCCGATCAGAGAACTATCATTTGGGCATTAAAAACACACTTGAAAAAAAAAAAGTTCTAAACAAGAATATCAGGGATATTAGTCTCAAAAGCTGGCTATAATATTGGAAATCAGGTTTAAACTACAGACAAGTTTTTTTTTTTTTTTTTCCCCCCCCTTTCAGTAGAAAGGGTTTCTGTTAATACTATTTTAACACAAGCTTTAGTAGGAACTAAAGTTGAACATTTTTAATGTTTGATTTTTCTTGTAAACTACCTTGCAATTTATTGCCTTTAAATCTCCAGTAAGCTTCCAACATAATAAAACTCGTGGGCACTCTGATACTGACTATATCTATGGCTGCTGTTTACAGCTATATTCCAGCTGAAAGAAATGATTTAAGAAAGTACAAACTTCAGAAACATGTCAGATCATCTCAAGCTAAATATACACTGTCTAGTCGCCTAGAAAAACATAATGGTAATGTTAGCAGTTTTACTACAAGACTTGTAACTTTTTCAGTGAGTGTTTGAAACCTTAGAGGAATAGATAAAAATAAAGTGAAATAACTTTTCTTAAAAAGTATCAGACAGTATGACTAATGTTTTTATTTATATACTTATATTTAGCTTCTTAACCAATGAAATACAAAATAAAAATGTTTGTTTTATTAAGGGAGTCTTATGCAAAACAGTTTAAACATGCCTTTTTGTATCTCTTCTCAAATTAAAGTCATAGAACAAAGGACTGAAAAACGTTTGGGAATTGGAAGTGTTTCTTTAGGCCAGTCATGAACACAGTCAAATATATTAGCAGGTCTAAACTTGCACCTTCCTTACTCAATCCATTCAGATTATTCATGAAGTGAATTTTTGTACATCAGTGTTTTCAGGATTTGGCCATTTAACAGGTTTCCGTGGAAAAGTAATCAGAACCATTCTGTTTGATGATATTTATTATTCATGGTCCTACTCTAGCTGTAAAACAGCTAATAAAGCAATCTTAGAGAAGGAAGCACTGCAGAAAGAATTCTTGTAATGGCTAAGAACTTCACTTCTCAAAGACTATTGGTCACTGTGTTCATGTTTATGTATTTACAGGAGCACAAAATAAAGATTGTTTTTTTATCTCATTTTCATGATATTTTATAAGGAATAAACAACATAACATAAACATGGAAAATAAGACTTCTGCAAAAGGGAAATATAGTCCAACTTAAAAGTAAGTATAGTGATCGTTATCATTGTAAAACTGAACCACACAGAAAGTGTAAAACTGAAAAACCTAGAAGCTACATTTATACAAAAGCTACTGTGCTTGTGCAGACAGTAATTGTAGCAAGCTGAGAACATAATAAAAAATTACAAAGTCAGTCTCAGAAAAATATTAAAAAAAAAAAAAGAAACAACTTTAAACAATTTTTTTTTTCCCTGTATCTGCTTTGTGATGAGGGAATAGTCTCGTGAACACTGTCAGCCTTATGCCATATGTTACAGGAAACTAGGGATCCTTGAAGAAGAAGAGGCTTTTGAATTATTGATCAATGATTAGCAAATGCAATCGAAATTGTAGACTTGATGTTGTGCAGGGATTCATAATTTATGAGTGGACAAAATAGTAGGTAGCAGAGGTAGTGGTAGGTGATTTCAGCCCCCATATTGATTACTTAAAACAACAGGAGGTAAGTGTAGTGTGACAGACAGAACAAAAACTGACAGCTCACTGCCTGTCCACCACTACAGACTGAGTGCTGAGGGAATAAAGCTTACTGTAGAAGCAAATACATTTCTATTGTGTGTCTTTGATCATTATGCTGTTCCACTATACCAAAGGACATATTTGTTTATAATTTATGTATTCTCTTACTATAAAAGATTGATAGCATGCTATTAGATACAGTAGTATCTAAATATCTGGATAATTTGTACCTACAACAGCTTGAGAAGAAATATTAAGAAACATTTGCATAGTCTATCAGCAAAGGTAAAAACCTGGAAATGGGAAGGATACCAGGTGTGCCTGCCACTAGCTTGAAAGTCAACTCAATTTTTCATCCTTTTCTGCCTTCTGCCAGCTCTTCTTGGGATAATGGAGTTTTCCTTTACCTGAGCCCTTGAGAACAGTCCTTCTGGTCTCAACGGCACAAGATCAGCCCTTGAGAGCAGTAACTCAGGAAAAGACTCATCATGTCAAGGAAGAAGCAACTTCCACTGGAATTTTACGGGTTGATGAGAGGGAAGGAATCAGGGATAGATAGACATCCATTCTTTTTCCAAGTCCCAACTAAAGTATCATTTCTGTACCTGAGTGAACAACTTCTATGAATTTAAAAAGAGATAGGCTTGAACTGCAGAAAAAGTTCTGAGACTGCACTGAGTGATTTGGTGACTTCAGCATCATTGGAGGAGGTTCTGGGATTTTTTGCTTGCAAATGGTAGCCAATTTGGAAATGTGCTGTTACAGACCGAATACAGATGGCCTGATAGTGGTACTTTGCTTCATCTCAATATAGAAGTGTATGGGTACCTGAACAAGTATTCTCTCTTTCCTGTGCCCACTGTAAGTCAGTGTCACCCAAAAATTATGCAATTGTCTTATTAAATTAGAAATTATGATTTTTTTTTAATAACAAAATACAGAAAATTAAAGAAAAACACAAAGATCTGGTCCCGTGACTTTGAGACCAACTGTATTCTGAATTAAATCTGGACTATGTAATGTTCTAAGTGCTCATCCTAACAGAAAAAATAAATTGAACAGAAAGAAAGAAAGCAACAGTATAGCAGAAGCTTCCAACATTAAGATAGAAGCTGGATTAAAAATAGATGTCTGTGAAGAACAGGGATGTGGACACAAGATGAAGGTGACTGCCCACTAACAGAAGCATATGAGGGAAACAGGACATGGTGGGTGGATTAACCAAGTCACAGAAAACTAGATGATAATGCAAGGAATGTTGAGTGATGAGTGTTGCCTGGGATCTGTACCTAAAGACAATATTCACCAACAGTTTATTTTAAAATTTGAAGTAACCTGTTTACATTTAGAACTGATTTTGGTCGATGCACTCTGTAGAAAGATTTCTAGGGAAATGATCCCTACCTCTCAGCTGGAGCAAATTAAGGTAGGGCACAAGAGTTCACATAAATAATTTGCCTGATGAATTACCTTCAAAGACCATGAAAGCTTGATGCTTTTATCATAAAGACCACCAAACAGTGTAACTTCTTAGTCCAAAAAACTCTTGGGGTCATGACCACAAAAAATGGGCACTCTGTAAGAGAAATCACATACTTCTGTTGCCAAATACTATTGACTTTCGTGACAATAATGACATCAGCTGGAGGAGGATGGACCAAATGGAAAGTCAGCAGATTACTCGAGCAACAAAGGTGACTCTGGAAAGTCTTCAGGAGAGAAAAGGTATATTGTTGTCTGTGTACGTATGGAGGAATCAAACTGAAGTATTAAGAGGAAAGATACATTCTCTAAATCTGACAACTGTATTTTTTTACAGCAAATAAAAGAGCAATATCCTTTTGCTTCACTGTATCTAGTAGATCTTTGGATGTTCCACTTCATTTTGATGATGCACAGTTGGTGACACTGTTGATGTTACTTGGAACTAAAAGCTTTTACTGGTTTTTGTCAGTCTTCATCACACAACTTCCAAGGAAAAGATAGCATAATTAGAAGACTCTGGAACTACAGATTTATATGAGTATAGATTTAAATTGAATAAATTAGAGAGAACATAAAAATATAACCCATTTTTAAGATAACTGAGATTGCTTGCTTGAATTCCATGTTAGGTTAATCCTGATTGATGAAATGAGGGTGCAAGTGAACAAGAGATGTCAAAGGTAGTGTTATAATGAAAACACCTAAAAATCTCTTAGAGAAGGCATGATTCACTTTATAATAAGATTCTAATATAAATGACAATTTTGCATTTAAAATATTCCTATTTCAAGTGTAAAGCTGTATTTTGCATAGAATGGCCTTGTTTTTACTAGAGAAAGGGTCTACATATGAGTTAAAGATGCATGAATGTTGCTTTTTCTTTATTTATAAAGAAAAGCAAACAGTTTGTCCTTCATAAGTCATGACACGATCTGCTTAATGTCTTCATATCTTCATGTTTGATGAGTGCATTCATACCAAATTCATGCTATTTAAATTCTATATAGCAACACCACATCATATATTGCATCTCTTTTGTTCTGTGTATAGTGGTACTAACGGTAAGGTTGCACCAAGATTTCTTTATCTTCATAAAGGCAATTAACTTCCCTATAAGATACATTGCTTAAGTTTGGCAGTTAATTTAAAACAGTTATTTGCTGAGTGAAAGACTTTTCATGTAGTTTGTTTGTTTTTCTCATTGGAAGCTGAGCAGAAACAAACAAATAGAAAAGGATAATATGAAATGATTTATAATTATTTCTGATAATCACTGATAAACTGAAGCTGTTTAAAATTCCTTCTGTCTTGCCTTAGTCTCTGATTATACTCTCCCCATTGGCCTGTAGTGTCAAAGAGTAGCATGTGGCCTCTTGCCTCCCATTGGTTTCCACTGTTTTACATGATGATACACATTCTCCCTTTATTGAGTGATATTTCAAGTATCTGTATAGAATCATAGAATATTCCAAGTTGGGAGGGACCCACAAAGAACATGAAGTACAACTCTTGGCTCTACACAGGACTACCTAAAAATTAAACCATATGTCTGAGAATGTTGTGCAATTGCTTCTTGAACTCTGGCAGGCTTGATGCCCTAACCACTTCCCTGGAGAGATTGTTTCAGTGCCCTCTCAATAGAATCATAGAATATCCCAAATTGGAAGGGATTTCCTAAGAAATGTTGGAAAAAATGCCCCAAAACATGACTCATCAGAGCAGTTGTGTAACATTGTGCTAGTCACCAAAGGAAGCACTACAGTCAGGCAAATGTTTATACTCAATTTGGTGAGACATGATTTTTTTTCATGGGTCTTATAACAGTAAAGAAATAAAAAATAAAAAATAAACAATGAGTAAAAGTAACTTATTTTTTTCCAAAAGTCATAGCTATGGCACAATTAACACTTTGATGTCTATATTATTACATTTGAGTGAATAATTTACAAGAAATCACTTGCTTTAAAAAAACAACAGACTTCTTTGTTGTTTCATTTTGTTTTGTGGTGTATCTATGAGAAGATCAGCTTAAAAATAGTAATTAAATTTCTAATTTATGGGGTGACTAGAGGCAATCCTTTATGCTCATTTAACATTCCATATCAATTCTCTAGATGTGATGACTGGCTGTGATTGTTTAAATGACATGCTGCATGTCATGTGATAGTCTCACAGATGAGCCATGGGTTACTGTTTCTGCTTCCTGATCTACTGAGTGAAAAGCATATCTAACAGAAATGCTAGTATGAGTGAATTTGAACCATACCTAGCATGGCTGTGAGAACATACAACTGAGCTCTTAACTTCTTGCACACAGTTATGTATGCATTGACAAGAAACAAAAGAGAAGGGGGCATAAGAACAGAAAAACAAAGTCCATTGGAAATGGGAAGTGGAAAGCTCATGAACAGTTTGACTTGGCTCATCCAAATCAGCTATTGTTTATCTCTGGCCATTTTTTTTTTCTTTTTTTAGAAGTTGTGTCAGCTTCTGTGCCTGATCTTCCCTTAAATATTTTATCACCAAATTAATGACAATAAGAGAAGAGGCAGCTCACACTTATGTGTATTTCTCATGTGTCTTTTAACTAAATCATAACGTGGTGTGATACTGACACTTTCAGAGGAACAGGTCTGTCAGAGTGGTTTTCTTATTAAGCACAGAAGGCTAAGGAGTGGCAATATGCCTTGAATGTTCCACCCAAGCCCCTGTTTCAACATCTAACTGTAATAGGCTACGTCATGTTATCACGTTATCAGTATGTATCTGTACATTTGCTTGCTTTCATCAGTCTGTGGAAAGCATCTCACACAGTCAGTTTCCTTTTATTTATTTATTTATTTATTTTAAAAGCATGCCCTGCAAGGAAAGCCTAAGTGAACAGGGCTTGTACAGCCTGGGGCTGAGTAGGTGTTGGAAGACTAAGTCCATTCTTCCAATACCTATGAGAACATTGAGGTTACTGTGAAGACGAATCCAGTCTCTTTACCCAGGTGCATGACAGGGTAATGATAGACAATAGTCATAAATTGCAACAAAACAAGCTCTTATTGGATATAGGGATTAAAATAAATAAATTGTTGCTCTGAGGATATTTGGAGCACATAAACCAAAGAGGCTGTGAAGTCTCCATTATTGTGAGTTTTCAAGACCAGATTAGACAAAGCCCTGAGCAAACTGATCGGTCCTCATGGGTGACCCTGCTTTGAGCAGGAGATTGACAACATAGCCTTCTCCTGTCCTGTCCTATATCAGCTATTCCATTATCCCAAGCTGTGCAGCGAATTTTAAGTCTGTACTTCAGTTTCTAGCTGTGGTCTGGCAGGATTCATAGTGCAGAAGCAGTTTTAGGACCCGAAAATATTCTCTTGTACTGGTTTATTCCTTTCTGAAGCCCATACACATAGTATTGCAAACATACTTTAAACCAAGTTTACATGTAAGAATATGCTGATCTGGTGATCATCTGATGAGCTGCACAAATTGTTTCTAGAGTATAGAAAACCTGAAGTATGGACATGCTAAAGGTAACAGATTCACAAATACGTGAGTTTATGTGACCTGCACAAACCCATTGTCTGTGTAAAGTTCTAGGAAATGCTTTTGAAGAGTTCAGCTAATTTAGGCATGACAAAGAGTTAATCTCAGAAACATCTACAGACTGCCTTTGAAAGTCCTAGTGCTTGGAGTGAATGCTAGACATCTTAAAGGAAAACGAAGAAACAGAGCAAATGTCAAGAAATTGTCACATTTGCTATATAAAAGGGGGAAATTTATCTTCAAATATACAAAATACTGTAACATGCTCAAGTCTGGAGCATGCTTGCTCATCACTTCTGATACCTTCCTATACCCCACAAGTGGACAAAGGACCTTTAGTTTGTTTGGGAAAAGCTAAATACACATATGTAGAAGAGTAGGACCACATGTCTTGACAGAAGCATCAGCCTCACAAAAAGAGACTGGTTGGTGATTTGCATAAAGTATTTTTAATGGATTTGTATGGGCTGTGATAACAAGGAGATATCATCACTATTTTGATGTTATCTAAAATTTCTGTTGAAGAATGTACTTAAATTTCCTCAATATAATAAAAATGTTACTCAATATAATAAAATTAAATTCAGTGTTTGTAAAAATGAACTTTTTCTCCAAGAATGAAGAAAAAGTATCTTCTGGTTCTTCTTGTCATGTAGAAGCCAGCAAAATGACTATATTTGAGCTGGTAAGAACACAGAAATATATTAGGGAAGTATTCACGAAAGTTTTACTTAAGTTAATACCATTCTTCATAATTTACAGAAATATTCTGATCTTCAAAGATTAGTTGAGGGGAAGGACTGATTTTGAAATTATTTATTTTCTGGGACAAATGCAACCAAACTGCAGATCAATCTTTACTATATCCACAAGAGAAGACTGATAGTCATCACAGCACAAAATAGCACCTATGAGAAATAAGAAGTAAGTAAAGCAAAAGCAAGAAACATTAGTTGGGGATAAGACTCCCTTTATGTGGGGGAGGCTTCCCAGGCTAATTAGTATATTTCTAATATACTTTATTTGAAGTAAGCAGAAAGGTTCCCAGTAAAGTAACCTTAACGCTAAGATTTCAAGCTTTGCTGAGGTAGGACACTAGTTCAGGTGATGTGCTGGGATCACACATGAAGAAAACATGTTTTTTAAGTTTCCTAGACTCTCTTACTTTCATTTTGCAACATCTTTCTGGGCCAATGCCCTTTCTACTCCAGGCTAGAAACTGACCTTTTCTTTGAAGGCCTTGTGCTGAGATGCTCATTTCTGCATTGGTGCACATGCAGTTTAGCCCCTAATTACACGAGACAGAAACAAATGAAGAGCTTCCTAAGACATATTAAACCAGCAGCTCCCTCCTAATTTGAGAGTGAGGACTAAATGATTCTTCTGTATCATGCTTTTAAATAGTCTTTATTTTTTTTCCTATTAAGAAGCTTAAACCCTCATCTTCTGGACCTTGTTCTTACCAACAGGGATGGGTTTGTTAGGGATGTGAAGGTTGGGGGAAGCTTGGGATGCAGTGATCATGAGATGGTGGAGTTCAAGATGGAACTTGGTGGAAGAAGTAAGGCAAAAAGTAGGATTGCTACCCTGAACTTTCGGAGAGCCAACTTCGACATCTTCCAGGACCTACTTGGGGGTATCTCATGGGCTAGATTACTAGAAGGCAAGGGTGCTTGTGAGAGCTGGGCAACATTTAAACAGCAATTCTTCCAAGCTCAGGATCGGTGCATCCCAAAGAGTAGGAAATTGGGGAAGGGGGGCAGGAGACCTGCGTGGATGAGCAAGGAGCTCATCAACAAGATCAAAAGGAAGAAGAAGGTCTACAAAATGTGAAAAAAGGGCCTCTCCTCTTGAGAGGAGTATAGGAGTGTTGTCAGGGCCTGCAGGGATGCGACAAGGAAGGCTAAAGGCCATCTGGAGATGAACCTGGCAGAGGACGCAAAGGATAATAAGGTTTATTTTAGGTATGTAAAGAGTAAAAGGAAGACTGGGGATAACGTGGGTCCCCTGCTGAACGATGGAGGTGTCCTGGTAACAGAGCATGTTGAGAAGGCGGAGATACTGAATGCCTTCTTTGCTTCGGTCTTTGCTTCAAAGACTCCCTCTCAGGACTCCTGGACCCTGGAGGGAGGAGAAAGAGTCTGGGAAATGGAGAGCTCCCCTCTGGTTGAGGAGGGAGTGGTTCGGGAGTGTCTGGGTGGGCTCAATGCACACAAATTCATGGGCCCTGATGGGGTGCATCCACGTGTGCTGAGGGCGCTGACAGAGGTGATTGCTGAACCACTCTATCATCTTTGACAGGTCTTGGAGAACAGGAGAGGTGCCTGAAGACTGGAGGATAGCCAATGTCACTCCAGTCTTCAACAAAGGCAAGAAGGGGGATCCAGGAAACTACAGGCCAGTCAGTCTCACCTCTGTTCCTGGAAAAGTGTTGGAACAGCTTGTTCTGGATGCCATCTCCAAGCTACTGGAAGAGAAGAAGGTTATGAGGAGTAGTCAGCATGGATCCACCAAGGGGCAATCGTGCTCAACCAAACCTCGTTGCCTTCTATGATGGCATCACCAGCTGGGTAGACGGGGGGAGACCAGTGGATGTCATCTACCTTGACTTTAACAAGGTTTTTGATACTGACTCCCATGACATCCTGCTAGCAAAGCTGAGAAAGTGTGGGATAGATGAGTGGATAGTAAGGTGGGTTGAAAACTGGCTGACTGGCCAAGCTCAGAGGGTGGTGATCGGTGGCGCAGACTCCAGCTGGAGACCTGTGACTAGTGGTGTTCCCCAGGGGTCGGTGCTGGGTCTGGTCTTGTTCAACATTGTCATCGACGACCTTGATGAGGGAATAGTGTCCACCCTCAGCAAGTACGCCGATGATAAAAAGCTGAGAGGAGTGGCCAACATGCCAGAAAGCTGTGCTGCCATTCTGCAAGACCTGGACAGGCTGGAGAGCTGGGCAGGAAGAAACCAAATGAGGTTTAACCTCAAAAAAGAAATTGCAAGTTTGGAGAGGAGCTCTGTGGAGAAGGAGATGGAGGTCCTGGTGGACGACAGGTTGGCCATGAGCCAGCAATGTGCCCTGGTCTCCAAGAAGGCCAATGCGATCCTGGCGTGCATTAAAAGGAGCGTGGCCAGCAGGTCAAGGGAGGTGATCCTCCCCCTCTACTCTGCCCTGGTCAGGCCTCACCTGGAGTACTGTGTCCAGTTCTGGCCTCCCCAGTACAAAAACAACAGGGATCTCCTGGAAAGAGTCCAGCGGAGGGCCACAAAGACAATATGGGGCCTGGAGCATCTCCCCTATGAGGAAAGGCCAAGAGATCTGGATCTGTTCAGCCTTGAGAAAAGAAGACTGAGAGGGGATCTTATTAATGTTTATAAATACCTGAAGTGTGGGAGACAGGGATTTGGCCAACCTCTTTTCAGTGGTTTGTGGGGACAGGACAAGGGGCAATGGCCACAAAACGGAGCACAGGAAGTTCTGCACCAATATGCCAAAGAAATTCTTCACAGTGAGGGTGACGGAGCACTGGAACAGGCTGCCCAGGGAGGTTGTGGAGTCTCCTCTGGAGATATTCAAGACCCATCTGGACGCCTATTGTGCAATTTGCTCTAGAGAACCTGATTTGGCAGTGGGGTTGGACTCGATGATCTCTGGAGGTCCCTTGCAACCCCTTCAATTCTGTGATTCCGTGATTCTGTGATTTTTACTCCTATTCTACCCACTAAAAACTGCAGGCAAGAGTCTAAACACAAGCACTTAATCATAGAATCATAGAATGGTTCAGGTTGGAAGGGAGCTTAAATATCATCTACTTACATTCCCCCTGCCATAGGCAGGGATGCCACCCACCATATTAGGTTGCCCAAGGCCACATCCAACCTGGTCTTGAACACCTCCAGGGATGGAGCATCTACAGCCTCTGTGGGCAACCTGTTCCTGTGCCTCACCACACTCTGAATGAAGAATTACCTCCTAACATCTAATTAGATCTCTCCCTCTCTTTTAGTTTAAAACTATTCTGTCTTGTCCTGTCATTTTCTGCCTGAGCAAAAAGTTGCTCTCCATCTTTTTAAGGTTTCTTGAGAAACATCCCATTATTGACACAGGTCTTTTGAGAGAGGGACTTCCTCCCTTCCTGTGCAGAATCAAAGACAGAAACATTTTTACTTTTTTCTTAATTATCACAATGAGAGTAATTGCAAAAGTCAAATAAAAATGAGTGCAGAGGAAAAAAAAAAAAAAAGGAACAAATACTGAAAAGTAGTTTTTGAAAGGCGGTTACACATGATTCATAAACCAGGCTTTTCAGAAAACAACTGAAACATGAATAAATTGTTAGCATACTCCAAAATATGGCATGGCAAACTTTCCTGGATAATATCGTTAACAATGCTGATCTCTCTTTTCCACTGGGGATGAAAACAGGCATGACCCACCCTGGGGTAATTTTAACTAAAGGGCACCACTTGAGAATTCTCTTAATAATCTCAGTCTCAAGTCCTTCAGCCAGCACCAGTCACCTTGTAATGAGTATTCGCTTCACAATAATCTCTCTTTTCCCGAAAAATTGTATAAATAGAATTACAACACAATTGCCTCCTTTTATCTGATGAATGTGAAGCAGCAATATTGTGTTAGCGGGCCTTTTTGGAAGATATATTGGACTTTAATAAAATTTGATCAATGCATTTAAGTCAAATTGAATTATATGTAAGTGGATAGGGTTGACATATGTTTCAATATCTGCGAGTGATACATTATTCTCCAGTGAGCATAAAATTTAATGAAATATAAATATCCATTAATCCTCATGTTTCAACCAATCAGTCACCGTTGCTCCTGCCTGCTGTTAGCAGAAGCAGGTCCAGAAAGTCATCTGTTTTATCTAAGCAGGAGCTCCAAACTGGAAAGACATCAGAAAGCTTGGTGAAGTGAGAAGGCACAGATTAGGAAAAAATGTGCCAGCACTTTTGTTGTTGTATGATATCTAAAATGAAACAATGTAGTGCTTAATTATCTCTTTTAGTGTAAATTAAAGAAGAAAGTACTAATCAGTACTTTTTAAACAAGAATTCTTCAAGGAAAAATATTCAGAAGGTTTATTTTTATTTTTATTTTTAATTATTATTATTATTTTTATTTATTTTATTTTTAATAACAGTCCACCACATTATTTCATTCCTATAAGTGACTTTTTATGGCATATTTTGCATTTTTTGCAGAGCTAATGTGTGAGAAAAAAGAAATGTCAAGAGCACCATCCCCTGGAATTATCTCTAGTACTAGCAATCTGATAGAGTTGGATTTTGAAATCTGTGCTACACAAAGTACGATAAAATATGTTTAGAAAATATCTAAACAACAGACAGCTCTAACACTAGAATTCCATATTTTATAGAGCATTTACATTTATACACTTGTAGTTTGAGATAGTTATAACTTTGTATGATTAAGACTTTAACAGAGTATCTCTAAGCTGTACCAACTCAGAACTGAAGGAAACAAACAACAAGAAAAAAATAATAATGAAATCAAATTGACTTAAGACTGACTTTTTAGCTGATATCATTAATGGCAAACAAACATAAAATCTTGAAATCCTTTTAATTTTCCTTCAGAATGACTCTCACAGTAAAATCAGAAAAATGAATCAAAGAAGTATACGTAATTTGAGGTAAGCACCACAACAATCTTCCTTCAGAATATTCATGTAACTGAATAGAGAAAATTACATGGAAACATAGAAACATTATTCTCCAGATCTCATATTTACAGACATATTTTACTTAAGCACATGTAACTCTAAACTTT
The DNA here is from genome assembly GCF_964211835.1 of Anser anser. Taxonomy (NCBI): domain Eukaryota; kingdom Metazoa; phylum Chordata; class Aves; order Anseriformes; family Anatidae; genus Anser; species Anser anser. The sequence goes on from NC_139721.1 coordinate 67,164,007, forward strand.
ATGGCATTCCTTTAAAATATATAATGAATTTCAGAATGACCAGTTTAATTTCAGGTCTATGTGTCCATGTATATATAAACCAAGTCACAAAGGCAGTGAGTTTGACATAGAAAACACCGACATTCAGGCTCCTTTACTTTTCTGACTACTTCAGAATGCTGCTTAAAGGCAGAGGCTCAGGTATTTCATCAGAACAGTCTAACCACCAGATATAACAAACCCCTCTGCCAGTCTCTCCTGCACTTCTTCAGTCCAACAGCCAATGAATTGAAGACTCATTGGGAACTAGCAAGAATTAAGAAAACTATTGTCAAGTATATATGGACAAGAAAACAGGCAGTGGAAAGCCTCTGTAATACAGGAATATTTTCTTGTGATATAGAAGGATATGGCCTCCTACATCACAGGTTTTGTGCCTGATTATGTGGGAAAGAGCACTACACCCTCTTCCTTAGGCTGCTGAATGTGATTTGAACAGCATTCTCTCAAAACTCTTACTTTCGCAATAAATAAATAAATAAATAAATAAATAAATAAATGCAAACATACTGGATCAAACATTCTGATTAAAAAGACATTGTCCACCTCTTAGAAAGTGAAGGCTTGCTTCTAAGAGTTAAGAAGTTTGATTTTAGTAAGGATATAAAATATCACCGTTAGAAAAGAAATATCTTAAACAATTTGAAGCCAGGTTAATTCATTCTTTAGAAACAAACTAAACCACAGATTGTCCAAATATGAAGTGTATGGTGTTCTTTTCTAATAAATAATATTTTCTGTCATTTGTCATCCTCAATTGTATTATTGAACTGATGGCAATTTAGTTTTTATTGTTGCATTAAATATCTCATCTAAAAGAAAAGAACTTCTTATGCAGAGACATATGGTGCATTGTTTCTTTGTATTGCTATCTTGATCAGTGCAATAGTCTTTTAGCTATTGCTATTCAGACATTTCTAGCATCCAGAAATCACCATGCTCAGGCCATTTCCCATTCCCCCTGCTTTGAAAGTGGGAAAGGCCTGCCATTTGTGCAACTCTGCATAGTGCGCAGAGGAGGATTATGCTGCATATTCTGCTGACAAGATTCTGATGTGGCATCATGGTAACAGATCATTTTGACACAAGTTGGGAATATTCAAATTTTGGTACTTGCAGTAGAATGTCTCAGTATGTCGTGATATTTTTAATGACTCAGTTGCTTCAGAAATTATTTACCAGCCATAAATTGAATTATAAGAAATGTGTGACACCAGTTTACATCAGATTGCATAACTTAGTATTCAGGGAATCAAAACAAAAGAATGAATTTCTGCTTCAAAGAGACCCAAACGGGGTGATTAATTTCTTGACAAGTTCAGAGGCCTTGATAAAAAGATTTGATCTTTTTGTATCTTACAGGACCCAGATATCAAGTGCTAGGCTGGTGGTATATTCCTGACAGTTACATTCAGAAATCTATAGGCTACCAGCAAAGATTGAGGTTGGTATATTTCTAGTGAGTGTGTTTCATAATACGTAGCTAATATAACTATAGAATTGCTATAAGGATAACTAAAGACAAGTCAGCTCTCTTGGAAGTCCCCTGTCTCTTCCAGTACAAGATGGCTACAAGCTGAGGCCTACCGATGGTGAGATTTTCCATACTCACTTATGGCTTAACATGGTGTTAAACATTGAGGGCTGAGTTCAGCACAGCACAGTTTCAAACATAACTATGTCACAAAGCCACCACCTGGTCATATTTGTCATCATTCTCATTTTCCTTTGCCCATGAAATTGCACCTAACTGTAAGGTGATCTGAGTTTGAAAGTCTTGAACACCTATTCTTTGATAAGCACATCTCTTTCAAGGTTCTGCATTTCTAGTCTTCTGACATGTCCTTTGTCTCTTATTTTTTCTGAGCAGGCTATACCTTATATTTGGTTATGAGCTTGATGAACTTCCCACAGAACAAACTAGGAAATTTATCAGTGCCATTGCAAAGGTTCTAAGATTTCAGCAGATGCTTGATATGTGCGTTTATATTGAAGTTTGTGATATTAATAAATCGAGACATTAGGGAAAAAAAGAAAAAAAAGAAAAAGAAAAAGAAAAGAAAAAGAAACAAAAGAAAAAGAAATGAAAGAAAGAGAGAGAGAGAAGCGAAGAAAGATATGAAGACATTATTACTTCTTTTGAACTTTCACCATCTTGAGGTGCAAAAGTACAAAAGATAACCTAGTTATAACTGTCATGGAGATAATAATCTAGATAATATAAAACACATTACTAGGATGGATTCTGACTTTTGATTTATGTTATTCCTTTCATTTCTATTCCATAGATCTCAAGAACCCTTTACAAAATGTTTGCCACAGACTGTAGTATAATTGTTAATATGTACTTTCTGATGTCAGTGAAACAGTTCAAAATATCTATGAGATTCTGTGTTTTAGAGGTTTCATTCTAGTTCTCAGTCTTCTTTATATGAAAGTTATGCTGTTGTTTGTGCACTGTAAAATCTGTATGAACAGTTTAAAGGCAATTCTTTCTAGTAAAAAACCATAAACTCAGGGATTAAAAAGCTGTCTTAAAATGTGGTCTGCTTAACTGCAAAGCATGTTGTAGTTAAAAAGAGCATCACTTTCAGCTTTCATTCAGAAGCAGACTAAGTTATCTGATGAAGTATTACAGACAATTATACAATCTGTTTTATTTTAAATAAGTTGTTCTTTTGCACGATGAAAAAAAAGACTTGAAATACAAGTAGTCTTTACTCCAGAAAGGGCAAAAAACTGCTTGTAAAAAGTGTTTAGATACATGGATATGTAAATAAATTTAATGGGTAACAAAACTTTTTAGGCAAGGAAATAGTCAGCAAAGAGGTTTGAAAAAATATTTTTAGCATACTAAGTAAAATAAATGTAAAAAAAAATAATTACTATGGTATATCAAATCAACCTCCACTTCCGAAGACTATGAATATTTTTCTACTGTCATGAAGCTATTTTAAATCAGAATCAGAGAAAATATACATGAAAATAATCATTGTAAGAATAATATTTTAAATTACAGAAATTTCCTGGAAGTAGGATTAAGGTAAGCTTTAAGACAAGGACAGAGGTGGGAGGTTATTCTGTTAAACTGAGATTCCTCAGAGCTGGAACTATGTTAGTGTTTTATTCAGGTGTTTTCAGTTGGACAAACCTTTGTCCATGAGCTAATTGTTTTCTTACTGTACAATGGAAGAGGTAGAGCCCATCTTTCATTGTGTTATTTTTACATTTGTTTGAAATATGGTACACAGCATCCGAACTATAGAAATAATAATAAATACTTACATCATGGTGGAATTGTAGTATAGCTCACTTTGCCAGTGACCACACTGGTTGAAATAGGGTTGAAACAGCCAAGCTTTCATTAGCAGTTCCTGCCCAGTTGCTTTTCTGTTTTTACTGATTCATAGTTGCAAACAAGCTATAGTCTAAATTAAATTACATGTTAAATAGACATCATTGGATCATCTCTGAGGTCCAATAGGACATAAATGGAAGGTCAAGCAGAACCACATTGCAAGCCCTGAACTTGTACATGCTTGTCTATGAAGTACTGCAAGACCTCTAAGAGTGACCTGAGTTTGCAGCACATGGCTAAAACACAACTTAATCTGATTCTAAACACATCAAAACCATTTTTTCCATGAACTGATCACTGCTATGATGGGTACATTTTTATGAAAACATAAGTATCAATTTTACTTCTAGAATTGTTGAAATAAACACAGTACTGTCAGTTCTTGGACCTTGTTACTAGCAGTCTGCTCAGCTGTTGTGCTCAAGCGTTAGAAGCTTTAGGGGACTTCACATAGGTGAGGGCACTGCCCTGCCTGTGCTGGGGTCACCTCAGCTCCTATCTCATTTCTTCATGGAGAAGCCCGGCTCTTACAAGAGCACCCTGACAAATTCATCTAGATACTGGCCACCAAACAGATTTTGTTGTTAATCTCTGGTAAAACAGTTGGAAACTTTTTCTGGGAACAGACTTGTGTTCTGTCAAAAAAAAAAAAAAAAGTTTCCTTCTGTTGAGGTGGATTTTGGAGTGCAGGGAGAATACAGGTCCATCATCGGCATAAGCCACTCAGAGACCTTTGTGTGGGGGGTGTTGCCTTTCTCTGGTGACTGATGTGGCATGCTTAGATGGATGTGAAAGAAAGCACCACATTTACCAGAGTCAGTGCTGATTCACTGGAAATGAATATGAATTCTCACATCCAGAGTAAACTTAGCCCCAAAATTATAAGATCTTTAGCGTTTACAGTATTTACTTGCTTTGAAAGAAGCTGAATTTCACAGCTCTAAACTCATTTATGAAAGGCAGTTTATGAACTTTTGGACATAGATGCGATGTTGGATGAATGATGGGACGGAGGTAAGACTACATTTCTTAATTATTTTTTTTTTCTTTTTCTTCCACAAAAATGCAAAGATTGTGAGATCAATTTGCTGTAGAACTGAATTATTGTGAAATTCTGAAAACTTAGGGGAGCCTAAAAGCTTTCTTGCCCAACTCTAAGTCCTAAATTACTTTGGCCATGAAGTGATGGGTGCGGTAACACCTAATTAGTCTTAAAAGTCAGTGCCAATATGCTACTTATGTAGCTACTAATCATGTACAATAACATAAGCCTGCGTTTTCTTATGCAGAGGAAATAATTCAGACTCAACTAGCTGAGTACAGATTGAGGTTTTTTTTTTCCTCATATAAGCTGATCAGAAGCATCTGACTAATAACCTCAAACCACCAAGAACAGCAAATATTTTTCTTCCCAAAAAACAGCTCCCTAAGATATGAAGAGTAAGGTCACCATTAAGATTAGAATACAAGAAGTGTTTTGTTGATCATCCAGTATTGACAACTTCTGTATTTATTTTGATTTATTATAAAAAAAAAAAAGACCTTGATGGTAGACATGGGCTATGCAAATAACCAATCCCCAAACCTGTCTTCCCATCCTTCCTTTTCTCCCCCAGGCTAGTATCTTTCTGAGTGTGTTTTCTGAAATTAATAAGGGTAGTTATTCTTTTAAAAAGTGGAATAAGGGTTTAAGCTAATATTCAGTATTGATATTAAAATAAGTCAAAATGAAAATGAAATAACAGAATGAAAAGTAAATGGACCTTTAAAATAGCTGTTTTAGTGTATTTCTCTCTCACACACACACATATACAGAGTGAAGGTATTTCTTCGTGTATTGCTTATCCTAGAAAAAATGTTAGTGATGTAAATCTTCACAATAGCTGGCTTTCCCCACATATTTACAACTGCCAGGGCAATAAATTTTAAACAAAGCAATGTACTGATGGATTGGAAGATAAAGGGAATTTGATTTATATTGTCAAACAGCTTAGTGTTATGGCTTGGCAGCATTACCGCATTGATAAATTTAAGAAAAAACAGACTTTGTAATAAGAATGAGTTGGTTTAGCATCATCTAGAATGTACATCTATGATAATTCATACATTATTATTGGAAATGGACAAAAGAAAGGACTCCTATAGGAATACTATTTTAAGACACTAAAACCATCAATAAACTATAATATATCAATTATTTATTATACTGCGTAACAAACACATATTAAAAGAGCTTGAAATTCATGACAAAACTGTAGGAGAGAAAAACTAACAACAAAAGGGAGACACATGCACTGTTCAAAACAGGGTGGTAGACTGGTTAAGAATGATCTTGCTCTGTACAGATACTGAAGATTGCTTAAAGTTAACCTCTTCTATTCTGTATTTTTGTATTTTATTGGACACAGCCAAATGCTTTATACGTTTAAAATATATGCCCACTCTAAAAATACAATTTATTTGATTTTTCATACTACTAATGAATTGGACAAGTATGATCTTGTGAGAACTTGAGTGAACTTCCATAGCCTATGTATAGGTCTTAAGAATGTATGATTTCAGGCAGGTTTGTTGCAATTTTAACAGAAGTAACAGTTCTTGTTGATAAAGGTGACTACTTAAATGTAATGTTTATGGAATTAGGAACACTTTGAAATAGCACTGTATGACATTCTTAAAACAAATAGCATTATATAACACAAATAAAGCAAATATAAAATGGTGTAACATGATGAAGTAAATGATTCCATAAAGTACCTGCAGGGAAATCAGAGTGAGATTTTTCTGCTGGGGTTTCTCAGAGATTAATGTTAGGTCAATGTTTTATTTTAGCATCTGGAATTAAATATGAACTAAAAATTTGTATAACCTTTACATACAACATGAAGTGACAGACTGTAGATCTTAGGCAGTCATTCAGAGACATTCATCTCACTGGATGATACATGGACATATTCATCTTACTGGTCCATGCGTATAAAAATGTGTTTTAACACAGGCAAAAAAGGCGTCAGACTTCTATGACCCTATATAAAGAATTTGTTGCTGGAAGACAGATTCTTATCCAGGAAAACAGGTTAAAAAAGATTTAGGGTCCATAACAGGAAAAACAGTCCTTTGTGAATATCATCAGTGTTCATAGCTGTAACAAAAGATGGTGAGCTGATATTTAGATACCCAGGAACAGTAGTAGTAATTTGGAAATAATAACTCTGGGTAAGGCATTCATAATACTGAAAATGAATCACTGTAGTATATACATGGAATCTACATTTCTACAGGAGGCTGAAAGATTAGAGACCCTTGAAAATAACCAAACACTGTTAAAGAAACCATTATAAGGCAATATTTAAAGATTTCAAGCTATTTAGAATGTTATAAAAAGGTGACACGATACCAGTATAAATTCTGAATTCAACCTACAAAACAATGTCAGCCCCTGAGAAAGATTTCAAAACACAATATGAGAATACAATATTTATTTATTTATTTATTTATTTGTTATTTTTAATAAAACCTTGCTAATTAGCAGTGAAATCTGCATATGTCTAAGCTCCATAACACATAGGATTTTTAGTTTGAAAATAGTTGTAAATGCCTTCATGTGTTTTCTTAACAATCAGACATTGCCTTAACTTGACATTCTTATAGGTAATTACTTAATTTCCATCTCATTTTCAAATTAATACTGAATGTTTATTAGCAGGAATTGTTTACTGAAGCACTGATTCTTGGAAAATCAAATCATTTGGTTGTTCCTTCCCATCTAAAACCTGTAAGCTCTTCTGTTTTAAAATGTAAGAAAGAACATTGCAATTGAGTCCTGCTACTTCTAAATGTGCTGTTACTGGAAATGGTTTACATTTTAGTCAAAAAAAAAAAAGAACAGAAACTGCAGAAATATTATCTTGCCTATGCATGAGCAATTCTTCAGCATCTTGCAATGACAAAATAAATAAATAAATGATGAAGATAAATACTAAGATGGAAATTTTGAAAACAAAATGAAATCTTTTCTTGGGAAACTTTCTTAAGTATTAAGTTTCATTAATAAAATAACAACTAAGTATAAATCTTAGTAAAAGTTGGTATAGCCAAGACACATTCTAAATGGTATGGTTCTTCCAATTCAATATTTTATGTTTCTCCCGGATGAGATTTTTTTCTCTTGTGGAATGGATATTTTGCAAGTTTGAAGGACATCACATTTTAACTTTTATTTAAAATTAATTGAAGTGTTTATTATCAGCTTAAATTTCCTTAAATGTTGGATCTTTTTTGATTCCTGGAAGAAACCAAAACTTTTCATTCACTGAGCTCACATCAACATCAATTTCCCTTTGTGATTTTGATGCCTTGTTTCAGGAGGCCTATGATTTGAATACAAAATAACTATTCATCTCTCAATGCATTTATATCCCAGATATGTGTAACCACCACCCTGCTGCTTGAAAAATTAGACTGAATTTGTGTGATTCCTGGAAAGAATCTCAGAGGGAGAGTTACAGTCAAAAATTTCATTATAGCAAATTTAATGTTGTACTCGCAAGTTTTGTTTGTCATATTTTTTTAATATGCATTTTCTTTATCTGCTTTCAATAGATACATTAATTGTCAATGGTGTCATCTCAAAGTTTACATTTGCTTTCTTTATAACATTTGTTTTATATGGGACTTGATCCTTACTTACTGAAGCTGAGTAATAACTTTACAGATAGTTCCGTTGTAATAGTGTTATGCATCTTGTCCTTTCTAAATTGAGTAATTACTGCATTTATTATATAATTAATAACACATTATACTATGCTTAAGCATTTATTTTTAATATCATTATTAATTAATTGTTTTAGTGCAATATTTCAACTAATATTTCTATCTTCCTGTTTCTTTTGGCAGGGATTAGGTTGGCAATTTTTATTTGGTTTACAAACTTCAGGCTAGATTTTGCAATCCTTTGTTCATAACCGTGAGCACTTACTCAAGTAGGCTCATCAGTGGTAATTTTCCTACGACCGTGTGCCTTCATCACCTGCTTATCCATTTTTCCTTCAAGCACATTAGTGCTCTGTGCTAACACCCACAATTTTCTACTCATTTAAATTCCTCCTTAAAAGCTGCCTCTTTTGTAATGACTACAAATCACTCTTGTCTTGTCCTGGTTATTCAGGTGGCAAGTTGATTTTTGCCTTTCTGCTAAACTCCATTTGTTTTGATGCTTCATTCACAAATTCACCCATGCTTAGTATGCAGAAAAAGTCCACAGATGTTACACACCTTAGATGGAGAACGCTCAAGGCCTTTCCTAGTCTGAAGAAAGGATATACATTGATATACATTGGTAATTTTAAGTTGGCTGAACTGAGGTAGACTTCTTAGACTTCTTTCAGTCACTTCCTTGACACGAGGTGATACTCTGTCTAATGGGTGCAGGTCCAAATCTAAACTGTAATATGCTCTCAGCGCTCAATGGGAAGCTAGCAGAGAAGTGGAAAAATACAATAAAATGCAAACCAAAGGATCTTCCTCTAGTTCAGAATACAATAATATAACCATATCTCCTCAGTCAAAGCTGGAGAGTTTTGTCCAGTGGATCCATAGCTATCTAGATACGAAAAAAAAAAAAAAAAAAAGACTATCAGAGGATCTGGCAATATGATAGTATTTTGTTGAACCTGTTTTGTTTGAGAAGACTTGTTTTGAGAATACACGGTGAATTCTATACGTGTTTAATTTTATCCTTAGAAATGTTTCTTAGATGTGAGGTTGCATAAGTAATTTGCCTGTTTTATGTAATGCATTTGGCTTTATAATCATAGCTTTTATTGCTAGATATTTTGAATTTGAGTTATGGAACTAAAGTAACCGGTTTCTCTGTCATCCTTATTAGTATTACTATAGGTAAAATAGTCCCACAGTGACCCAATTAATTTCCCAAACCTTTAACATTAAAAAGCCTGTTCCTGAGTCAAACAGGATATTTACAATTCTGATAGTATATTGCTTAAACTTTGCTCTCAAGATTCTTATTAAATCTTAAATTAGTGGCAATTTCTGAAAAAAAGGAATACATATACTTGTGACATTGAAGATACAATTAAAACATTTTTATTTGTTTGTTTGTTTTTTACCTTTGGCTCAGAAACACAAGAGTTCAACTGTATTTTTTCATTCCATCAGTCAAGAAAGGCTATTATTATGTCAAGCTACATTTCAGAGACAAACTTGCAAATAGCATTAAACATATACAGTGTCAGACAGGTCATGGTGGAAATGCAGATTAGCTCAAGTATTTTATGTTAATAATAATGTTTTGGTTGTAGTAGAAATGAAATTGTATTTATAGTCATGAAATTGCATTTCTAGTCATATATATAGTCATATATATTCCAGAATTCAGAATAAACTGAAGAAAGTGGAACAATAGGTATTTTATTTTAACATGTTACTCAGAAAAAAATAAATAAAAAAGAAAAAAAAAAAAACAAGCTAAATATCCCTATTTAAAAAAACAACAAAAAAACCACAAACATAAAAATTTATGTTTGTAATCTGCTTATTCAGCAACTCTTTTATTAATACATGTATTAGTAACTGTATATCTATAGATGTACTTGTTTTTAAGGGCTCCATAGTATGTCTCTAAAGTTAAAATCTAGTTCCTTCATTCAGGTATTTGCCTTAATGATCAACTACTCAGTAAGCAGTGAACCACAATTAAGAACTCTGAAACATGCACTCTTCCCTTCCTGTTTCCTCTCACATGCAATTGTTTTGTTAAATGTAATATTTAAGTTTGTTAGTTTTGGTGGAATAAACTGGCTTAGAAGGATAGCATGTTTACACATGACTAAAAGTTAAGTGGGTTATCAAGGCTTCAAAGGTATAGAATCAACTTAGTTCATTTTCATTACAAATACTGACTCAAACATTTCTTGGGCCTTTCACTAAACTTATGGGGTGGGGAAGAAGTAAGACAGTTAAAATGTTTATGAAGTAAAATTACTGAGTTCTCCATTTTCTTATCAATACTTATTCCCCTTCCTATAAACTGCAGAGAGTTTTTATAAAAATTATCCTTCTCCTAATTTTTTAGATTGTATTAAAAGATGTCATCTTTTGGAGGAGAGGAGCAAGAGCTGAAGAGGAGACTATTATCTGAGGTGGCTTATAATGTCTTCTTTCTTTTTCCTTTAAGACACAAGGAGAAAATTCAGAGAAAATGGGAAACAAAATGGAAGCAAAGATTTGAAATGCTGACTTTGATTCTTCCTCAGAGCTTTGTGCCTGGAAAAAAGAACAACACATTAACTTAGGAGCCACTCTAAAATCTGGTAAGCTGTTTGAGATATTTCTGTTTGCTTATTTTTGTCACTGTCTTATAACTTTGTTAAAATAATAATAATAGTAATAATAATAGTAGTATTGATAAAACGTTTCTTGGATACATTAAAACACTTTTTGTAAGCCAAGCAGAAAAGCAATCCCCTGAAAAAAAAGATCAAAGAGAAGAAGTAAATCAAGAAAGAAAAAATCAGGACTCAAAGTGGGGCAGGAGCATCACAGAATCATCTAGGTTGGAAGAGACCTCCAAGATCACCTAGTCCAACCTCTGACCTAACACTAACAAGTCCTACACTAAACCATATCACTAAGGGCTACATCTAAACGTCTTTTAAAGACCTCCAGGGATGGTGACTCAACCACTTCCCTGGGCAGCCTATTCCAATGCCTAACAACCCTTTCCTAATTTCCAACCTAAACCTCCCCTTGCACAACTTTAGCCCATTCCCCCTCGTCCTGTCACCAGGCACGTGGGAGAACAGACCAACCCCCACCTCGCTACAGTCTCCTTTAAGGTATCTATAGAGTGCGATAAGGTCACCCCTGAGCCTCCTCTTCTCCAGGCTGAACAATCCCAGCTCCCTCAGACGGTCCTCATAAGACTTGTTCTCCAGACCCCTCACCAGCTTCGTTGCCCTTCTCTGGACTCGCTCGAGCACCTCCATGTCCTTCTTGTAGCGAGGGGCCCAAAACTGAACACAGTACTCGAGGTGCGGCCTCACCAGAGCTGAGTACAGGGGGACAATCACTTCCCTAGCCCTGCTGGCCACACTGTTTCTTATACAAGCCAGGATGCTGTTGGCCTTCTTGGCCACCTGAGCACACTGCTGGCTCATAATCAACCGACTATCAACCAATACTCCCAGGTCCTTCTCTGCCAGGCAGCTTTCCAACCACACATCTCCCATCCTGTAGCGCTGCTTGGGGTTGTTGTGCCCCAGGTGCAGGACCCGGCACTTGGCCTTGCTGAACTTCATACAGTTGGCCTCAGTCCATCTGTCCAGCCTATCTGGATCCTCCTGCAGAGCCTTCCTACCCTCGAGCAGATTGACACATGCACCTAACTTGGTTTTGTCTGGAAACTTACTGAGGGTGCACTCGATCCCCTCATCCAGTTCATTGATAAAGATATTAAAGAGAACTGGCCGCAGTACTGAGCCCTGGGGGACTCCACTAGTAACCGGCCTCCAGCTGGATTTAACTCCATTCACCACGACTCTTTGGGCCTGGCTACCTAGCCAGTTTCTAACCCAACAAAGTGTACGCCAGTCCAAAGATTTGAACTCCGCTTAAATCAGTTATGTCTTCTAAGTCTCTCTCTTGCCCTGTTGTGCTCAGTACATTTTTAAGATTCAAGCCTCTTGTCCTTGGGAACTTCCTCCACCCCTTCTCTCAGCTCCAGAGTCCGAAATTCTACCTTCTCTTCTTTCATTTTCAATGATATTTTCTGCAGTGCTGGGACTTGCTTTGTTCTCTCAGTTTATAGCCCATACTCCCTACTTTGCCATATTTGAACCATGCCGTAAACCCCTTAGTTTGGAAAGTCTGAATGTTTTTGCCAACTTCACTGCAGCGTTGTATGCAGGGAGCTCTTTTGTTCCTTAGGGTAACTTGAGAGCTTAAAAGTCTAACTGATGTCAGGAGGTAGATTTCTGTATGGATCATCCAGAGTGATTTGACCTCTCACTCTGCCCCCCATAACCTGCTATGTCTTTTGCTCTTGTATTTTCTACCATCATGCTGCAGTACCTGACTACCTTCGGATTTCTCATGCATGAGCTAGGACCTTACCTTCCTTACCACCAGAAGTCCTTTTTCTCATAGACTTTCATCCTATGTAAGTTTGGCTCCACTGCAGCGTGGAGCTAAGCACATAGCCATGTACCCATATATCAGTGAAATAACTAACTATGCTTTCTGATGCTGATAGCCCTGTAAATAGAATTTGCATGCAAAACTTTCTAGTCTTACTCTTAATATTGCTTCTTTACAGGAGTGGTGGGACAGTAGTCAGTACTGTCAGGATTGTAACTACTTTTAAGTTTTTATTTCTATTCTATACTAGACAGGCAAAAAAGTGAATTACAAACAACATTTGCATATTCAGAAAACTGACATATATAGAAAAGATAATATATATGAAAGGTCTAATGAAGCCTAGTTTCCTACAGACTCATCCATTGATCATTACCCTTATTGTATACTCCCAGCAGTAACCCTAGTTTCTCCTCTACTATGTTTTCTGTTGTATCCCAAATGGGGAGAAGATAGTATGTACTGTTAATAGTTCAGAGCTACCAGTGTCATCATCATTGCAGATGTTATGCCCATCTTTATGAAAACACAGATTGGTAACTGAAGAATCAATGACAGACTCCATCTTAAAATAACTTTGTAAAGTTAAAGTAATTATCTTCCAATCCAGATAAAATGCACACAAATTTGCAGTGCAGATGAAGAAATAACTATTTTTTTTTCTCAGCAGTTTTAGGTAGCTGCCTCAAATGAAAAAGCAAATTGCATTATGACAAAGAGATACCTGCATTCACATCAAGCAGGCTATATACAGTTTGAAACTCATTTAAACTATTTTTTTTTATAATTTTGTGTGGTAAAATGCTTGGCATATATATATGTATATATTTTTTTAATGTACTTATTAGCCAAATAAATTAGCAGAAAAAAAATAGTTTGTACAAGCCAGATCCCAGAACTATTTTATGAACAAATCTTGGATTAAGATATAGTTGTGTGCTTAAAATAAAATAAAATATTTTATGTGCATAAAATATTATGCAGGAAGATAGGAAGATTTTTCATGTGCATAAGATATATCATGTGAACTTTTCAAAATCAATCAGATACTGTTTTGGGATTTCAAACACCCCCAAAATTGTGATGATAACAGGCTGATATTCAATAATTAGATGCATTTCTTTTGTTGCTTTAGAAAAGATGTTGCTGATTATGTCCCAGAAACTTGAAATAAAATTCATCAAGTAATGGCTGATACTTTTTGCTGCCTTGTTCAAGTTCTTACAGGGTTGGGCTTTTTAAAATTAACTTATTTTGTTGTTTTTGTTTGTTTGTTTGTTTTCTGCTTGTTGTTTTCCAGTGGCATAACCTTCATAGCTAGTATCATGACTCAAATCAGCTGATGCATTATTAATTCAACATTAATGGGATCATTTAAAAAGAAGCACATATAAAACATACATTTGAGGCCTCTACCAAAGCTTCTCCTTACTATATTCTGAGCAGTGCCTCACTCCACTCTAGGTTAGTTGAGTCAGACACAGTCTTCGTTGTTTTATCTTTACAACTAGCTTAGTCTCACTTCTGAAATATCCTTTCTCACATGCAGTTCATCAATATTATTGTCAAGGACATAACCTTACTTTAATGTCATTTTAAAAGTAATAGAAAAAAAAAAAGTTTTCCTCTGTTAATTACAGATGCCAGAAGGCATTGGTCATGTAAATTCAGTCTTCATAATACCAGCAACACTTCAGTGGTTTGACCCATGCCCTTAGTGCTAAGTGGGTGGATTACCAGGGCAAGCAAAAGCTTCAGTGGGCTTTAGCCTCCAGCACTGCATGAGTCAAGCAGCTCAAGCTGAAAATGCCCCCAAGCTGAGGTAATTGCCTTTTGCAATAGAAAGGGGAATAATTAAATCTAGGAGCCTGACCAAGGGGGTCCCTAAAGTCCTCATGGCTTTTTGGGGTGGTGGAGAGTCCTCAGTATCTGTCTGCTCATGAGTTCCCTGGGGAGCTTGGGAGTCCTGGGAACACTGGTACCCAGTGGGCTCCTGCCAGGTTTCCCGCCTCACTGAGCTGCCCTTCTGAGCCAGCTGTGAATGTGGAAGTCACAAAGCCAGAGGATGATTAATTAAAGGCCGAATCACGAGGCACAAGAGATTGAATTAATGTGGAAACTCTAAATGGAACTCTTAAGTATTTGACTCAACAGCCAAATAGTCTCATTCTGTGTTTGCTTGTTGATTGGCTATCTATCTATATCTATCTATCTATCTATCTATCTATCTATATATTTTAGAAAATAGAGCATATTTTCTCACCTACAAATGGAACTTCCTGGAAAATGAATGTGTATTTTCTAAAAAAAAATCAATGTTTTCTCACTGCTTTGCATTAGAAGAAAAACAAGACTTCTAAAAAGCTACAATCCTCTGTGAAAATAACTCAGATGTACTCTAAATGGAGGCCTGGGAGGAGATGCTAAGGGAGTGACAGTATCTCCACCACCTGCTCCTTTGGCAGTATTACAGTGCCTTCCCCAAAGAGAGGGATCTGGGACTACAAAGCCACCCTCTGGAAGCCTGTGTAGGGATTTTTACCTACTATGATATAGTTGCTTACTGGTTAGGTCTAGGCACATTCTCCTGGCTGATTTTGTCCCTTTCAGCAGTCAGTCTGTTGGCTGTATGCCACCATGCTTAGAACCCAGCAATCTGCAACAGCACTGTGAGAATGTCTTGGGTTTCTCTCAGCCCTACCTCTTTGAGGATTCACTCTTTTCTTTCTGGTTTTGGATCCACACCAGAATGTCTGGCTTCACCAAAGTTACACAATAAACTTAAAGTCAGGAATAGACTGATGTACTCCCAGTCCACATACATAGTGGTATCATCCTGTTCTCTGTATCTTACACCTATTTCTAACATTTGGTAGTTGGCAGACCTGATGCACTGTTTGAACATATTACAAGGTAAAGAAGGAATCTTAGCATGTGAGGAAAATGACATTAGGCATGCTAAAGAGGTTTTCATTTTCTTATGATGAAAAAGTTCACCAAAGATTAAATGAAACCTTATATCACTGATTTTGGCTAAATATTCACAATCACATTAAAACAATAGCAATAACAAAACCAACAATGCATAAGTAATTTTATTTTACTGATTCCTGCAGTGATTATGTTTGTCATTTTTTAATTAATTGTGAAAACACATAATCATTTTTTTGTCTTGCATTTGTATGTAGTACATGGAAAATTAGGTTTAAAATCACCTAGCTGAGAACTGAGTTCATACTTTCTAACCTTCAGCATTACAGAGTTACTAGACCTTGACTGCTACTACAAATCTGAAATTACCACCTTGCAGGTATGCACGTTTCGTTAACACTTTAAATTAAGTGCCTCAAATAGGAATTTAATTTAGTTTTAAGAGGGGAACTATTGTATGCTAATTAAACACCAAATCATTTCTCAAAAGGTATTTACCACGGTTTAACAACTATGTAATAGAAATAGAGCATCTATGTAGTTGCTCACCTTACATAAACAGGCTTTTAATAATCAATGGAAATTCAATTAACATAAAAAAGATCCCATGAATGCTCAGTAATTATATATATAAATCAGCATTTAAGGCCCTCCATTTAAAGTGCTACTAGCAGTGTAATATTTTGTTACATCTATTCCTTCCCAGTTAGAAAATTTGTCATTACCTCACATTTGCAGAGTTTTCCTTTTTCCCTGTTATGCCTTAAGAAATTTGTGAACAATATTCCTTTAAAACTACTTTTTTTTTTTTTAAGACTTTACCGTTTCATTTATACGTATTCAAATGACCAACTTTAATCTAACTTTTTTTTTTTTTTTAGTGTTTACAAAGAAGGTTAGATAATGGCCGCGATATTATGTATAGCTACAGAGGGCAAGTTCTAGTTCTGTGCATCCCTTGTTATCTCAAAAACTAGATAATAACACCTCTGTGTATGCGTATATTTAAACGTATATCACATTTTGGCAATCCAAATCCATCAGTACGCTGCAAATCAAAGTAATAAAAGCATAAACTATATCCCCAGAAAAGAAAATTGTCATGTGCTACTCCAAAATGAAACAAATTTATTAAAGACCAAGAAGCTTAAATCTGGATCTTTATTTTGTTTTAAAACAAAACAAAACAACAACAAAAAAAAACCAACAACAACAAGAAGAAACAAGAATGGGAAAGTTGGAAGTAGAAGATTGTTCATTCATGTTAGAAAACCACATGAAAGTGCTTGAGCATTTCTGAATTATTAGCTGAAGCTTAACAAGGAATGTGATGTAGAATTATCTTTGTTAGTGAAATAAAATAAAAATCACCACTTGATTGGGGATTTCTTGACACCTGGAACTTTGGTTTCATTCAATTTGAAGTGTTTTTTTTTTTTTCTTTTTTTTTTTAATGCTAGCCTTATGAATAGGAGCTGTTAGGACAGAATTAGTAGGTCAGTCACTCTTAATTTCAAAGAGGTGAACAGGGACAGAAGTGTTAGAGAAGTAGAACTGTTCAGCTAGAGACCCCTCTGCACAGTGTGCCTGAGAATGGACTTGAGAGTTGGTGGAGAGAGAAGCACGTGCCCTGTTCTGCTGTTAATATCATTGGTTGGATATCACATGTACTACTGTCAAACCTGCCATATCCCTTCATCTGTCTGAATAACTTCAGATCATATTTGTTGTTACCCACCTTTCGCATCCCCTTTGTTTTTTCCTGCCTTTTTCCCAGCACAACATAGGTTGCACTTCCTTCATATGACTTGTCTGTGCCTGGATCCTGCAGTGTGATGAAGAACACCACCTACCCTGTGGCCATCACCTTCTGGGAGCTTCTAGGGAGGTCAGTGTGGTGATATGATTTCTGTATGCTCAGGGAGTATTTGCCCTAGATCTTCATTCTGCTTATCCACTGGAGCCATGTTTGGCTGAGCCCCTCCAATGATACTAACATTCCCTTGACTCAGTGTCAGTGTGAGGAGCATGTTTTGAGTTGCTCTCTGGTATCAAGTACCTAACTGTAGAGTGGAGTGAGATTTCTGTCTTTATCAGATGCTGGCAGAGAGGAATGTTCATCTCGTTAGCTACCTAACCAGTTCTTTCTCAGAAAGCAGAGGACGTTCATAACAGGAAACTTTTGTTTTGAAATGATTTGTAGGAGATCCACACTCAAGATTCATTTTTCTCACAGATGACTTGAGCACCCATAAGCAGTATGCTTTCACTACAAACTGCACTAAGGTGATAGAGTCCCTCTCCACAAACATGTTATGCTGAATTAGACGTTTTTCTAACAGCTTTAAAGGGGAAAATAAAAACATATTATGAACAGTTCAGTAATACATCTGCCACTGGGGCTTACCTTGATGCATTTCGTACAGAAATTTTCAACGCTGTTCAAGATCATAGCAAAGAAACATTTTCTATTCTGCACATCTGGCTTTTAAATACTGTGTGATGTTTAAATAATAATAATAAGAAGAATAAAAGTTAAAATATGAGCTTTAAAAGAGTGAGTGGGAAAACTAATGAATTGCTACCAGAAGACAGAATTTTATGTTGCATAGTGGATGGAAATCTGTATTAAATGACCGAACAACTTTACTCAAATGCAAGATCTTTGTAAATTCTTCATTCAGTTCAACAATGGAGCCTCTGCGATGTCAGGACATTTACAAGTAATTCTTATACTAAACTAGAATAGCTAATGCTTTTTCAATGAGATGTTGTTTACTGATAATTTTGTAAGAACAAAATCCACAAGCGTACAAGTTAAAGGAAAAAAAAAATGGCAGAGTGAAAATATAATTTTAGTTTGAATAGTGAGAGTTGAAATGTGTTTTGTTTTTTTTTGCCTTTTTTTTTTTTTTTTTTGGTCAAAGTAGGAGCTACCTTGATGTAGATTAAGATTTCATGAACCATTTCTCTGTAGAAATGGTCATGCAACCTCCTGAGTATTTTAACAAAAAATCAATACACAACAAATGGGTAGTGTATAATTTAGTGGGGGCCCATACAACACACACACGAAACCCAACAAAATAAGGAAATAAACCACCATTTAACAGTACATATCTCCAGTCCCTGGTTGAAAAGAACTCAGCCAATGACTGTACCCCAATAGTCACGTTAGCCCTAAATCACTGAATTCAGTTTCTTTCAGAACTTGGTAAGGAATGGGAAAAAATACTATCTCTGTGTGGCCGTTAAGGTGGAGAGATAGAATGAAACTAGAGTGAAAAAAAAACAGTTTGGAAAGCATAACCTCCTTCCCTCTAGTAGCATTGATTTCTAGAACAGCCTCTGAGTTTTTACAGTTTTTAAAGCTCTAAAATATGATCTCCAC
The DNA here is from genome assembly GCF_964211835.1 of Anser anser. Lineage (NCBI taxonomy): Eukaryota > Metazoa > Chordata > Aves > Anseriformes > Anatidae > Anser > Anser anser. The sequence goes on from NC_139721.1 coordinate 67,182,882, forward strand.
TTCTGTTTTTTAGCCTGGAAATGGAATTTGAGGAGTCAAATCCCACAAGAAAAGTTCTTTTTGAAGCACTTCCAAACCAATCTGGAAAAAAAAAGAAACACAACTTCAGAGAATTTAGGACAGCCTTTCATAAACATCAAAACATTTTTGTTCTGTTTACTGACAATTTACTGCAAGAGATTTGACATTAAATCTTTAGCAGTAGTATCTTAGGGAAATACCAGCATTAGATTGTATGTGATGTCTTAGGCTTAGTGCATGAGGAAACAAGAGTAAGCCCACAGAAGTACATTTCTATCTCAGGCAATCTGCAACCTCAATCTGTGATCAATTAAAATAAATGTGTATCTGTTGGATTTATTATTTGCAAGATTCATCTTATGTAAGTACTTCTGGTTTATATTAAAATAGTTTGGTCCTAAGCTTAGCTGGGGGTTGATATCAAATGCTAAAAATCAAATAATTACAATAGTAAGCACAGAAATTGAATCTAGGATTAGAAAGAACACCCATTTGGTGGCTCACCTTTTTTTTTCTTTTTTTTTTTTTTCCTACAGACATTAAAATTGAATTAATTTAAAATTGAATTGAAAATGTAGATTTGTAAAAGATGTTTACATTAGCCCTATATGAACATCTTAGTGGTCTTTGAAACAAAATTATTCTGGAACCAACAGATACAGGTATAAGAATTTGCTATAAATTAAGCAGCTGTCAAGTGCCTTAAAATCTTTAAGTTGTAAAAGCACTTTTTTTTTTCTGCTAATATTCTGCCATGCTGTTTTTTTGTTTAATAAACATAACATTGAATTTAAAGCTTTGTTGTTCTCTGTACATCCAATTTCATATTTCGCTTTTCTATATCATGTGGAAAACATGCCTTTGTGTTAACTCTTAAACTTCTGACATCACACTTAAATGGAAGGGATGCTACTTTGTTCATACTTTTAATCTAGCTAACGATAGTGCAGACCTGATGGCACATAAGTTGTCTTTAAAAGGAAGGTTGATTTTTATTCCTTTTTTTTTTTTTTAGTAATCATTGAGTGTAACCTTTCAAATAAATTTAGGTTCTGTCTTTATTCATATGGATGGGTAGGTGTTCGTATGTGTGTATGTAATTAGGCAAAAGATTAGATTTTAAGGTGATTTAAATCACTGTAACTCCATTTCACTACAGTCTCACCAAACAATGCAATGCAAATTTACAGCATTTAAACATCTGTTCCACTGTTGTTAGTACTTGTTTTCTGTGGTAGTGATACAAAACATTACTTGAAGTACAACTAAAGAAATTCATAAAAGGAAGAGAGTTACTGAAATAATTGTACTTTACTCCACTAAAATCAATGTCATTTTTCATTCCATTTACATGCTTAAGCCAAAACTTTTAAAACTTCTGCGTGAAGAAAATTATGTCAAATGCTGAAAAGACAATTTGTATATTCAAATGTTTCAATATAAAACATGAAGAGATCAGATAAGAAATAGGATATTTTTGGAACATTATACAAATACAGAGATTTGGAGAGATGAACAAGGTAAGACATGTTTATTGACTAACCAGAATACTTCTTGATATTAAGTACCCAAAGTTACTCTCTATAACCCTTATTTAGACACCTGAATTATTTATCTTTTAAACGAATGAGACACTTTAGTCCCTTAGAGTTCAGCAACATTTGAGTTAAGCCAAACGCTCTTTGGTTTCACCACTGGAGGAGAAATATCTTTTGTGTCTGTCTTCACCATGTATGCATGATAACTATGAAAGGACCTTAAATGTAGTATCTGGCTATCCATTCAGATGCATCACTATGCTTGTAAAAGCTAAAGTCAGTAATAATGTCTATAACTTTCAGGCTCAAATATCCAAGCTTCAAACTGTACATTGAAATAACCTACCAGAAGTGTTATTTCAAAACTAGTGGGAGCTACATTTCTACATATGCTTTGAAATCAAGCCAGTATATTTAGGTGCCTTCATATAGATTTAGAACTTTACCTTTAGGCATCTAAAATCTGTGGCCACATCTATTTTGAAACATCTGGAAACATCAGGAGTAGTAATTCATGCTTATTTGAGGTCTGAATTTAAATTTCTCAGCTTTGGGTTTCCCCTTTACCTCCCCATCTCCCACAACTGTGTTTAATGTCTCAATCCACCTACCTCAGCCTATTTTTATGTACTATATCAGTTAACAAATAATAGGCAAATTAATGTTAACATCCGCTTTAATATCTAAATTCTCATTTGGGGACTAAACATTGTTTCCTCTGACCTTTAAAGTAAGGTAATAACAATAACAAAAAAGATGTTTTTTCTTTTATGAAGTAGTTGGAGAGGAGTATTCAACTCTTTTGTTCAGCTTTCGTAGTTAAAACTTTCCCATTAAGTGGTATACACAGGTTCAATTCCATCTTACTTTGAAATGAGTTAAACATTTATTTTCACATTTGTACACAACAGAGGTGGTAGTGGTGGTGGTGATGGTAGGGAGAAGAACAATATGTGGAACGGTCTGTGCATGTATGTACATGTAGACTGCAGTCTATGTTGAGCTGATTAAAGGCTGTTCACAGAAATTTAGAAAATTAGAAATTGATTTTATTTATTTATTTATTTACTTTCTTCTGAAAGTGCAAAAAGGAAAAAAAAAATACTAATAATAAAAAAATCCAACAACATTAGACTTTGTATTTTAATGTTTAGACTATTCACTGTGAATTAGGAGACTTCATTTCCACTCATTGCTCCTGGTACTTTTATGGCCTTTTTCCTACCACCTTACTGTATAAACTGTGCCAGAACATGCTGAAGTACATGTTAAAAAGATGAGTTCTACTCCTTAAGTCAGAGAAACGGTTCTAGGATTTGTTTCACAAATGGGTTGAGGCATCCCACTGAAAGCCTAAAAGAGATGAGGTGCTATTGTTAATATCTTTCTATTGCCAGTAAGAGATGTCATTCCAGAATTTTAGTTAATAAAACTCACCTTAGGTATCTGCAGTTGATGAACTACTTTGCAATCAAAATACCTATTTATCTTGTGAAAGAGACTCCCTTTTGTGTGTGAATTTTGTTATCCACACTAGTGAAAAATATTTCCTTCAAGAATGTTCAGAAATATTCAGTTTATAGAGTAGCACAGGAATTGGTACTTTTATTTTAACCACTTGCAGTTTTCTGAAACACTTATGATCTCAACCTGATTAGGGATTATTGACATTTTTTCCAGCATTCTTCCATCCCTCAGAAAATATTCTGCAGTTATTTCATCACATTCTAGCATCAACAGTAAAATAGTGATCTGACAGCTATTTTTGCTGATAAAGTTATTATATCTTTAATTATTATGACATGTTCAAACAAGATGTCATTAAAATGAACATTTAAATACACTCTTCCTTTCACATAAGTATTGCCAAATAAAATTGTGTTGAATTGTGTGGTTTCAGTCTTGGCAAAATTATACAAATATAATCCAATGTATAGCTTTTTATATCATGTGTTAATTTTTTAAAATGACAGTTAAATAATTAAATTGGAATGTTAACAGCAGAGGTTCTTTCTTCTGAGAAAATTACATTGCCATTAATCTTTCTTCTTGCTGATGCTTCACCTACAATGCCATCAGAGTTCTAAAATCCAAAGCTGAGTACAGAGTTTTAATTTTAACTTTGCAAATCCTACAGCAATATAAAATCAGGATGATACTCCAAACTTTATCATAATTATGTCACATAACATTGAGATTTTAATAATACAATTTATTTAATGGCTCAGTGAATTCTCTACCAGTGTGAAATAAAGTGGTATATTCAGAAAAATGCCCAAACCTAACTCTTGCACAGTTCTGTCTCACTTTAAGAGATCTGCAGTTCTTAGGACTTAGAAAAAATTGTTTTCCTTTTTCAATTTTAGTTTGGTGTTAATCAAAATATTCTCCATTTACACAAATTTACAATGGGATAGTAAATTTTATGTAAGTGTTGAACTAGTACGGAAATTAAAAATTAAAGTAATGAAATTAAAATATAAAAGGCAATCCTCTTTTTTAAAATATATTTTTAATTTATTTTTGGTTCACCAAAAGAGATTGGGAGATTGACCTCACTGGGCCATATGATATATTCTGATATATAAATATTCTGAGAATATGATATATTCTGAGAAATAAATTGTATGGCAGTAAAATTTTTCAGTGTATATATTTACATGCAGAAGATGCTTTTCACTACAACTGTGTATAACAGGCCATGCAGGGATTAGTTCAACCAACAGTGAAGTGCTATCACCTCCAGAGTAAAATGTGGCAGTTGTTTAACCATGTACATAAATGACACAAAACAATATACAGTGAATTAAAAGTATTTAAATACTTTATTCAGTTGAAACTAGAAAGAAAACTTAAGTTGGCATAATGTATTTGAAGTCAGTTTGGACTTTGTCCAGGACGCTGCAGTTAACAGTTTTAGCTCTTATGAAATCTGCCATGGGATATCTAATTAGCCCACTTGGTCAGCATCTTAGATTTATGTATCATGCACAGATAATACCTCCAGCAGCATCGTAGTATGGCATTGATTCAGTATGGAGCCAGAATGACGAATGCCACCTACTGAGTGACCAACACCACTTCCTACAACAGCTGGGTTTTCCTTGGAGGTCTTCCATCCCAATTACACAGCAGGCCCAGTCTTGCTTAGTTTATGAGATCTGACAAGATCAAAGCCGAAGGTGGTATAACTACAGACTTATAGTGTCTTGTGTATTTGGCTTGCTAGCAAATTTATGTCAAATACATGTATCAAATGATTTCTAGTCAGATGTGTTGTAGGGGTGTGTGTGTGTGAATGTATGAAAGGAAAAGAAAGAAAACAAATTATTACAAAAACCAACCAACCAAAACAAACAAACAAACAACACCCCCCCCCAAAAAAAAGAAAAAAAAAAAGCACACAACTTAATATTGCAGCAGTCTTCAAACTTCACTTTGTCTTCTTGACCCTAAAGCAGTGCTCAGTTCTGTTCTTTTGTTGTTGTTGTTGTTGTTGTTGTTGTTGTTTTGTTTTGTCTGCAGTGAGGGAATGAGAAGAGAGACTATCTCTGTTAGAAATTAGTAAAATTATTTTAATACACATGTAAAGTTTCCCTGGGTCTCTACTTAATCTTTTATTTTGACCAGTATTCTTTTTCGTTCACTTCAAAACAGGTGTTCAAAGCATCAGGACAGTCAGAAATCCAAACCAGGTAGGTGACCTTAATGTAGAACTTCTTATACATTTGTTTTCAATTGAAATTAATAGAGCTTGAATTATTCTAATACATCACCAAATGAGCAGGAGGACACATTACTCATTTTTCCTCATAGTATCAATCAGAGAGTTGTGCTGGAAGCAAAACCCACCAGTGCTCTTCCAGGGTGTTTTAGTTTAAATGGATCATTGTAGTTGAGGACATTGCTACTGTCTCAAAATTTATTGCATGCACATGTGGTGAATGTGCCCAAGCTTGCTGTGCTCACTGTCCCTTGGTAGCTACTGATATGGAGATCAGTCCTCTATACCATCATACTGTATTAATCTCTAGGAAACCAGTGTGTGGAACCTAGTGTAAGAGTACCCAAATATCTCTAAATGTTCTGCAAGCTGTCATTTGGAGCAGAACAAGAATAGTTCAATATTATGTCACCATACATAAAGGAGAGGAATATCCTTATGTTGGCTGGATACTTTGAAATTGCCCTTCTCACAAGGCAAGTTTTGAGGTAAGAGGAAGAGTTTGTTTACTACAGCTGAAGTACTAAAGATGTGGTTCCTAGACTCCTCACTGATTTAAACACTTAGCTCTGCATCCTTCTCTCTCAGCCTCCAAGGAGTCCAGCAATCCATTATTTATCAGAACACAATTTGCCAATTGTCCACCACTACTTGCCACCATCCCATTATATTTGCTAATGGAATAAGTGTAGCCATCTCTGCCTAAACCATAAGCAGAGCAAACTAACAATCCCACCTGTAATTAAGTAATTGTATACCAGTTATATACCCTCTTTGATAAAATATTCCCTTGTGCCTGGGGAGGTAGACCTTGTCCTTCAGTGTACAGCTTCAGTGCTCCAACATCTCACAACTATCTACTGGTGTGGGTACTTTGTCCAAGTGTATCTGTGAGAGTAATGTATGAAGTTTGTGGAAACTGTCACTTCAGGGTGGCAGTTGGTTTTTGCTAAATAACCTCTCATGTGGCTGTGATGGTTACCACAACAGACTGAAGAAAACTGCTGGATGTAGTACCAATGATGCTTTTAAAGGACTACAGGGTAAAGAGATTTTATTTTCGTGGCCAATGTTTTCCTAACAATAATGAAATGAATATAAACTGTGCTTAGATCCTCATACCTCAGTCACAATCAATGCTTAACGGGACCTTTATTTACAGCAACAATTTTTTATTTTCCAATCTTCTTTTCCGTGTACTCGAATCTTCCATAAAAGTCAAAGTCAGAATTATTTCTGTCTGGTATCTCCCAACCTGTCCTCATCAAGGAAAGCAATCAGCTAACATGATTTGGTAATACACTTATCATTTCACTTTGGCTTCCTTCCTTATATATCAATATATGCTTTCACTTTCCCCTGTAGGATTTGCAGATGACAGTTTCAGTATCCTGATTTATATATTTTTTTTTTGCCTACTTGCCTACTTTCAAAGTCTGCTTATGCTTCTAAATTGTTTACAAGTGACTATAATGAACTAGTGATGAAGTTTCTCTGTTCATTGTTTATTCCTTGTGGCAATGAAGACTGACTGAGAAGCACTGCTTTGGTATTTCTTTTCAACCTTGTACAGCATACTAATAGGTAGGTGGATTGACAGTTAGACTGATACTGGCAGGGGGAGGGGAAGGGAAAGATTGCTTGACAGAACCTGAATTTATGGCATATGTATAGTATGCCTTTAGTTTAAATCCATTGCTTGACCTGTGCTTCAGTACTTACAGCCGACAAAATATACATATAAAATTCAGAATTTCAGTTTCCAATACTAATAGAGAAAGTATCAATTCAATTCAGAATCATTTGCATAGTAACACTTCTTACCATGTTTTGTTTTATTATTATTATTATTATTATTAAATGTGTATCAACTATTATAACAGTGGGGTTGGGTTTAGATTCAAAGCTCAGCTGTGTTTAGAATGGTAGTTTTACTTTTTTTTTGCATACTAATATGTCAATGTCAATTTTGCTGCCAGTGTGTGGCAGATATGCATTTGTTCATGTTATAGGATCTGTGGATAATATGTTTCAGATTAGCGGTATATACCTAGTTCTTAAAGCTGCTCTTCAAGTGGTGTTTTAGTGTTTTGTTTGTTTGTTTTTTGTTTGTCTGTCTGTTTGTTTTGTTTGTTTTTTTTTGTTTTGTTTTATTTTGTTTTAATAAAGATATTTGTTCATGAAATAAAAGTATCAGGATATTCCCAAGCACAGTAAAATTATTCTTCAGCTCAGATTTCTGCTCTTATCTCACTCATTCTGTTTGCACACTCACTTAAAAAAACAACAACAACAACAACAAAACAAACAAAAAAAAACCCTCAAACATTTCTCTTCTGCTTCAGAAAGCGGAGATGTTATGAAAGATGTGATTGAGAATCTGAATGCTCAACAGCATAGGCCATAAAGTGTCTTTTTTGGCACTTGTGAACTGAACTGGGACAGCACAGCTGGATCTGAACATTAATTCCTCAATAATTGATGATTAATCTATTAAAGTTTAATGGAGAGTTGATAAGTAATGGTCTGGCTGCCATGTCACCTGAGTGTAAATATAGCAAGTTGCCTGGAAATATGCTTTTTCTTTTGTCCATCAGAACCAAACATAGAGGAGGGAGAAGGAAGGAAACAAAAGGACAGGCAGGAGTAAAGACTTCTGTGAGAACAGAAAAGTGTAGGTCACAGAACCTGTCTGTGTCATGGCAAGTGCAAAGCTCTTGCGACAGTCTTAGGGAGTGACTCACAAAGATAGACCTCTCATATAAGCATCTCATGCTTTCACCTGCTTCACTACAATTCTGTACCACATAGCAGCACTCCACAGGCTTTTGGAGAATATCAGGCTGAGCATGAGCTTTTATGAGCACATTTTCAGAGCAGATGCAGTTTTAAGTGAAAACCAAACCAAACCACCAACCACCACCACCACCAAAAAAACAAAAACAACAACAAAAAAACACCACCACCAACAACAACAACAAATAAAACAAAACAAAACAAAACAAAAATAAACTACTTATGATAAACTAAGTAAATTTGTTTTTGTCTTTTCTCTGAGAAGCTGTTGGAAATAGCTGACTGCAAATGCCATTGTGAAGTGGCAATGTCTCAGCAAGATATCCAGGAGCTGCTCTTAATGATCATAACATGATTTCTTTAGGGAAATCTAAAGAGCACATAGCACAAGCACCACATTTAGCACAAATAGATAATCCTGTCTTGCAGTTATCATAATGTCTTTATGTGTGTAGGGACTGTGTTGTATTGTGGCCTTGAGTTTTATTGCAGCCAGCAGGATTACATTTGCACATGGCTGAAATTTGCCATTGTGGACAAGACTGGTATTTTCCATTGCTTTTGATTTTGTCTCCTACCAATTACATACCATTAGGAAATGGGAATTAAGAATGTGTACCTCTTTCCATGGCAAATTACCAACAAATATATTTGTTGCATTTGAGTATTTGTCTATTTGTTATTTATAAGATGATTTACAATGTTTTGATCTTTACATAACTGGGTAGATAAAATAATTTAAAATCAAATTATTTCATCCGATTCATTTGTAGTTACTCTTTATTGTGTTTTAAGATGCCAAGTAGGGCAGGATGCTCATTGTCCAAAACAGTCTGGGAAACCTACACCATGCTTAAAAGCTCACCAGCTTGTAAAGTGTGCAACTGAATAGTTCATATTTGAGGTCATCATTTGCACATGTCTGTTCAGAAATTATATTTTCTGGTTGTATACTTTTTGTTTATGATGCAAGAGTATCATCCATCTTCACTGTTCACTTTCATTTGCCACTGTGAGGAAAAATGTCTTCTAGTCAAAATAAGAGTACTAGTTGGCAGCTATATTCTGGATTCTGATGGAAAGCTGCATGAACTCAAGTTGTTTAACTTAACTGTGCTTTTTTTACCACATTTGTGAAAATGACATAATGATATTCTTGATATATCCCAAAGTTTAATTCACTGATGTCTGCAAAGAATTTAACCTACTATGAAGTTTATGGAGAATGAAATAGCATTCCAACTGTAATTGAATGACCTAGAGTCATTGGGTTGCTAGAACTGCTCACCTTGTTACTTTCCAATATATTTAAAAACACAAAGTGGTAAGTTTTAGACCCAGCAAGTGAATAAGACAACAGTTGCATTCTCCTTTATTTCAAAACTAAGAATTATTCACTCAAGAATTCTCAGACACTTGAATGTTTTAGAAAATGAAGACTGCATGATCTTTGGCTTACTGGAGCAATTTTATAATTCGTGTGACAATTATACATGGAATTAATGCATGATACAACTACAAACACTTTAGCGTGAAAAACTTTATCAAAGGTGTTTTGTTTCAATTGTTCTAAATGATGAAAACATGAACTTAAATAAACAGTATAAGAACAGAAAACTGAAGTGTGATTTAGAAGATTATATTGTAATAAAACCAAGTATTTTTAAAGATATATATACTTCAGGAAGGCAGAAAATATATATATATATAATATATATATTTATATATAAATATATTTATATGAAAATACTTAGGATAATATTTTATTTTTAAGAAAATATATTTTAAAGTGTATATGACATGATCACAGTTTATATGTGGAAAGAGACGTGCTTAGCGTTGTTACTGTAAGTGATAGCAAATCTTGTGCTGAGGACTGTTTTATGGGTTTCTGAAGAGGTGGAGATTTTCATTTATTAATCATGAACCTCATAGTATCCTAAGGTAGAAAATATAAAAGATATTTGACTGTTGTACTTGTAAAAGTATGGGAAGTATAAACGGAGTCACTAAAACATGCTAGGCAATGATTCAAAGAAATTCTACTTCAGCTAAAAAAAAAAAAAAAAAAAAACAAAAAACAGAGATCTAGAATAAAATCTCATCCTGGTAATCTAGACAAATGTAAGGATTTACCTTTGTTTTAGATATTTCTGAGAGTTTACTTCCTAAGAAAAAGAAGGAAAAAAATCAGCAACCGTAAGCTGGTGAAAGCATTCCAGGTGCTCTAATAATGCATAGCTGGATGTAGATTTATCATTGACTGAAGTCTGGACATTTTGTGAACACCTTCTCCACTACATTAGGAATAACAACGCATGTAATACCACACATGTGTTTACCTGTTTAAACTAGCCATTGTAGCTCAGGCAGTGTCAGCAATAGTTCTGCATCCTCTTTGGGCTCACCAGTAACATTCAGTCTCAGGGGGACCAGTGGTCTCTCCAGCAGACTAAGTCTTAGCCTGGGACTCAGGTCATACTTACTTGGGAATTTTATGCCATCATATAAATTCTGTATTCAGACCTTCCTTTCAAGTGTCTTTTTTTCTTCTGCTGGCACAAATAGTAATAAAAGCTTTATTCATGAACTGTAGAGCTGGAGGAGTTTGTTTTCAGCTTGCATATTGCTGAAATTTGACATCAAGGAAGTGTCTGTTTGAGTGGAACAATGACAGATGCACAAAACCTACTGACATATAAGACAGAAAAACAAATGGCTTGATTGAGGGAAGGAAAGCTCACTAATTCATGAATACATTTATTTTATGGTGTATACCTCAGATCTATTAAATGAACACCAAAAATGATAAATTATATTGACTGTGCTGAACTTGAGTAACTTCCCAAGTTGCACCAGGGGAGGTTTAGACTGAACATTAGGGAGAATGTCTTCATGGACAGGGTGGTCAAGCATTGGAATGAGCTGCCAAAGGAAGTGGCGAGCTCCCCATCCCTGGAGGTACTTAAGAGGCATGTGGACATGGTTTAGTGGTGGAACTGAGCAGGTCAGGTTGATGGTTGGACTTGTTGACCTTGAATTTCTTTTCCAATGTAGATGATTCTATGATTCTAGGATCTTCTATCTTTTTAATGTTTGCATTTTATGAGATTCAGTTTGTATGCAATGATTTTCATCTTCCACTTATGAACAAAACTGTAGCTACACACGTTACATAATATTAAACGTACCTTAAAAGTATATGAATTCTTCATAATTAAAGATGGCTTAGAATAAACTTGTTCCAGAAGGACAAGGTACCTCTGCAACAGGCTATCTAAATAACAGCTTGACAAAGTCTGCAATAGAAAATGTCCAAAGACCAACCAGACTCAGATGCCACTGCTGTAAAAGTAAAATCTATCTGGGTTCTTCATCTGCCAAGCTTGTCCCCTGAGTGGTTAAATTGTCAGGCTCCTGTGCATGAACTGACACGAACAAGCCAGAGGGGCCCATGTTTGACATCACCAGTAACACAGTAATGTCAGATGCATCTTCAATGGAGTATGAAGACTTTCCAGCCCCCACTGATCAGCTGTGAGACTGGGGAAAAAAATAAATATATATATATATATTTTAAACAGTACAAAATATGTCTGATTTATGACCTTCCATAGTCTAAAATTGTTCTTGTGATGAAACCATTAAGCCTTCATATAGATTTCACTAATATTTATTTTTTTACTTTTTTTTTTTAATTTTTATAATTTTCATTTTATTAGAGTTGCTTTTTTGTTTTGTTCTGTTTTGTTTTATGTGCCGAAGGCATTGGAAAAGTGTATTGTTCTTTATAAAACCCCGTGTTTCTGCAGAACTGTAGTTTGAATGCCTGAAGCCTCCAGATTTGTATTTCAGCAGGGTCATCAGGCTTTCAATCTTCTCAAGTACTGAAAGTAGATAAAATTTCTTTTCTAATGCAGCTGAATGTTCAGATAAGACAAGGAAAAGGGATGTCTGATTTCTTTGGAATAGGGATTGAATTTCTTATAGCATCATCTATGAGTAGTTCCTATAATTTTTGTCAAAAGTTTCCCATGTTGTTGGTTCATTCGTCAGCCCAATAGAACTGGACTATCCTGTGAAGAGATTTCAGTGTTAACCTTGTGTTTGACTTTTGGAAGGGGGATTTAAAAAAAAAAAAAAGCGCGAAAATAAAATAAGCAAAAAATAAATATGCCTAGAAAAAGTAATTCGGAATGTAAGTATACATGTATATTAAATATTTGTTTCTAAAAATTGTGTGTGTGGAACCCTTTTGAGAAGGCTTGGGAAATATCTGTATTTGAAGCAGTTCTCCAAAAACAGGACATTCATTTTTCATACAGTTAGTTTTAATAACTCTTGTCATAAATATTAAAACACTGAGGCAGAAAAAAATTGCCTTTTAGTCCCTAACCTCCATAGAATAAAGGAGAAAACTTTCTTATAACATAGTTAAAAGCAATAGTGTAAGATCTTGCTGTCTGCAGGTCTTAAAACTGACCAGGATTTATTTACCTTTTCTCTACCTGTCAGAAAACTATTTCAGAACCTCACCTCTCTGATTGCAAAGTACCATCTGATAATTTCAGCCCTCACTTTTTCATAAGCTGTTATTTCATTTGCTTTATTATTATTTTCTGTTATTCTCTACCTCCCTGCATTTCTACAAGCTGGTACTAATCCTCTAGGTTACTTTTCTTCCTGTTCAGCCCTCCCTTTGCTAGCACAATGTCCCATGCTCTCTTGGTCTCGTGTTACAATTTAGGGATTGATCCTCCTCGTCATTGTGGATTTTGTGTTCTGGCTTAAATTCAGCTATTCTGAACATACATGGCCGAAATAGCCAGCAGCATTTCAGATTAATTCTCCATAGTGCTATGTGCAAAAGCATCCATATTAACCATTTACTTTCATCCTTTTTCCATTAGTTTTACAATGCTCCAAATTTGCCAGGCAGGTAAATGAGCAATGCAAGCACAAAACTAAAAGATTGTCTACTGTGTAGATGTTTTATCATTTTGTATCATCAGATGCTTTACTATCAAACCTATATTTTTACCAAAACCGTTTATAGAACATCCAAGGAGCTGAACCAGACCAGCCTTTGGTTTGTCACCATTCAATCCAATACCTTCCCTGTCAGCAAAATCTATGTTTATCTGCCTTAAAACATTAGCATCCCTCAACTTCTCCCAATACCTAATATTTTCTGATATAACACCACATTACATATTTAACCAAGGTATTTAAATCCTATTATGAACACCTGGGATAAGGGGAAATTCTTTAAAGTTATTGTGTTGAATGACTGCAAAGACATAAGATAAATTATTTTACTTCCTGAGAAGAAAGTGCATATGATAACAAAATATGTTATTTAATTTGATTATAACATCTTACCCATTTCTCTGACTAGACACTTAAGATCTGTGTTCTGATGTCTGCATCAAACATTGTTTTATTGTATCTGTCTTCGCTCTAATTATATTGTGAGGCTACATGCAACGTGTTCTCTTCTATATCCTGTACTTTTTAACCGAAGGAGGGCAGTAAGAGTGTCTGTTTTTATAAGTCAAGAGCATTTCAGAATATGTAGGATTCAGGTAGTGGGAGGTACATGCTGTATATCACTTCCAGAAAAAATAGAGAGTAACATTTAAATATTTGAAAAGAAGTAAATGAGGTAAGTAAATAAAATTTAAGTACATTTCAGAAAATTCATTTAATCAAAATCCTTCTATTCCGTTTGAGGGAAAAATGGTTAGTGCAAGTCATATAACAGTTTCTACTTGGTAAGAAAGCTCCAATGACATTTATAACAGGTTTAGCAATACAGGCTTTTGTAGGAAGTACAAAGCCCACTAGAATATGATTTCAAAATTTTCAGTCCAAAATTCCATTGTAAACAAAACGAAACAGAACAAAACCAGAAACAAAACAAAACAAACAAACAAAAACAACAGCAAAAAGGGAAGAGCAAAGACATATAAAATATGTCTAAGAATAATCATTGATGTGATTTCAGTATTTTAACACATTATATTCGTTCTGTGCTGTCTATTCAATACCATCCGTATAACCACTCTGTAGTAAATTGTGGAAGTTGCCCTAACACATTTAATACATTGAACCAGCTTTAAAATGTGATTCTTTAAAGTGGGGTGTTAGGAAGGAGGAGTGATACAGATGATGTTATGTTATGGCAGGATGTGTTTTAGCCTGTCAAATAGTAAGTGGATATGTAAGCTGTTGTCATTAGTTGTGAACTCTCTTGAGACAAGGACCTATTTATTCTTGGTGCCTCATGAAGGTCCAGGCACATTTATGGACCCATATAAATGCATTCTCATCAATCCCTTCTTCCCCCTACACTTGTGGTCTAGGATTGATTAGCTTAGATAATTTTCTTGCTGAAGTATTTGAAATAATTTCCTTACCAGAAAAAAAAATAAATAAAAAAAAAATATATATATATATAAATTGCAGAGAGGTTTGCCTACAGGGTATAAAGACAACTGTTTTTCCCTTTAAGATTTATTTCTCTTCCTGCTTCCCTTATTCCAGTTCCAGTATTTACATTCATACACTAAGGTATTAAAATCAAGGACTCTACTTATCTACCCTGCGAAATACCTAATTTGTTTAGCTTCAGTGCACAGAAGCACAGGCGAGTTAACACAGGGCTCTCATAGAAATCTTACATCTTGTGACAACACAAAGCACCTCTTGGATGGTAATACACTGTGGGGCTTTAAACCTCATGCATTTTGCAAATATGGCCTGAAAACATTTTTTTTTTTTTATTAGAACACTCAGTTTCTTTGAAATTTGTAAGGTAGAAGTGGCTAGAATTTTATTTCAAATGTTTGTGAAAAATGGTTGCCCCAAAGTTCTTAGAAATCACATTTTCTTGTGAAAAAAAAAAAAGTAGGCTCTAATATTAATGCTCACTGTTTAATTTACTTTATTAAAAATTAAGATTCCAGAATTTTCATATTTTGTACAAATAAAGCTTTCTCCCAATTTCAAGTTTAAATATATTTGATCTGAAATCTAATTTTTTATAAAGTTATTTTTGTCATAAATTGTGAATCCAAGGCCACAATGAATAGATGAAGTGTTGAAATAAGCAAGTAATAGTTACTGCAGATACAATTTTTGAGTGTCTTGTCAAAAAAAAAAAAAAAGCAGGCTTTTG
This sequence comes from Anser anser, assembly GCF_964211835.1. NCBI lineage: Eukaryota > Metazoa > Chordata > Aves > Anseriformes > Anatidae > Anser > Anser anser. Next base: position 67,198,141 of record NC_139721.1, read on the forward strand.
TAATCTAAACTATTAAAAAATACAAAGGTAAAAAAAAAATCATGAGGCTTAATTTTCAGATGGTTTAGAATATGACTTCAGTAAAGACTAGAAAGCACTTACTCAATCTACTAGCTTATTTTATATTAATAATGATCAGACCAATAAATATTTCTCTGTGCTTATTCCAGGAAACTTCTCAGCTATATAAAAAAAATGTGCAGCAGTTGCACCACCTATTCTTCCTATGGTTTCTATCTCCAAAGAAGGTAGAAAAATTTATTGTCTTAGGTCTGAAAGTTGCCAAGCAGACCTTCCTTTGGGAATCATCTTCATTACTGTCATTCTTAGAAGCTCAAGTCATGGGCCAATACTCCCTAGTGTTAGTCACTGTACAAACAAATTATGTAAAGCTGTGTTTTTAATATAATGCCAGCCAAGACCAAATTAATGAAAATAAATTACAACTGTAGCTGTATCTGCTGCAGAATAAAAGCTAGAGTACTAACATCATTAGTCTTCTGCAGGAATTACTGCATGAAATAAGTAAAACAATACAGTGAACTGAGTACTGTAGTTCTAGTTTCTAGAAAAAAAGAGCAAACTGGTGATTTCTACTTCTCGTTCTTTGTATGTGCTACCTTGAATTTTTATTGTTTCTATTAATGCTGCTCTTTCATTTTATTTTGAGTGACTTTGACTTTCAGAGTAGATTAATAGATGAATACAGAATAATTTTCTGTGACTATCCTGCCAGCATTAGGGAGGAACCACTTAACTGTCTGAAGCCACTATCCTGCCCTGCTCCCTGGTGGAGGGAGTAGAGAAAGTGTCCCCAAGATGCCAGCTTTAGCTAGACAGGCCATGCATGGTGGTTTATGGCTCATATATGAAGCAGAAGATGACATGTGATGTTGTCTTTAAAATACAATTCAAAGTTATTTGAAAGAAAGCTATATAGCACAATTTAAGAAATGCTCCATGTTCTCCCTGAGTTCATAATGATGAAAAGAAATCAGAACAAAAGCATAAAAGATTGAATTATAGCAGGTAATTCAAACAAAATGCTTACTATGCTAATCCGGTCTGCCACTCCCACTCAGTCTAAATGATAGTTTATTTAATAAGCAATCTTATTGAAGTGGGTTGGTTAGCCATTGAGTAAGTGCTATTCTGTAGGAGGAAGACTTGCAGATTTCAGGAGGTGATGAGTACAATGTAATGTTTAATCCTTACAGCTTGCTAACAAGTGAGCCTTCGGCTACATCCAGAGATGCTCACACACGCGTGCTCATCCACACACACACATACGTACATACACACGCAAAACAAGGAATTTGTATTTTCTACCAACTTGATGATCTTTTCCCCTCCTGCTAAAACATTTAACTTACATAATCTGGAGAGGTTATTTACTCAGACCATTTCGTATCATAATTACTTAGTTTTCTTCTCTGCATTTTCCATTTGGCAGACATGAGAAGCAACCAAAACCAAAAGTAGATTTAACACAGTCTTTGAAAGATTTGTGAAATACATGAAGTTGTCGTCTCTAAACAGGCATATAAGTAAGTATACTACCAGTACTTTCAGATACAGATACACATTTAGAAGCAAAGACCCTACACAATGCATTCCTGCAGATAAATTCTTCAGGGCACAAAAATGTCTAATAGGTTCTTGTAGATAGATAAGAGCAAACACATTTATTGTGAACTAAGTGCTTACTCTCTTATCTAATGCTATCTCTGAAATGCTTGTGCTGTTTTACTTGTTTGTCTTCTCACCACTGATGTATTTGTTTAGTGTAAAAGCACATCTTCCATGATGATAATTGAGAAAATAAAGAAATTGTGATGAACTACACACACAGACAACATCATGTTTCCTGAAAACTGTGTCAGAATCAACAATGTCATGTCCTGTAGCAGTGGACAGAAGATAGCTGTCCAAGTCATCAGTAAGCTAAATGCCATTATGTTTCTGCAAGGAAATAGCTATAACAGCATGCCAAAGAAAAGGGCAGTTTTGATGGCTGAGTATTCTGAAAATTTGCATAGAAAAATAGATTTTATTTCTGAATGAACACCAAGTACCTTTAATGCCGAGTACAAGAGTTTTGAATAATAAAAGCTCCTGTTAGGTAAATTTATGAAAAAAGTGCAAAAAGTTATAACAATAATACGTACCCTTCAATACATTCTGCTCAGTGAATGTATAAGTGCCTTTGAATCATTTATGCCTACATGCAGGAAACTGATAAATTTTGAACAAATTTAATTGAAATCACCCCTGGAGTGAGTCTGAAGGAAGGATTAAATTTAATGGTCTCACAGAGTGTCATACTGTAGCACTATACTGCCAACTCTAGTCTATTTTTTCTCAATAAAAGATTCTATACCTCAGTCAGTATGTGAATGTGTGTTTAATCACATCTCAGAAATGAAAATCACTTTACTTTGCCCTGTAATGAGACTTAAAGAAGATGTTCAGGCTGACAAATCACAAAGTTTAACTTCACTTTAATGGAGTGATACAAAGATACAGGATTTTTGCCCATACAATTTTAAGTGCATTGATGTTTTGTATCTCACATAATATCCCGTGGTCTTATTTAAAAATATGTGAAAGGAGATGGACAATATAGGCCATATTTGACATTTCATTGAGCCTGCAATACCGTCAGTGGAATGTCATGGTTGTATCTGTGTGCAGATATGTTTTCAAACGTGTTATTAATCCTTATCATTGTGGTCTTCATGATCTAAATTTTCATGGTCTCATCCTGCATTCCCCGTTTTCCGTATTGTAGCAGAGTACAGTAGCCTCACTACTAATTGAATATGGCAGAATCCCACCCTGTATGAAGATTTTATGGTTAGAAGTAAATATTATATTTATATATATATATTTATTATTATTTTTAAGTGTTTCTAACTCTGTTGTGTTTTTGAGCTTGTTCCTGTGTGATAGTCTTTATAAAGTACATTTTTCCACAGCTAATCATCATCTATATTTGTGAGGAGCATCCAATAAGAAACTGCTATCTTGTACACAAAGGCACTGCAGAAACATAGAGACACCTGATGTTTGTGGAAGTGTGGCCATTTTTGACCATTTAACTAGTCTACACTCTGAGCTGTATATTTAACACAACAGCTAACTACTCTATTAAATTAGATTTTAGTTGTGGTGTGCAACCAAAAGTACAATTTTTACTCTGTAATCTAACTATACCTCAACTTCTCTTATATAAAATTGAAATAGCAATACCAGTTCTTTTACAAAAGTATCATGAAGATAAATTAATTAATCTATGCCAAATTAAGATAAATTAATTTACGTGGTGAGGAATGCCATGGAAAATGCTCACGAGGAAAGTAATAATTCCATATTCAAGAAGGGCTTGAGTTAAAGCTGTGTGAAAAATTGATTTTTCACTTCATTGGCTGACCTGAAAAATTGTGGAAAAAATCAATTTTGGACCAACCTGAAGTGATTTTCTCTCATTTTTCTCACGGGAACACAGAGATGGGAAGTAATACATACATTTTGTCTCAGACAAAACATTTAATTTGTCTAGAAGTGAAATATTTCATTGTCACCTTAATTATTCATATCTTTTTAACAAATTGCAGGGATACATTGTTAAGGAAATAATCACTTCAAGCTTAATTGTTGGAGAGTTTATTGCTATAGAATAGAAAGGGAGGATTTGATTTTATTTTTTCGCAGTTCCCCTTGCCTTTCTTTCATTGACTGAAGTAATTTTTAGCACATAGTTGCATTTTGGGTGAAAAAAGTACCCAGTAAATGTGGATAAACTGCCTGAATCATAACCATGATAATCAGTTTTGGTGAGCATACAGATAACTGTACTGACTTAAGCAGAAAAATCATCTTTATTGCACACACAGCACCACCAATCCTTCAGCATCTTCTGCTTTAGCCTTCAGCACTTTCAACATTCATGCTTCATCTTATCACAGTCTATATCAGCATCTAAATATTGCTTAGATGGCTGCATGTTCTCTTTCTGAACCACATCTGATTGGTATTGCATCTGCCACTTCACTATAAATATTTCAATGGTCATTAGTGACAGGTGCCAATGACATGACTGATATCAAACACCATGAGAGTAATGTGATTCAAGATGTATATATTATAAAATAACACCAGACCGCTTAATTGCTGGCACACAGCAATTGCACTATCCGTCCATACAAATGGTTTTTCATACTACCTGGGGAGGTTTGGGCCACTGAGCTCCACTATATGCCCCATCCTTGGTTCCCCTCTTGATTTTCCCTGCAGGACTTCCTAGCTCCAGTTATGGAAGGAAGAGTCCATGTTTTCTTTCTAGTCTGCCACAGTGCACCAAGCATTGCCTGGACTAGTGCTGGAGCTAAACAAAGCTAGTGGAAGACTGGGAAATGTTTGTCAGTATGAGGAATGGAATGGTTAAGGTAAGAACCACAGAGGCAGGGATAGAAGGGGAGTCCTTGAAATCTCAGTGCCATCTTGACTTTTAGTCCTCAATGTGGACTGAAGCCCTAAAGAACTAGGCTCCCTGAAGAAGTGAGATGGGTGTGGGAAGATTAAAATATGTTGTAAAAAGAGGAAAAAGGCCATTCCCCTTTAAATATTGTTAACTCTTTGTCCCAAATGGGAAATAATATTATAAAACTTCTGGTAGATATGAAAGCTCTGTACTGTAAAAGTTCAAATGGTATTGGCTAATGGGCACAATTATTGGGATGGTCACTTTTTTGCTGGAAACTTTTTTGCTGGTCAAGCAATAACTGTCACAAAGAATTTGGTGTGCCACATCCTTTCGGGTAACGCATTCACTTTCTTTATGTCTTCTTTGTCACATGTACTTAGCAGTAAGTATGAAGAAGCAGAAGACCTCAGGGCAACTTCAATCTGGAAAAGAATTAATCTCAGGCTGATGTCACTCTCACTTGTAAAAGACTCTAGTTTGAATGAAATATTGGAAGTGTGATGAGAAGTATGCCTTAAACGACATGTAGATAAAACAAAATATTAAACAACTGCTCTTAAATAGTCACTATAGATTTTTTTTCTTGTGACTATATAAAATATACTATCAGAATACACAACAGAGAGATGAATTAAAGCAGCATAGGCAACAGGGTGCAAGAATTCAAAAAATACATCTATTCTGTCCTACTCTGGCTTTTTGTGTGACTAGTTATTAAAACTTGTTGTTTGTTAGATCCTTTTCAAATTATGTGCCAGCATCACAGACTTTTAGCTTGTCTGTTTTTTTGGTATAAGGTCTTTTTTCTAATACTTGGAGAAAGTAGTTGCATTAGTATGAAGTTCCCAATTCACAGGAGGAAAGGGAGCATATTTTGATGACTTCTGTAATAATCTTGTTACACCGGCAATAGTATTTATACGTATCATACATAAAATACATATACATAATCTGTTCTTATGACTCCATGTTTGGTTTTTTTGTTTGTTTTTGTCAGTACTGTCATCTTTTATAGAAATATTTTCAGCTTTAGCTCTAAAGGGTATGCCAGATTTTAATAGCTACAAATGTAGGAATGTTTTTTTGCTGTTGTTGTTTTTTTTTTTTTTTTAATCTTGAGGACTACCTCAAATGCCAAACTTGGCATTATTCTCTACCTCACTTGTCAACTAGAGCTCTGGTATTTGTAGATGTGGAATGGGTTGAATTCATAAAGTGGAGATGAAAAACTACACAAAAAGCATACCAAAACAGGTTAAGTGCCTCTGTTATTGCATTCTTGATACACAAGAACCCCTGTAACAAGAAATTGAATTCATTTTGAGTAGCAGAATCTATGTGGTAGTTCTTTGATCTTTAAATCTACTCAGTAGCCAGGGCTACATAATGACCACACTCTTTCTTCACCAGCCTCCTCCCTCCACCAGTGCCAAAGACAGATTCCTGATGGCAAGGGTTGAGTCACCTGTGTGGTCTTCACATCTTGAGGAGCCAGTTATACTGCAGGTTTTAACTATTTTTTCTTTCTCAAGTGCTTGTCCACTGAGACCTTACCCCAGGTGAAATTCATTTCACATTTGTAAATATTTATGTTTTAAACTGAATGTAGTCAGTATGGTCTCATCTGAATCAGATGCATACTATTTGCTACAGTTCTCAGATATGCACAAGAACAGACAATCATCTGTGTAATGACATGAAAGAATTAATGGAAAAAAAAACATTTCCACTAGTTTGAAATCCAGTAGTATAGAGAAGAATTCCAAACATTTGTATTGACTTGTATTTACTCTCTTTAAGTCTTATTGAATTGAAGAGACAAAGAATCACCTAGACTGTGTTCTGAATTCCTTTAGGACAGTCAGACCACAGCATAAAAGTTGAGTCATCTGCATTGACATTCACTAAGATGGAGTTCACAGAATTTCTATATCCATGTTTTATCCATGTCTTTTTTTTTTTTCTTTTTCTATGAAATAAAATGTAGAAATTATCTCAGGATGAAGAATTTGAGAAAGAGTTTTTAGATCAAACTAGGTATATGAATAATAAAATATTACTAGAATAAATGGAATTAATCAAAGAGTTCAAAAAGAATTTGCATTTTAAAATAAATGCTACTGATATGATATATGTATTTCTTAAACTGAACTGACTATTGCAAAGAAAGTGTCAAGCTAGAAGCCAGTCCTTAAAAAGGACTCCAGTGGAGAATTCAGAGATCTATTGATCATTCTGTAGAAGGGTACGTATGGACATCTGATTTTGGTATAGGCAAACTGGCAATCAGCAAAAATGTCCCTAAACCACAGATTATGGGATATGAACAAAGTCAAACATCTCTGTTGTCTGGTTGACCATTGTCAAAAGATAGGACAAAATGGGTAAAGGTCCACATATGATTCAGGAGGTCATTCTTCTGTATTCCTGTTATCTGAGACCAACTAATATGAAAATATAAATAATTTTCTATGCTGAACTATAACTTGTTCCAGGGATTCCAAATCATTCAGATTTCCTAATGAAGATGAATAATTAGCAAGCAATGTTTGATGCCTAATGAAGAAGAGTGTAAAAATATAGATTAGCTACAGGAAAGTGTTCTCTGCAAAACCTTTAAAAAATCCTCCAGAACCTCCCATAGACCATGTGAATACAAAGGAGAAAACAAATATACTAAATATTAAAACTGGGAGTCAGTCTAGCCAATGCACTGAAGCAATTGTGATTACTAGGGAGAACACGAAGAATTTGAAATAGAGAAAGATATTTTAGTTCTGAAACTAAAAAAAATCTTCCCCAGCACTACAGAACAATGTAATTGTTCAGTATCAAAGACTGCAAATAAGTTTTCAGCATAATCAGATTTACCACTAGCTCCACTCTCAAGCCACTAAAAATTACAAGTCATACATGCTTTTTTTTTTTTCCACTTTTTATTTTTTTTATTCTCCAAAACTAGCCAGTTGGAATTTTGTGGCATGTTGAATTGATTCAGAAAACCATACTAAGTTCCTTTACTCCTAAAGCCATTTAACTTTTATGCAATGCTGTTCTACAAAGCCAGTCCAGTATTTCATGTGAGCTCCTACAGAGAACACTAATTGTCTATGAGCTAGCATTTACACAAATAATTATAATAAAAAAAAATTAGGTGGTGGTTTACTGAAGGTTATAATGGGATAAGCTGAAAGAACCTCATTGTCTTTAATTGGGTTCAGGAATAACTATCTTAGCAGACTCCTCTTTATTTGACTCACTGGCTTAAGATTCTGAAAAACTGACTTGCACTGACAAGCTGACCTTGACTGTCAATAAATACCCACTTGGCCTTTTATTTTGATTACTTTAAACTTTCCTTTGCTAAAATTTTCAGACAACAACAAAAAAATCAGTATGGGAAAATGACTTATAATTTGTCCTGGCACAGAGTTTATTTTTAAACTGTTCAGAAAACAAATTATATTTCTTCTGTCTTCCAGTATTGATGTTCTATGAATTACTATAATGTTTAAAGAATACAGACATCAACTTTTATTCACACTTCATTGATTTTTTAGCTTATTGCATTAGCATTTTTAAGGGTTTGGTTGTGGTGGACTTCATACACATATAAACTACATTTTAATTAACATAATACTTTATGAAACTAGAATTCTAGTAATTTCCATGCAAGACGGCAGTACTATGTAATTATATCTTGAAGCATGATAGCATTTTGTGTGTATATCTTGACTACAAACAGCTGTAGGACTCAAAACAGGATTGTAACAGAAATTCTACACTTTTTTTTTTTTTCAACTTCATAGGGAAAATACTGGGAGAAGCTCACAAGTGAAAAATGCTTGTGTGATCTAGTTCCATCTAAAAAAGATCTAGAACTTTTGAAAAAACATGAATAGCATCATTCATCAAGGCCTATTAAACTTTTTGTTTGGACCTTGCCTCACAGACTTTTTTCTTTGCTGAGCTTATTTCAACATTAAAAAGACTTTAAAGTTTCATGAAACAAGCAAACAAATGGGGAGCTTTCCTGATGATTTCCAAATGCAATCATCCTTAAGTGAAGTTTCTGTCATGAGGGCTGAGGACTAAAGGATCTCTTGTAACAGGAAAGAAAGTGTCTCCGTTATACTGAGGAGAGATTTCTTTAAAGGAGAATGTTGTGGGATTAGTGTTGCTCTTCTAAATCTGTGCTCTCTCTGGTAACTTTCCTTCTTGATTTCTCTTCATCCTGTAGCATTTTAAGAGGCTGAGGGACTTAGATGTTTTCAACATCTAGAGGACTGCTGGAATTTTATTTTGAAAACTGACAGTATAACTTGTACACAGGTACTAAACCTAAATCAAGTTAAATAATTTTGTTCACAAGTCTGTTCACATATTTTTATAGAGCTGCCAATGACAGTCTAAATATATTTTCTCTTGTATTATGCTCTTTCATATTTCCTCCTCTGTGGCTCCAGACTTCATTCCAGTTTACAAAAGTTGTTGTTTTGCATTCCTCTTATGGGATCTCTTTAAGTTTGGTTATCCCCTTCTCCTTCTCCTTGACATTATACTGCTATGTGTGCACATTTGTCACATAATATGGTCATCCTGTAGCCTAGTCCTACACCCTTATCCAAATCAAAGCTAAGCTCCCCACTGACCTTACTCTTTCCCTCCTTAGGTCTCATGCAATTTTAGAGCAATGTGAACTTCCAGTTTCTGCACTTGTTTAAACAAGGTACACCAAGTTAGCATCAGTTTTTACAGGAAAAGTCTTACTCTATATTATACATTTGTTAAAAAGGTAGGCTTTCAGTCTCTAGAAAGTAAATTACTCTAAAATCACAGTAGCAATTTTTCCCCCACCCATGCCCTTGCACAATTACCAACCATATCCAACATGAAAGGGTGGGCGGTGTTATAGCAGATTATTGAAAAATTCCCATGAAAAATAATTCATATGAAACTACCAAGTCTTGAAGCAGCAGATGAAAAGTATTGACTCTGGAGAGGTCCTTTGTTTTTGTTCTTTTTTTCCCTTCCCTTAATTTGCCCTTTGTGGTCATGCCTTGGGGCCTGAGTTAAAAAACTGAGAACTTAACCTTGCTGCTTCATTTTTACATTACAGTAGCAGATATTGCTGTAAACACAGTTGCCCTCTAACTGAAGGGTTAGTGAGCCCAGTAGAAAAAGTGCAGCTAGTACAGAAACACAATAAATTCCAAATGCATTACTTCTTCCCTTCTCCTTTCCAGATACAAAACATTCAACTGCACTAGATTCTTTGATTTTTGATAACAGGGCTCAGTTTCTAAATGTAATGTGCCCCAGGTTACTTTGTAAGTTTTTTTGGCCTGTGATCAGGAGCACACCTGACAGATGCAGACTACCTCTCCACTCACCTTCATGTAATCCTTCATGTTTTGTATCAAAGAATTCCTCCAGCAGTTGAAAGCAAATTTATCCCCAAAAGTATTTATGACAAATACAATAATTCCTTTTAATGCAGAGACTATTTAATCCACCAGCCTATTAAGTACAGTATACCTCCAGCAAACAACCATTATGTCTCATTATCATATTGCACTTAAAAATACAATTAATCCTTTAATTGGAATCTAAAATACATAGTTTCCTCTATGCAGCACCTCTGCCGATAATAATCTGCAAAAAGTGGTATCCAAAAGTTAATTAAGAGCAAAGTGTTCTTACATACTAGGCTTCCTGTTCAGACACAGAGTGGCTTGATGTTATTGGTGCTTTCCCTGATTAAAAGGATTTACGATACGTAGTTTTGGGAAAGAAACTCTATAATTGCTGCTAATTGCCTTCATTTTTTGACGGTTGGATATATTTCACATGGATCTTGTTTAAGTGTGCTAGATATTTTCCAGGCATATATATTAAACTTTTCCTTTCATTAATTCAGAAACCAACTGCAAGTTTATTTTCTTCCTTGGTGATTACTCTCCAATCTGTTTTGGTAAAGTATTTTTCCATAGCCAGTGATAATTACACTTAAATAGAGAATAAAAATAATTGCATGATTAAATTTGCTGATTTAGAGCTCAGAAAATATGATCTCTATTCTCACTTGAACAACTGATTTACTGTATCATTGAGGAAGTCATGGAAACTCTCAGCTGCTTTTCCCCCAGAATTTCGCTGGAGAGTGTTCACTTTTTAAAAATATATCTTTGCCTGTGTAATTAAAGTTAATTGATAATAGTGCAAGAAATGTTATCAGAAAATGAATATTGCAAATGTAGATATATTGAAACAATCACATGACTTATCTGCCTACAAATTCTAAGTAGGACATTTTATTTAGTTAAGGTATCCTCAGTCAACTTATTCTAACTTGAAGTAGACAACACTATTTTGTCCCAGATAAGTTTCCATTTTCAGCTGAAGTCATCTGAACAGCTGCCTTATGCTGGTTTTGCCTGTCTTTTAGCCTGTACTAGATCAAATGTAATAGTTGCTACTGAAGGAATTACTTTTGGTGTGTTCTAAGACGCAGTTGAGGTTTCTTTCTTACAAGAAGCACACTAGTGACTATTGGAAATTAAGTGATTTTTTGTTTGTTTCTTTGTATTAGTTTTTATTTTTGTTTTCTGCTGGAGCTGTTTTACCACAAAAATAGTGAATACATGGCATCAGGACTTGATGGATTTGTATGTGTCCACCTCTTGGAACACCAACAATCTGTTTCTTAGAGGCTTCAAGTGCATAATGGAACTACACTAGTAAGGATCTCTGTGGTGGCTTATTTTGAACTTGGTAGTAAGATTTCAAAATCCTGTGGTGTGAAGAAGTCTTGCCAGTTATGGTAGGTAGACAGACTCTAGGACCATATTGCCAGTCAGTTCATCACAATAGGAATAGCCTTGTGATGTGAAACAATTATTAGTGCCAAGAACACAGAGTCCATGTTATATATGTGTTTTGAAGAGTAGGGGCTGGGTCTAATGTGTCCCCTGGACTGAATGCCCACTGGAATCTGTAGTATATTGGGTGCATTTTTGGAATTAATATTCCAACTTAGTTTCATTTGAGAGAAGTCTAGTTTCTGTGCTCTGAGGTTGCTCTGTACAGCAAAGGGTGATACCAGGGACATTAATTCTAAAGAACTGTTTTGACCCCAGGTAGAAACAGTCAAAACATATTTAATACTAGTGTAAATTTTTTCCTTAATTATTATTGTTTTCACAGAAAAATGTTAGAGTGCTCTCAGCTATTTACTCTCTGCTGTCTGTAAAACAAAAAGAAGTAACAAAACATGTACAATGGTATCAATTAATGAACTCTTGTTCATAATAACCTTGATAATCGAAGGTAGATGACACTAGAGAATGGTTATTTCTTAAGTCTGTGATTCATAACTTCATGGTACTCATCTGTCTTTGTTTTTGCTATTTTTCAGTCCAACAGGACAGCAATATTCAAATGTATTTGTTTCATTATGAATGTAACATTTATTACAAAATCAGTCTGTTATTACCAAACAAGCTGAACACTGAAGGTTTTTCTATGGTAAGAGCCAGATCTCTACAAAACATGCATAGTTGGTTGATTTGCATCTAAGTTTCAAAAGCTGCCCTAAAAACCTTCAATATTTGGCAAGATCTTCCACTATTTACTAGTTTTTAAGATATGTTTATTAAAACATGTTTTCACCTCTTTTGTTAATCCGTTTCATTTTTTAATGAGCACATCTCATGATTCCCTAGATGTGTAGGAAATACTACATATTTGCAGAGGCATTGCTTGTACAATTATTTTTTTTAATTCAATTTCTAAAATAAGTAAAAATTAAAAATTCAAAATGTGTCATGTAACAGTGTCTAAGTACTGATTTTAGTACATGATTAGTATTCAGTGACCACCAGTTTCACATATTCAGGGAATATGTTTCCAAAGGAGTGAGTCATAGATACCAAGTGAAATGAATTTTATTTAACTAAGAATTGGCATAAACATGCTTTGTAGTCCTGTATTTTTTTTTTATCCTCAACATTATAAACTCCTCATGTTTAACAAATTTGTTTCCACGTATGTAGTATAATAATCTTACTTCACTTTTGATTTTATAGAAGGAACACACAGATACTATTTCATATCTGATTTAAGTGAACACGTTCATACTTGCTGAGGTATTCAGTTAGATTTCAGTCTTCCCAGATGAGTTATCTGAGTGAAAATACCTTTCTGAAAAATGATGATGTGGGAGGTTTTCCCCTTAGCAACTTTATATACAAATTAGATACTTGTGCATCTGACAAATAAATAAATAAAAGTGTAAGAATTAGTTTTATAAATTATTTTGGATACAAAATTCTCAAGTGATTGCTGTTAAGTATGAAGCTGTACTATCCAGTAGAAACTACCAGGAAAAATATATATACTGTTCATTAGTTTGCAGTAGAGCAAAAATATGTACATTTCATCATGTTTTCATACTTATGACCTGTATAATATCAGTATTTGTAAGTGTTATCAGTAAAATTACTAATCCTTCAGCTTTTACTTGAAAAAATCTTGTGCATTGCATTTTCATATCTTTTATTTTCAACTTTATTTAAAATCTTAACTCAGATGTATCCTCGTGATTTGACTCATGTAAGAAATTTACCTTTAATGTAAAAAGAAAACGTCGGGCATTAGATCAGACTCAGGGGCTGACATGCCCTGTGCTACTATTAGCCTTATCTTAATTTTGTTAGAAATTATTTATAGATTTTTTTAACATGAGACTGTTTTTTAATCAAAGGCATTGCATATTTATTCTGCTATTACTGTATTAAGTAAGATTTATATTCTCATCTTTATAATCAATAGTACAGGATATGTAGGTGATTTTCTTTATTTTTTTTCTGGCAGAAAAGAAAATACATGCAATAAGAAGAGAGAGGGCATAATTTCATAATTTTTTTTTAGACTAAATAAAGTTAAAACTATTTGTAAGATTAAAAGTATTTCCTGATCAGATTTGGCCTCGGGTGCTCTTAAAAAGTATCTTAAAGTGAGACACAGAGACATCTAAACTTGACTTTTACCAGTGGGTAATCAAATAGAGTTTGTTTTAAATATAGTTGTGTAACTTCTACTTATTTGTTTTTAAGTTACTGTATAGTGCTTTGAAACTATAACAGGTGAGTCTGGTGGCGTGGAGGAAGAAGTCAGTTTTATATATTTCTTAGTCAAAATTTAAATATCCTTTCAATATCTTCCATTTTATACAAGCAGTGTGATGACTTATGGCTGACCCTAATGTTTCTGCATGACTTATGTGAAAGTGGAATATGACTTATGACTTAGTGAAACCAGAATGGTCCATGGATCTATAAAAGTTAACTGATGGGAAGGTGATGCACAGATAATTTTTTCTTGCCAAACCTGGGACTTAAGACACTATTTAAGTTGTTCAGCATAACTGTTCCATGGAGAGAAAGTGATAGATGGGAGATGAGCGGTTGATGGGAAGTCCAGATTGAGCTTTTGGGCTATTTGAAATTTAGGACATATGGGTCCTTAAAGTCACTTTCCACCTTCCTTTAGAATTTGCTATTAAAGCACTGCTCCAATGATATGCTTTAAACAAATACCTGAAGTGCTGCTTCCTCCAATGTGTTGAAGACCACATAAATCTCTCACAGCTTGGATTTACGTTTGGGAATTTTTCCTACAGATTCTCCTAGAATCCAATTATTTAATACAAACCCCAGTCTTTCAACTGAAGGTTTGTAAGTATTACTTTTGAATTTTCCCTCTTGTTCTTCTCAGGAAGCCAATGCATAGTGCTGTGACTAATGCTACTATATTGCAAGATCATGAGAAAGAAGGATCTAAATGATGCCTGGCTAACTCACACATATGCTCACCAAGACAAATTGAGAAAACAGAGATAAGCAGAAGAGAATTTGGTAAAAAACAAGATGAAAAGGAAGAATAAAGACATCGCATTGTTTATACCTTTTAAAATTAAGTAGGTGAGAACTAGAAGTTGGAAGATGAGAATACCAGTGTAGTGAATGGAGAAGAGAGTCAAATGCTGCAGAAGTAATAGAACACACTGTGAGTATTCAGAGGTAGTCTTGTTTGGTAAGGAGCACGAGACAGAGTACATGAAACAGAAGTGAGAAAATCTCTGGGTCATGGGACTTGTACAAAAGCAGTTTGTGACAAAGAGAAGGAGAAGAATAATAAATGTCTGGGCAAGACATATTTCAGGTCTCACTGGATAAATACCAAAGTGGTAAAGAGCAACAGTACTCAGACAAAAGCAATTCTCCCATTTAAACAATAAATCTGGAGAGGCAAGATTGTTCTTCACTCAGATAGTCCCCATCCTGAATTTGTTCATTTTATTGTTCTAAGAGTTTTACACTTATTGGTTTATGTATGTAGCTTTTTTTTTTTTTTTTTTTTTCCCCTCTAAATTGACAGGATCATTTCAAATTCTAATCCTGTCCTCCAATGTCTTTGCATCTGTTCCAGTTTGGTGTCATCTGTAGATTTAATGGGCTTACTCTCTGTGCTATTATCCAACATTGTAATGACAATATTGAATCATACTAAATTAAAGACAGGCTCCTGAAGAGCCCAATTTGATAAATCTCTCCAGTTTGACAGAGAGCCACTGAGAATTATTCTCAGAGTGGTTTTCCAACCAGTTATGCTCACCAAACAGTAGTATCATCTAGTTTATCTTTTCATGGCTTCCTTATGAAAATGTCATGTGCAACAATATCAAAAGCCTTACCAGAGTCAGCATGTGTGACATGCTTCCCCGCATTCACAAGTCCTGTTAACTTTTCATACAAAGAAATTATGTTAGTTTGATGTGATTTGTTTTTAATGAATCAGTGTTGGCTGCCTCTCATCTTATTCTTATTTGAAGGTACTTAGAAGTGTCTGATTATTTATTGTTGCTGTTTTCCAGAAACTGGAGTTTTACATCACATTTGTTTACTTAATTTGGACAAGTATAAATTAATATATTTATGGTAATATATATTTGGACAAGTCTATATTAGTATGTTTACGGTAATATGGCTGAAAATAAAGCTTGCCTTTCTTTAGTGCTACTCAAAATAGAAATAAGCTCTACACCTTTGTAGTCATAAATATATTCAATGTTGCCTTAGTAATTTTATATACCCTACCAACTAGTTTCTTTCCTCTTATGTCTTTCTGAAAGTTCAAGGTTATGGAAATGGTAACATATTTCTCTGTCCACCTTGCAAAGTTCTTGGATGCTTTTGATGATTTTCACACCCTTTATTTTCACAGATAATACCATTATCAGAAAGCAAAACAAAACAAAACAAAACAAAAAAAACTATGTCCCTCTTTGCTTTTCTATGTTTTTTTTCATATATTTTTAAATGTATATATATATATATTTCTTCTCCAGAAAACAGATGCTTTGGATGGACTGGTGCATTACAGTTCAACCTTTTTTTTTTTTTTTTAATGTCCTTTAGAGGCCAGAATCAATACTACCACTAGAGCAAAATGTGTAAATTGCACACTCCTTTCCTTTCAGCTTGTGTGACCCTGGGTTTTCAACAGCTCAGTTAAGGGGCCCCATTAAAGAGCAAAAGAGTAGTAAGCTCTCTCCCTTGAAACTCTGCAAAGACATTAATTTACAAATATTTGGTAGTTACCCAGAGAAAATAGATGGTGTACACATATATGAAACTTGTATGGCTATGTGTTTTTTTGTTGCTGTTGTTTTGTTTTGTGTCTTGTTTTTGTTGTTGTTGTTGTTGTTTTTTGTTTTCCTCGTATTGCTAAAATATCTGATTCCTGGTAAGGATAACTATAGGCTTGGAAAGCAGGCTATTACAAAGCAGATTCTTTGTATGCCCCATCATAAAACACACTTCATATTCTTTCCTGATTTATATTAGAAGGCAATGATTGGAATTCTGGAAAAAAAATATAGATGAAATTAACATTAATCTTAATAAATGCTATCATATTATATTATATGGAGAATAGAAACAGCTATGCATACTTAGTACGTATTTGGCCAAAACAGACTTCCGAAGACAAAAGCCATAAATTGGTTTTCTTACTATAGGTGGAGGCTGCACAATTTGGATTACAAACATGTAGTGATCTAGTTAAGAAAGAGAGAAAAAAAAACAAGCAAACAAAAAAACTCTCAAAATCTTAGCAGACATATCTAATTTTCAATGGTGTTTTAACAACAATATTCCAATTTACAGTTGGGACAGGGTAAGTGTATACATTTGGACAGTCAGGCAGGCAGACATATGGCAGAAACCTAATCCTGAGATCACTTCCAAATAATCCTTTATACTGTGCTTACCACTGTGAAATATTATATCACACTTTTAGGTTTGTCTTGTGAAGATGAAGAATATTTAATTCTTACATCAAAAGCAATACATATTTAAAAGCTTGCAGATTGTAACATGTAGTTTCCCAATAAATCAGTGCATGTGAAATTCATGGTCCTGTTGGGAAACAGAGAAATTTATGTGGCTTATCAATAGGCATGCTGACTTTGTATACATCATGCTAACAACTTAATAACATGAAACTTAAAAAGTTCTTAAAAACTTGTTTTGTTTTTAGAGCTGTGAGTCTGGGTGAAACCCATTCACGTTTCCACGTGTTGATATTCTAATTATTGGAACTTGCACATTTAGAGACCTGCATTGTATAAAGACAATATACTATATTGTCATATTAGTGCAATCTGAACTATTAAATGAAGTGCCAAAAGATATCTTCCCTCATGTTATTTCACATTCATATATGAATACTTTGAACAAGGAGCTACATGCTCTGTTCACTTCTCTTTCTGTCTTCACCCAAAACGTGAAAAATATCCACTGTTGTCCTATGACTATTGTGTTCTATTATGTTCCAAACCTCTCTGTACACAGCCTAAATAAATAAATAAGTAAATAAAGCAAAATAAACAGAAAGCCTACAATAAAGGAACAAACATGTGCCTAAAATCTTCAAGAAATAAAAATTCTCAACATTATGCATATGAAGAGTAACTTTAACAGCTATGGTTACAATTATACTACTTTTTCTTACGTGGCAGTATCCATTTGGTGCTTTTTTCTATTTTGTAAATTCTGATGATATTGGTGCTGCTTCATGGGACTAGGAATGACTGGAGATCATTGTCATCTCTATGTTAACAGCAAATATTCATCAGTAAACTCACATCACATATAAAGTTTCTCATGGTGTAAGCATTTTTGATATATTTTGGCTCATGGTCATGTAGAACTCTATCTGGAATCTGCAGTCAGTGTTAGCATTATCAGTGGTCTTCATGGATGAGAATATTATTAAAGCCCATCCATCTCAATCACAGCTGACAATCTTCACTGGAGCTCCTGACTCTTCTCAGTCATCAGCTCACTCCAAGGAAGGAGCCAATCATATATACACCTAAACACAGAAACTGGTGAGCCTTTGGAGACCATAATGCTATTCATCTGTTTCCATTTTGTTCTAAATTTAGACAGAGAATGGCTTTTCAATGTAAAATTATTTCAGGCAGCACTGTGAATTGCTGGTGGTTTTGCACTCACCTGCATGCATTCTTTGGCCATTTCTAGAGACAAATATCAGTTGTTCTACTCATTCTTTATGTAAATGTTATCTTTATTTTGCATTGGCAGACCATATTTTTTTTAAGAAAAATAATATGAAATGCCAGCTGCATAGGAATAAACTGTGGGTATTATAGAAACAATAGTTCCGAAACCAGAATCTCATGGCTACGCAAACACCACAACATGGCAAATTCTCCCAAAGGACAAACTGTGGAATCCAATAGAGGTATGACATTAAACAGTAGTTACAAAGGTTCCTAGACCTAGTACTTATTAATACTATTACTGTTGTGAAATAATCAATGAGAAAATACAATGGTTTTGTGTAGAAACTACTAGGTATTTAAAAGTATAAATTTAGTTTCTGTTTCACTTTATTCTGGCAAGCAGTTATTTTTAGGATTCACATAACATTATTTTGG
This sequence comes from Anser anser, assembly GCF_964211835.1. Taxonomy (NCBI): domain Eukaryota; kingdom Metazoa; phylum Chordata; class Aves; order Anseriformes; family Anatidae; genus Anser; species Anser anser. The sequence continues at coordinate 67,216,656 of NC_139721.1, forward strand.
AAATAACTGTTGCATAGAATGAGATAAACAATGTAAACATGAAAGGGCAATATATTATTTTAGGATTCCTAAGAAGGCTCTTCAATATTAGAAATAGAAAGTATGTACTAGAGGTAGGCTGTATTTATATTTTTTCAGACTTTTAAGCTCTCGCTTTGTAAGGTGGGAATGGAGATGGAAGAAGTTAGGACCAGTAAGGAGAAAATATTATAGAACATTTTTGCAGTTTTTGCAGAAAATAAGTAAGCTTGAAAGGCCAAAACAAAAAAAAAAACAAACAAACAAACAAACAAAAACTGTCTACCTAAGAAATACTGTGCACCTTCAGACTTCATTTTTCTGTGGCCTGGAGTGTCTCACCTGGGACCAGAATTTCATATATCTCAGCTCAGCTAAAACAGCTTTTTTGACATGCTGTGTTTGAAAATGGGAGCTCAGATGAGATGATGGTTGTTAATCACTGTCTTTGCCCCTGGAATATTAAATAAAAAGCATTGGAGGGGAGAGAAGGAGAGAGAGAGAAGAAGGAAGAAGTGGAGAACACCTATGCATTACAATTATAAGTATATATATATAAAATAGATTTCTCACAAGAGTACTAGAAACACAAATGTGTGATTTACTCTAGCAGCTGATCCTTATTTTAGATAAAAATGAACAATGGAGAAAATCTGAAATATAACTGTATTTCATATGAAGATAATTGAATGATGATTCTAGTTCCCAAATAGTTGATGATCTATGTTTAAGTATTGAGGTTACAAAGTCAAAAGCCAGAACACCAAAATAAGGTTTCTTTTTGAATTCTAGGTTAGATATTTTTACAAGAAAAAAAAAAAAAAAAAAAACAGAGAGAGAGAGAGAGAGACTAATAATAAGTTAATGTGCAAAAATTTTAAATCCTTTCCTTTCATTGTCAAAATATAAATATATATTTGTAGTTTATATACATTATAACTTAAAAAAAAAATCCCTGAAGGATCATTTGCAAAAATTTCTTTTTCTGATTTCTAAATCCATAAAAGAATAAGGAAAGAAATTTCATGATGATATTTGACAAGAAAATGAGATAATTCAGAGGGAAACCAGGAACATAAATAAAACACTCTATCCTAATATTAGCTATCCATTTTGGTTTGTTAAATAAATTCATTCTGGGCCAGCCAGATGAGCTCATTCTCTCACAGAACCTGAACAAAACTGCAAAGAATAACCAGGACAGAATTGATGATGTAATATGAATTGACACCCCGTCCACCCCCTCTGAAAGGAATAATAAATTTTATATCTATATATATAATTTGTCACATGTAATTTTAGTCAGCAGTTTAGGGGAAAAAAAAAAAAGCAGCAGTCTTCAATAACTTACAAACTTTTTATAAGTGACCTATTTGTCCATTTGCTATTATATTTCCAGGGTTACTATAACTTTAGTTCCAGAGTCATAAACAGTAACTTTATATGCAGGTTTTATCCATAATGTATCGTGCTTTCTTTATAGAAATAATGTATCATGCTTTCTTCTTTATAGAAGAACCCCCAGAAAATGATACTTCTCTGCTAATCAGAAGGTGTATTTTGGGTATAGGCAGTTTAAGTGGCCTAAATAACTGTGGGTTTCACTCTGTGCTTGACTTCGTTGAATATAGGATCAAATCTTAAGGGGACTCTTAATTTGTTGTATTCCTTTGCCTGCAACTTTGCTATATATAGTACTTTTGTTGTGGGTATTCATCAACATTGCAGTACACAGAAGCAGAAAGAACTTGCAGCATGATAGACATTAAAATATTTGCACAAATGGTAACATCTTAGGGAGCAAGAAAAAATAAAGTAAATGTCATATTATATACTGACACACAGATCACAGGAGGGGAAAAAAAAATTATCCAAAAAGTTAAAGTGCTTCTTTTAATTTGCCTTTTGACAGGTAATGTTTGCACAGTTCTCTGAATCATGTAATTCTCTAACTGCAAATTCACTCATCTCTGAAGGCAAACTGTTACAATTCAACTTCCTTAAGAAGAAAAATGGGAGAACAAAATCTAGAGAATGTGCTTAATCTTTAGCTAGAAGTGCAGAAGGGCAATCATTTTAGTATCAGTACTTCTATATTCTGGATGGGATATAATCACCCAATATACTTAAGTTCCTCATCTTCAGGTAGAAGCTGAGTCCATATGAGCCTGTTAGATTGAATCTGGAAAGCACTTCTGAGGAAACTGTCCAAGTTCTCTCCAGTTAACATGTGCTGATTCACATCACACAGAAGTCTCAAAGCATACAAACTGGAATATACAAACTGTAATGAAACAAAACAGGACACTTTTCACTGTGAACACCTCACACCTACTCTAGCTGTGTTGGAGGTTCAGTCCTTGGAAGCAAACTAGAGCTAATGTAAAGGAAATGCCCCCACACTATCTTTGCATTGTGTGGGTGCTGGCTCTTCAACCTGATCCTGTCAGGTTGCACTACTTCATGATGAAATAGACACAGTCACCCCACACCTTTTATACAAGCTCCACCTACAATCCTGGGCAACAAAGTGACACTCCTGTCAGTATTCTGTTTCTGGTCTCTTAGTGAAACTGTTTGACAAAACTATTTGAAACTGTTATTTTTACTTTTTAAAAAGTACATAACCTTTTTATCAGTCATAAAAATTGTAAGCTGTTAAAAAAAAATAGTTTTAGTTACTTTGAATGGTATGAAAGGTCCTGCACTTAGTCTAGTTTTAGTTTTAGTAATTCCTTCTTATTTTCCCCTCATTTAGTAAAAGTGAGAAAAACAAAACGAAAGAAAAAGCTGTGGACTTCAAAAGACACTTTCAATCTTTAAGTATTTTTAGAACCCATTTACACCATAAAAAATAAAAATATTAAAAGTAAAAGGGAAGGTTATTAAATCACATTATTTATTTTTTCTTTTAAAGCTTACCTGAAAGTAGGAAAGACATACTAATGTTGGGGTACGCACCAGAGAATTTTAAAGCAAGCCATTTCAAATTAATCATCCTTTGTGTCTTTTTGAAAATACATATATATTTTAATTTTTAAGCTAAATTAAAAAAAAAAAAAGTGTTCTCTTCATATCCTCAAGAAACACTTTATTCAATGAAAAAAGATGAAAGAAATGTGAACTGTTTTTTCTATTTTCTCATTTGGTTTCCTTTTTTTTTTTTTTTTTTTTTTTTGTAATGTTACATGCTTTGTCAGGTAATCACTGGCTTATTTTTCTAACTCATTGCAGTAGGTCTATTGATCAATTATAAGTGATTCTGGTTATCAATGCATGATTTGGACAAGATATACCTGGATTCAAGTCATCAGTTAACCTTTTCCCAGATAAGTTTTGATACCTCTAAACTTTCCCATCAGAAAATGAAAGGAAATGTGCTGTTATGTACTCCAGCTGTTGAAAATGCTTGATAGCTTGAAAGATCAACAAGTTTGCACAAATAAAAATACAGAGCTTGTAAATGCTTCTGCAGACTGTTGAAAGTCAAAGCCCTTTGTTTGGCCTTGAATTGAAGCCAAAACCGCATGCTCTTCATACACGTCAACTTCTGTTGTTATTCCAGAAAGGGGGAAAAAGGAAAAAAAAACAACAAACAAACAAAATAAAAAAGCATTTGAGCTGTAAATGTAATCAATAGTTTAGCCTGTCACTGGGGAGAACTAGAGTGATTTTTCTGCTATGTCCTTGAACTGGAATGCTATGTCATCAGGTGCATCTGTTACTCTTCATTGGATAGTCATTTGGCTTAAGCTCAAATTGGTAAACTTCTGAATTGATTCAGGACACCTTTTAAGTCTTGTAACACTCATGTCTTGTTTTGCAAATCCCCATAAGTGAAGAAAAAGCTTTCTTTTTTTTACTGCCCTTATGTTTTGAATGAATTTTATGTTTTATCTCTGTTTCTTTGTCTCGGTTTATGCCCACCATTACATTTTTTGAACAGCTTCTTTCAGATAATATTTGAAAAACAAACATAAAAACAACAAAATAAAAACATCACATTTCTAGTGGTCGTGTTCCTGCTCCCTGGGAAAGCTGAAATACTTAGTATCTCTGTGATTTTGCTTTAAATTGACTTTTCGTGATAATTTCCCCAAATATATGATACTCCATTTTAAAATAAAATATATTTTTTTCACTTTTATCCCCTGAAAAAAAGAAAGATGCCTTAGTTCTGCTATGTTTAATGTACAAATACAAAACAGTTTAAAACTAAAAATCTTTCAACTTTTAAGTTCTGATGAACAATGTTCTAATTTTCAAAAAACTTTCAGAAAAAAATTACCTTCTTTGCCTTCTCATTTACTTTTCATAGAATCATAGAATGGCTTGAGTTGGAAGGGACATTAAAGATCATCTAGTGACATCCCCCCTGCCACAGGCAGGGATTCCACCCCCTAGATCAGGTTGCCCAGGGCCTTATCCAACCTGGTCTTGAACACCTCCAGGGATGGGGCATCCACAGCCTCTCTGGGCAGCCTGTTCCAGCCTCAGTTCTCTGAGAGAAGAATTTCCTCCTAACTTCTAATCTAAATCTCCCCTCTTTTAGTTTAAAACCATTCTGCCTTGTCCTGTCACTGTCTGCACAAGCAAAAAGTTGCTCTCCATCCTTTTTATAAGCCTCCTTTAAGTATTGAAAAGCTGCAATGAGGTCACCCTGGAGCCTTCTCTTCTTCAGGCTGAACAGCACCAGCTCTCTCAGCCTTTCTTCATAGGGGAGATTCTCCAGTCCTTTGGTCATCCTCGTGGCCCTCTGGACTCACTCTAATAGGTATGTGCCTGTCTTATACTGGGGACCCCAGAGCTGAATACTTTACTCTAGGTGGGGTCCCATGACAGCAGGGCAGAAGGGCAGAATCACCTCCCTTGACCTGCTGGCCATGCTGCTTTTGATGCAGCCCAGGATATGGTTGGCTTTCTGGGATGCAAGTACACATTGCTGGCTCATGTTGAACTTCTCATCAACCAACACACCCAAGTATTTCTCCTCAGAGCCCCTCTGAACTCTCAGAGCTCAGAGTCAACCCATTCTCCAACCAGACTGTATTTGTGCTTGGGATTGCCCCAGCACAGGCACAGGACGTTGCACTTGATCTTGTTGAACTTCATAAGGTTCGCACAGGCCCACCTGTCAAAGCTGTCAAGGTTCCTCTGGATGGCATCCCTTCCCTCTGGCTTGTCAACCACACCACAGTTTGGTGTCATTGGAAAACTTGCTGAAGGTGCACTCAATCCCACTCTCCATGTTGCTGACAGAGATGTTAAACAGTGCGGTCACAATACCGAACCCTGAGGAATGCTGCTCATCACTGGTCTCCACCTGGACATTGAGTTGTTGACTACAACTCTAAGTGCAATGATCCAGCCAATTCCTTACCCACTGAGTGGTCCATCCATCAAATGCAGTTTTTAATAAGGGAAAGGGTTTTGGATTTTGTTTTTCCAGAAAATTATCATCCATTACCCATGCTAACCATTCCTCTCTATTAATCTAGAACACCATGAACACACTAGGAGATGTATCCAGAAAAGAAGCAATATATTGGAGGCATAAACACTCTTGATACCACTAGATTTGAGGATATCAAACAGAAAACAGGTGGTTTTCCCTTTGAAAATGAGGACTCTTGAGAGAGCATGTGAAAGAAACAACAGCAGACAGGGAGAAAAGAGACAATATGAAAACCATAAAGGAATTTAAAAACAGTAACAAATAACAGTATGTTTCCTGCCCTTTGCACTGCTGTTGTCTTAGAGAAATGAATGGATGTACAAATAAATACATCCCAATGTTTGCCTGTTCTCTGTATTCTGACCTTTTATTTCCAACTATAAAGCAGTGCAACTGTAAAGGAGTCAAAACACTCAGTTTCCCCTTCTTACTCCCAAGGGTTATTGTTTTGACAGTATCTGCAAGCAAAGAGCTATGATAACTTTATATTTTCATGAAAGAATATGTAACCAGGCAACATATGAAGAATCAGTTTGCAAATTGCACTCCTCTGCACAAAATAACTTTAAAAAGTTATTTTATAAACTTTTATAAACTATTAGATTTACTAATCTGTCTAATTTAAATTTAAAAAATAAAGTTCTGAAAAACGATGTTTTTAAGATGAGACTCCTCAGTACTCAGAGTAGTAGACATTAGACTCTTCCTTTGGCTGTGGCTACCCATGGATGGAGGTAATGGCTTTGGTGTTATTTGCAATAGTGCGGACCTTCATCTCAGAAAAAAAAAAAAAGTAGTTAAAAATCTATGAAGATGAAACATTTGAGAATGTCATGTAACAATTTTGAGAAAGGTGGAAAAATGACTGTCTGAAATAGTTAATAAGCTTTATTGTGTATAGATCAAATAATCAAAATTATCTGTTGGGAAGGGAACAATATGTGTGTACTTTTCCTGTAAATTTTGCTACTAGAGCATTTTTATTCATTATTTTAAAGCTAGGGACTTCTAAAAGAACAATTTACCCCCTTTTGACTTCATTTGTAGTGTGTCCACTAAAATGTCTGGAGAGATGAGTCATGTACACTTATAAAACGTACAAACTAAAATGTCTATTGTTGTGGATGGAAATAGCTATTATTAGTTTTTTGTTTTGTTTGTTTGTTTGTTTTAAAAAATCAGAACTGATACTAGTCTCTTGATCAAAGGTAGCCAGCAGTGTCTCTAGTATATGCCAAACACTAACTTTAAAAAAGCACTCCCCTGTAATCCAGAAATTTGAAATGGTATTCAAGACCGGATTACTGTGACTTTAGCACAAATCTAATTAATTAGAGTATAGATAGCAAATTCAAGTAATGTACATTTCTTTCTTTGCTGTTATACATTCCATTAAAAAATGTATAAATATATGTCAACTTTTTTTTTGTCAAACGGCAGAGGGATGATTTGGAAATAGTGATAAGTACTTTCACCTTTATGTGACCCCAGCTAGTGAGATTTGAATGTCCTGATCCATGCTGTCTTCAAGACAGTAATCCTACCTGTGTCTTCATGTGGATGTGATCCTGGTACAAGGATCAATGACAACTCGCTGACCTAGGCCACTGATTTCTCCTGAAATAAAACTATGGCTACCAGTAAAGGAAATCTATCCCTGTCTTTTTGTTTAGCAGTTCCATTGGTAATAAAAGTTGTACAACGATTAAAAGCAATGATTGTATCTGCTGTGCTCTGCATGGGTACCTCTTCATGCATTAGTAATACAGGTATTCAATAAAACCCTCATCTGCTTTCAGCTGACAATTGTTTAACGTTTCTTTACACAGCAGCTCATGTTCTTTTTGCAGTATGACAAAGCTTAATGGAGATGTTGTGAAATGCTTTCATTGAAGATCTTCTTTAATTATAGATGTCCTGCATGACAAGTTCTTCTTTAGCATATGTTTCTTCACTCCAAGAACATCAGTTTAAGTCAGTGATCAAAGTGTAGTTGAGAGAAACTCAATATATTAATAAATCCAACCTTGCTCTGCATGAACCACCACCCACCACCTGAAATTCAGCCCCTGTTTACCTGAATCAATCAGTATATTTAAAAATGACATTCCTACCAGGCACAGCCTATTGGATTACCATAGAAATCAAAACTAACTTCAAATCACTTTCCTGTTACTTACTACATGCTACAAGAATAGCTTGGCTACTCTTTCAGTCTTTCTCTTATGACTATTCCCATTTCTGCATTTTACAGCTGTGTTTTTACTGGGAAGAGGATGACCATTTGTAATTGATCACTTTGATTGAAATTTCAAAATTTCAGTTAAAATATTTTGTAATATATCTCCTTTCATTTGGCTCCTCACAATTTTCTTTTCTTTCAGAGATGTGCTTAAAATGAACAATTCAGGTCAAATATGAAAATCTTTTCTGCATTTTTCACATGGATGTATTTAAATGAATTTAAAGACATCATAGTTGGTTTTGTTGTCTAGAAAGTTAAATCTGTAGTGTAGATACAGTGAAAAAAAATAATATTTCAACCATGATTATTCCAAGTAAAAAATATTTATTCATTTACCATATCAGGCTCAACTAGGTTAAGTGTGACTTAACGTGGATTGCACAAATCTGCATTTGTGCTCTACACTGATATAACATAGGTGGTTTATGTGAAAATGAGGCAATGCTGTCTTAATGAGCATTCATATGACCTGGGTGAAAAAAGAGTTCTCAGATATTATTAAATTGTCTCTGCCTGTTTGTACCAGTGAGATATCAATTCTAAAATTAAAAGAAACATCCTCTTAATATGAGTATCTCTTATGACTATTTAACACATTAGAAAGGACACGGAAATGATGTGAAATAATTACAGATGGAAAATACATGCTGGCTCACTCTATCACATATCATAGCTAAACTTATGTGTGGTTAGAAACTGATCTAATTTTAGGAACTGTTTTGGGTTTTGTTTCCATTACCTTGCAGCATGTAGTGCTGACAGTAAACTTTGCAGAATGTCACAGAAGGTGAGTACTGGAGTTAGTCTTCAGCCTTAACTATATCTTAACTGTCATGTAGAGGTTACAGAAACATGTAAATACAATTTTTAATACTATAATTTTATTAGTTCTTCTGATATTAGGAGTCAAATGTATTACAAACAGATACTTAGCACCTTAGAAGTTATGCATGATGCAGCCACCCACTAAGCATATTGTTTTTAAAATTCTCATATACCTCAAAACCCAGAAAAATGTTGTACTTCTCCAAGATTCTGAAGTCCTCACATCAGTGCAGCTAAAGACTTAAATTTTGAAACCACAACCCAGACTATGAGAAACCTTTGAATATGAGACAATTATCTTTATTCTGTATCTATAGCATGATACACTCTGTTCTGAGCAATTTCAGCTAAATTAACTTTCAATGCAATATTTTAAAATTTAATTTAAATGCTTAATTATCAATGCATTTTAGTTATGTTTAAGTGCTTGTCAAAAAAACACTTGAATAATAAAAGTTGCAAAGCAGTTACAAAAAAATATATATTTCTTAATTACATAGTTAAATTCTTACAGGAAGCATTTTGAAGTCACTGCCATAAGAAGATGTCATATTCATTGTTCACATTTTTACAGATGAATCACAACTTTATGTTAAAATAAAGTATCAGAAAGTTTAATGTAATTGTAGAAAAGTTTAAATAAATGAACTTAACTAGTAAAAGGTTTTTTATTCCTTCAAGCAGCATAGTATATCCTTAGAGGATATAAATAGGTACTGCTCAACTGAATTCAGCAGAGGTACACAGATTACAAAAATTGATACTGTGTCCTAACATTTAAAAGTCAAGATATCTTCAACAAAGTCTTGACATATTTTAACATAAAGCTACTTTAACTTTAGCAGGATGTATTCAATACTGTCATTAAGAGACAGCTTGAAAGACAGCTTTACTGTCCAATGGAAATTCCAGGAACTGAACATTTCCAATAATGTTTCTCACAAAATAGAAAACTGAGAACTGAAAAAAAAAAAAAAAAAAGCCCTTTGACAGATTAAAATGTGTGAAAATTCAAATCTGAAATGCTGTTTCTTTTCAATATCTTTGTTTGTTTGTTTTAAATTTGGACAACATTATTCCTCATTCCTGAGCTGAAATACTTTAAAAACAAACAAACAAAAAGAAACATATAATATCCACAGGAACAAATATATGTGGTCAAGACAACTGGTCATTTTGGGGTTGAAACATGGAAGAAATGGAGGAGGTCCAAAGGGTAGCTTCTTTTACAAGGTCTTAAACAGACTTTAACACTCATGAAGATTTTTTGTTTGCTTTGTATTTTAAATACAGGTTATTCCCCCTTTCTACCTGAAATGTAGTTTGTAAAGTTAAGCTTGGGCCTTAGGTGTTAAGAATTTTATTATTTCTTCTCTTATTCATTTCCTTTAACACACATCTGATATCTGACACCTTAACCTTTTTTACCTCCTCACCAACAACTTTAGGAAAAGATTATCTTCATTTTATCCAATTTCTGTTAAACTCTTGTAAGAAGAAGTGAAGATATAAGCAAAGGCAGAATTGTCATTGTAATGAATATCTAAAACGTTGGTCTTTAATGATCAACAGTTAAGGTCAATTCTAACTTCCATAAGGCTACAGTTGGGCTTATGAACACCTATGCTGATTATTATGAATCATTAGGTAATGCTAGAAAAAAAAATAAAAAATAAAACATTCTTTCATTCTTTTAAGAGAAAATGCCATGCATCACCTTCTCCAGGTTCCATGCTTCTTTCCTGTTCCCCTTTGTCTAAATGAAGTCAGGAGAATGTTATAAAATCATATTTCCTATGAAAATATTTATATATATGATACATGAAATTTTATGTTGTGCTTAAGATTTGAATAAATATTTTTTTTTAATAATAACTTTTAGTGTCATCTCAAAGTTATGGTTAGTCTTCATAATATTTTATCTGCCTCTTCAGCCTGGTTGGGTGGTCTATAACAGACTCGCACAATGGCATCTGCCTCATTGGCCTTCCCCCTGATTCTTACCCATAAACACTCAATGCTGTCATCATCATTGTTAAGCTCTAGACTATCAAAGCACTCTCTAACATACAGAGCTACCCCACTACTTCTCCTTCCTAGTCTATCCCTTCTGAAGAGTTTGTAGCCTTCCATTTCAGTAGTCCAGTTGTACAAGCCATCCCACCTTGTTTCTGTGATGGCAACTGTGTCATAGTTCTCCTATTGCACAATGGCTTCCAGCTCCTCTGTTTGTTGCCCATACTGTATGCATTGGTGTAGATGCACTTCAGTTGGGCTAGCAATCCCATCACATTTTTGGGGGAAGAATACCTAATTTCTGCATGACCACTCCTGGGCACTTTTGTGGTTTCTAACCTGTCAATGTCCCTTGTACCTTTGCTGCCACATGGCTCTCCATCACCTATGTCAACTAGGATGTCTGACCAATGAACCTTGCTAAGACAACCAATGAACCTTGCTAAGACACTGTCCCATAACCATTGTCATACTACCCCCAAGCTTGTCTTTGTCAACCCTGGTTTTATGCCTTTACCCCTTCAAACCTAGTTTAAAGCCCTACCTTGATTAGTTAATTCTCACCTTTGAATGCTTGAATGGATTTCAGATATAACTTTTATAAAGAAAAAGTATAGAAGTCTATGATTTTACTCTTGCTGTGATCTCAGTTTGGTAGCTTTGTTTTTCACTTATGCGTGTATGTAGTCATCCTCAGTTTTACATCAGTGTAGATCCAGTGAACATAGCAGAGAGATAAACTTTGGCTCTGAAGAAGTGACAGGAATTTAATTTTCTCATGTGTTCGCTTCAAAATTTATATCTTTGAGATTCATTCAGTGTGTTGCAGTAGGAAGCGAGATTTTCTTTCTCTGTATTTATATTGTTTTGTTGTAAACAGCAGCATCCTATGGCAGGAGGATTGGAACTAGATGATCTATGATGTCCCTTTCAACACAAGCCATTCTATGATTCTATGACTCTATGATTCTATGATCCTGATATGCCCTGATATGTCCAGTCTTCAACACAAAGTCCAAACATCTGAGAGTAAGTACTTCATATTTTGCATGCTTTTATTATTTTTGTTTTTCCTATTTCTCATGTATGATAGTTATATTAATACTAATATGTTAACTTCAAAGGAAAAAAAAGTTATTTTAATAATATTTAATATGGATAATTAGCTTGCTTAGCAACAAATTAGGAAATTTGGTGAATGATTTGTTTGTATGTGTTGATTACAAATTTAATATTTTTCTTTGCCGCTCAAATACTTTATTAAAGCTGCTCCACATTTTTCCAAGTTTCATTTTATTTTGTTTGATGAACAATTATTACTTCTTATGCACTTGCAAAATGTTGTCATTAAATATATGCTGAAAATATTATATCTGCTTTGATGTAGTGTTTGATTCCTCAGATGAAAAATCACTGTCTAAGTGTGTTAAACTATATGCACTTAATGCAAGAGAAAAATGTAAATATGGACAAGAAAGAAGGATTGGCTGTCTAAAATGAAATAAAAACATGCTTATTTTGCATATAAAAGTATTAGCACAGATTAATATTTAAATAGTTTGGGTCTGACTTACAGGGAACTGTGTGCAATAAAGTTTTTATGGTTTAATAATATATTTTTATGCAAGCAGAAGAAAGACCAGTTTTTAAAGGTGCTTATTCTATGAACAAATTTTTTTTTTCTTTTTCCCTTAACAACTGTATTCTGTACATGTGTGGCAAACTCCAGTCATGTATTCATGATAAATTGCTTATACACGTGAAAACCTAAAGCCTTCTGAAAATTAGGTCAGTGTGAACAAACAAATGCTGGTTGTTACAGAGAATGAACACTCATATAGTTATCTGAAGAGCATGTCTTAACATGGGAAAGTCTGCAAATGTCTTCAGCTCCACTTTTGTTTCTATTTTCGCTCTTTTTAGTTTTAAAAAGATAACTTTTTTTTTTTTTTTTTTTTTTTGTGTGTCTTCCACAGAAGACATTGATAATTACAGGGTTCTTTTAAATCTAAAAGTTGTGGTCTCCTATGGATGGTCGGTTTCCTTTTAAACTCTCCAGCAGTCTCTGATTTTTTCTTACACTCCCCTTCCCTTTCTTCACAACTGTGAAAAGTCTCCAAGAGATAGCTTTAAGTATATATATATATATATTTTTTTTTTTTTCTGGATACAAACGATATTATTCAGAGAGGTGATCCTTTATGTCTTTTGAACTTTCTTACACCTTTTTCTACCTCTATTTTGTTTCCTTCAGTTAAGAGGAGAATACTTTTCACTTTGTGTTCAGTCGGCTGATTGTGGACTTGTAGCCGTGGTCCACCAGCACGTACAGTCATCTGAATACACAATAATATACACTTGCTCTCTTACGAGTTTTCAGTGGAATGACAGGACTCTCCCTCTAGAGAGGCCAAAAAGGCTTATGAAATCCCAAAACAATCTTTTATACAAAGAAGGATGACAACAGACTTTATTTTAAAAATTGAAAAAACTCAAATTAAAATGTTTGCAAAGAAATCTTGTTCTGCTCCCTGTGTTAATATATGAATGGTTTATGTGATATTTTAAGTTGTCTTTTCTTTCTGGAGGTTTTTCCTGTCTGGCCACCCTCTTCCCCCCCCCCCCCCCCAGCCTCCTGTTTGATTTCCTTAGATTTTTGACCAGAGTCAAACCTTGCAGGGCAGGTTCTTGCTTCCAGGTTTGGTTTCATTCAACAAGCAAAATTTTTTTTGAATTTCTTCTATCTGAGGAATCTTCTGTCTCTTTATCTGTCATTCTTGGGAATGCGTTTCCTCCTTTTGCCTCTCAGGAGTATCTTTTTTTGAGTTGAACACTCTATGGTTCTCATGAGTCTCCTAGCCTTTTACTCTTCCAGAAGTATAAGTGGCTCTAAGGGTAAAGGTTCAAGTCAATCCCTGCAATCCCTGCCATCAAATGGCATCTGACCTTGTTGTTCCTTTTTTTTTTTTTTTTTTTTTTTTTTTAAGATGTGGAACATGCAAACAATTTCATCAGACAGATACTCTTTTTCTCTTTTTTCACACATAACTGATAATAATGCCAAGGATTATTATATTTAATTATTAATGAAGAAAGACCTTTAAAATATTGTGTGCAAAAATTTAAAATATTGCAGTGATCACCTACCACAGGATCTGACTTGCATTTGTATCACAAGATTAAGTATTAACAGAAAAGTAAAATTTCCATGGATAGCTTGAAAGAAAAAAAAAGTAGAGAGTTTGAAAAAAGGAAGACAAATATTTTAAATACTTTTTTTTTTCCTTGAATAAATGAATATTATTCACTGCTTCAGCTCGTTGAAATAGTTCTAATAAATTACTTGCACTATGCTGGAATCATTTTTCCCTGTTTGTAGTCTACCTTAGAGACATGGAAAGCTTTTAGTGTTTCAACAAATTACAACACAAAGTACTTCAGTCTCAAGGTGTGATGGATTATCTAGATCACATGGCATTGTTTATCCTCCATGACAGACAAAAAGTAAAATCTGACAAGCAGAAAATCTTGAATTCTTAAGAACAAACTTCTGTACATTCCTTTTCTCGGTGTGTGTGTGTGGATGCTGTGAAGAGACCCAGAGCCTGGGACTGGATGTACCCTGCCTTCGTCTTTGAAGTCTATCAGAGAAAAACAAAGTCATGTTGCTCTCCGGCTAGAGCTTTTTATAGTACTTTTGTACTTTGTAGAGCCTGCTTGCATTGTGAATGGCTCCTTCCTCCTATGGCTTATCTTAAAACAGCGCAATGCTATCCCAGATTGAACCAACTCCACAGTCTCCCTTTGTCCTCTGCCAAATTTGGATCTGGTCCCTGCTTCTTCTTTCTCTCTTTCAAGTCTTCCAACCCCAATAGTGCTCCAGACCCTGTAGCAGACTTTGTCACTCCCACCTTGCTTCCTTCACCCAGAAACCCCTTCTCAAGGGGCACACTCATTTTTTCACAAGGAAGAAGTGATTTGCTCCTCCCTCAAGAGGGTTCCCCCTGCTGCAGGGCAGTCTGTCCAGTGATAGGAAGTCATCTTCTCCTTGATGCCCAGACAACATATTTAAAATATATATATATGATCTATGACATTTACAGAGTAAATATAAACTAAACAGTTCTGCCTTTCAGTAGACATGCATTTGTGTAAGATAACAGAAAGAGTATTAATTGTAACTCTGTGAAGTGTGTTTCTTTTTTTGGGGGGGGTGGGAGGACGGTGAGGGTGGGGTGATAGTCGTTTCAGCTGTACTTCTGCTTGACTTTTCCAAAGTACTGGCCAGAGGTTTTTTTTGTCAGGATATTTTGGCAAGTATTTCAGAGCTAAACCTCAAAATTAGCATATGTGGATTAATATTCACACTAAGTGGATGTTGCCAGTTCCCAGGCATATCATACACAGACTATCTTAAGAATTGCAGTCAAAGGGTTATACAACACTAATTAATATAGGACATTATGAACGCTCTAAAATATATTGTGGATATTTTTTAAATAAAACTTGTCTGAACAGAGTACAGCTACTCATGTTCTTCCTATGCTGCTGATGTTGAATATTTTAAAGGACACAGTTTCTATGTAAACTCTTCACTGTTACATTTTAGCACACATAAACACATTCTTTTTATGCTTCCTTCAGAGAAAGTTTCTTTGTGTGTTGTGACCATAGTATGCTGTATGGATATACTTCAACGTTAGCAAAGTCATCAGAAGGACTGTTAGAAAACAAATAGCCACTGGTCTTCATAGTTAGCATCATCCTAGCCTGCAGGTTAGTAGACGACTAACCCTCAGCAGCTGATGAAACAAAGATCAGTAACCTGTATCTGAAGTGGTACTTCTGTTGAGTCACAACATAGAACATGTCTTACCTAGATTGCTCTGAGGTTTTGCTATGCTAAGCACAATCTTCTTGTAACCCAGGAGATCTCTAAAAGACCATGCCAATTCTTGTTTCACTTTCTGTCCTGTTCTCTGAGAGAAGATCTGTTTGAAACAACCAACTACTTTATTTCCTTGGGTTTGAGACATTGGCACATCAATTGTTATCTTGATAGAAGGCTTCCATACTTAATAAAGTCAGAACAACATTTTTTTTTCTTTTTTTTTCTTTTTTTTTTCAAATATTGTACAGCCACTGAAATTTGGCTTTTGCACCACATACTGACAATTGTCCTGTAACAATCTGAATTCAAATTTCAAGGGAATTTTTGGACTTATATAGGTAAAAGTCTGTAAAACAAACAAACAGACAAACAAACAAACACACAAAAAAAAAAACGGGTACAATGAAAGGGACAACTTCTAAAATGACAGGAAGCTGCAGAGCTGCAGTTCTGTAAAATCTGGAAGGCAATAATAAAGTCTACAAATCTGATTCAGAGGACACAGGCATGACATGAGATATGCAGCAGAGACTGATATTGCAGTTGCTAAAAGAACTTAAGTATTGTTATATATGGTGTTTATTAGTTCCGTATGTTACCTGTTTAATAACTGCAGATCTTTCTAATGCAGATAACAATGACACAATAAAAACAGTTGTGAAAATTCATGTATGCCTGTTATTTCCTCCATTCCACCCCCCCCCATCCCCCCCCGAGTATTTGCTTTCTTTCCTCTTTATGTGAATGGACCTCACTACTTGGTCCAAGACCAACAGGCCTGTTGAGACACCAATTACTTGAGTGTGCTACTCAGATTATTCTGTACATGAGTATGTCTGTGAAGCATAGTGAAGATATATTGGTATCATGACATGAAATGTTCCTGTTAAATGTAAGTAGAAAAGGCACATATACAAGTTTTATTGGTTACTGAAACTTCCACAGAAGTTTTGCAGTGACCCATGATATATAACAGGATGTCCTGTTTCCAGTTAGGACAGAGTTAATTTTCCTCCTAGTAGCTGGTAGGGTGCTGTGTTTTGGATTAGGATGAGAAGAGCGCTGATAACATGGTGATGTTTTAATTGTCTTTTAGCAGTGTTTACACCAGGCCAAGGACTTTTCAGCTTCTCACTCCGTCCTGCCAGCGAGCAGGCTAGGGGTGCAGCAGGAGCTGGGAGGGGACAGACCCAGGACAGCTGACCCAAACTGGCCAAAGGGGTATTCCATACCATCTGACGTCATGCTAAACAATATATAGGGGTGGCTGGCCGGGGTGGGGGGGGGCGGCTGCTCGGGGATAGGCTGGGCATCAGTCAGCGGGTGGTGAGCAATTGCATTGTGCATCACTTGTTTCATACACATTATTATTAATAATACTGTTATCATTATCACTATTATTATTATTGTTATTATTATTTTCCTGTCTTAATAAACTGTCTTTATCTCAACTCACAGGCTTCACTTTCCCGTTTCTCTCCCCCATCCCAGAGAGGGAGGGGTGAGGGTGAGCGAACAGCTGTGTGGTGTTTAGCTGCCAGCTGGGTTAAACCACAACAGTCCTTTTGGCGCCCAGCGTGGGGCTCAAAGGGTTGAGATATCGACAGATTTGACCAGAGTGTGTTAAACTAAAATTGGTGTAAGTATTGGACCTGCTTAATAGTTGCTAGTCACGATGTTGATTGCCTTAATCTCCAGTCTGCTGTGCCTGTTTTCCAAATTGAGTTTTATAGCACGTTACTTTCTGTATGTGCTCCCTGTTGCACTGTTTATCCTTTCCGGGCCCTGATTTAAGATTGTTATGGTACTGTGCGGTGTAACAATGGCTTATGAAATGATGAAATTTCTGGTCACGACTCTAACCTGGTATTTGTACTCAGCACTGTCGTTGACTCTATACTTTGGAAACCATATCTCGGAAACTATTAGCAATTACACCTATAGCCTTTTTTCGTCAGGAGCCAATCTGTGAAGGGGACAGGGGAAGACATGTTTCCCTACCTGTTCACTCTCCCTTTCTCCTTCACCACCCTCTTATCCCCCGAGCTAGTTACGGTGGTTCTCCAAGATGTTGAATATCCTTGGGATACTCAGACCAGCATGTTCTTATTGTTATGTCTTCTGAATGCGCTTCAGGTTTTGTTGAGGGTTAAACAACTACTTAGGAATCTCATCCGGAGATCTGTCTTGAGGCGGGATAGTTGCGAGTGGCAGGGAGTGTGGGAGGATATGGGCAGGTTTCTAGAGCAGTGGTCACCTCCAGTGTTTTGGACATTCACCCCTGAACAACTGCAAAATCCTAAAAAGCTGGCAGAATGCTTGAAAAAAAGGTGTCATGTCTCTGGCAGTTCCAAAGTGACACAAATCACTGTAGCGTGCTGGGGTCTGGCTTGTGCCTATCGAGCTGCAATTGATGCTACTATCAACCTAGCTCCAGCTCCTGCAGCCGCTCCAGTTCCAGCTCCTGCAGCCGCTCCAGTTCCAGCTCCTGCAGCCGTTCCAGTTCCAGCTCCTGCAGCCGCTCCAGTTCCAGCTCCTGCAGCCGCTCCAGCTCCTGCAGCCATTCCAGTTCCAGCTCCCGCAGCCACTCCAGCTCTGCAGCTGCTCCCTGCAGCTGCTCCCACTCCTGTGGCTGGGTCAGAGAAACGAGCTGTAGCAGTGCAAGTTCCCCCGCAGAGGGTATTCCAACCCCTGTGGCAGACCCTGTGGCTGGGTCAGAGAAACGAGCTGTAGCAGTGCAAGTTGCCCCTGTAGACAAGGTGAAAAAATGGTATAGAGACTCAGGTCATTTAGAACACAGACAGTCTTCTGCTAGGTCTGGGTGTAGAGAAGACGAGGCTGGGCCATCAAATGTGCAGGAGGATGAAGATGAGGATGAGGATGTCGAAAAATCAACAGTAACTACCCGAACCCTATACCAGCGTGAGCTACGAGATGTGCGAAAAGATTTTGGTCGCTGTATAGGTGAGCAGCTTGTCACCTGGCTGCTCCGGTGCTGGGACACCGGAGCCAATTGTGTGGAATTAGAGGGCAGGGAAACCAGGGGGCTGGGATCCCTTGCTAGGGATGCAGCCATTGACAAAGCAATTGGAGATGGAGCACGATCTCACAGCCTCTGGAGGCGTCTCCTGTCAGCTGTGAAGGAAAAGTATCCCTTCAAGGAAGAACTTGTATGTCTACGAGGCAAATGGACCACCATGGAGAAGGGAATTCAGTACCTGAGGGAATTAGCTGTACGGGAAGTAATTTATAAAGACCTAGACGACGCACAAACATCCACAGATCCAGATGAAGTCTAGTGTACACGACCCATGTGGCGGAAGTTTGTACAGAGTGCACCATCATCATATGCCAGCTCATTGGCAATAATAACCTGGAAAGAGGATGAGGAACCCACAGTGAATGAAGTGGCTAAACAACTCCGGCAGTACAAAGGAAATCTCTCCTCTTCCCTACAGGCCTGCGTCTCGGCTGTGGAGAAACTCTCTGAAGAGTTCCACCAACTTAAAGAGAATTTATCTTCCCCTCCACCTGAACGAACCAGTGTCCACCAGCTAAAAGAGAATACTTTGGAGAAACTTTTTGAAGAGGTCCACCAACTTAGGTGAGCGTGAGCGAACGGCTGTGTGGTGTTTAGTTGCCAGCTGGGTTAAACCACAACACAGGAACACTAATGCATGTTGAATGCTATGCTACTGTTTCAGCATTGTTGTTTTCCACATCAGCTGTCAGCATGTTACATATCAACAATGTTATATCTTCATCACGGTTAATCTTAACTTGCCTAAGAGAAGCGGATAGTCATTCTTAACATTCAAGTAACTTTACCCACAGCAGTCCTGCACTGGTCTATCAGTGGGTTTCTTTCAGTGTGTTAAAAGGCATAGACTCAGTTTTCCCTGTGAATACAGAGAACGAAGACATTCCCTGATCTCACGTGGAAGTGCTATCCATGATATGAAGAAAATATTTTGTAAAACTAACATCTGAATGGAACAATTTTTATTAATGCAGACAGTTTTGAAGATGAATGAAAGCAGCATCTAGCAGTAAAAGCATTGTTTGATGTCAAAGCTTTATATTTTCTAAAGATTACATTTTTTTTCTCCTTTTACATTTCTTATTTTTCCATGAACCATGTCATTTTGCCAGAATGTATGTCTGTCTGGTCTCACGTCATAACTTTTAACTTAAATTTGATGTTATTTTTTCTAAAGTCAGATGACGGAAAGACTCAGGCAGGAAAATACAGTGCAGGAATCAGTTGAGCGTTTGGGAGGTTTATCAGCTTCCAGACAAAATAGTCTGAGTTCTACAAGCAAAGTAGGCAAGCTGCCAACTCATCCCAAAGTGAAAACCAGGCTCCAGTCTATTCTCTTGTTCTGTCTTCTCCACTGATTATAGAATAAAATCGAGCACTGGCTGAAGTTTTTGCTGCAAGCAACCCCTAAATGATACATCATGGTAGATACAATCTAGTTGATTTGTTCATGATTTATTAATTCATAATAAGTAAATCTCTTAATCATCCTAACCTACAGTGCTTCAGTTTGCATCATGGAACAGTCCCAAAATACGTGAACTAGATTCTTTTTTGCTGAAATTAGACTGGGAAGCACACGACAAGATCTCACATAGTATTTTCCAGTTGTTAGAAGGTATTTATTCCATTAAATTGAACTAGAGCTAGTCCAAAATAAGAGCTTAAAATTTATATAATTTGGATTTTCAACCCTGATCCAACAGTTAGCTTGAAAGATCTGTTTCTTTTGCACCCCACAATGGCCTGATGTAAGCATTTGAGGTTTGTTTTCAATGAGAATTGTTCAGTAGAATAAAATTAATTTATATCCTTGAAAATTTTATTGATAGAATTACATATCAACTGTTCTTATGTTTCTTCCAAGGCTCTGTTTCAGACTCTCTGGTCTGTAATTCATTTGGGTATTTTTCTTCCCTTTACAACACTGACACAATGTTTGTTTTGTTGCTCTCCACCATTTAAAGACTGCACTAAATGTGGAAAAAGTATTCTTAGTTAACCCTATGAAGTTGTTGTCCAAGCTGATTGCATCTCTTTCTGTTGCAGCTGGACCTCAGAATCTTCAGTCTGAACCAGGCACACTTCGTTCATCTGCATTACAAATAGTGAAGAGCTCTGGACTAGTCTAGCACTTGACTTTTGGTTAGGCAGAAGCCAAAATGTAGTTAGGAGACATGGGACAATCTGAAAATATCATTTCTTTATTTAGGGAACACTACGCGTAGGAAAAACTGTGAACAGGGAAAACTGCGTTATAAGAGAGTACATTGGTTTCACAAACCCACAGAGTAGTAGCTTTTTAAATAGAAAATGTTACTTTTTATTCCTCTTTGTTACTACTCTGGTGTCTAATACAGGCCACTTAGAAATTCTTTCTATATTCCTGTAACTTTGAATTTAAACCTCATCTCTATGTTTGTCCACCACTTCTGTTGTTAGCTTAAAGCTTTTCATCACATAACATCCATCATCCTTAAGCTTGAACTTTCCTACTGAAAGAATGTATCATTAGTGTTTCAGGATTTCAAAAACTTTACCCCATTGTTTTACAAAAGTTGCTTATTATTAGTGTTTCTCAAGCACTGGAATCTACCTTCTCCTTCACTGGGATATTTCCAGATTTGTTAGATTACACGGAAAGTTCATCCTTTGCTTTCATTTAGCAGTTGCTGTTTGATTTTTTTTTTTCAAAATGAAAAATTTTGAAAAAAATTTTGTTTCCTAAAAATGCCCTGTTGAGAATCAAGAAATTCATTTCATTGTCTTAGCTTTATAGAATTCTTTTAAACTTATACAATTTAATCAGGAGCTACATAATCTTTCTTTAGATTCATGTCTCTGGTGTGTCCAGGATTTGCAACTAGCAATCAAGTTTTATGATCAATCTTACTTCCTCTTTGTACAGTTACTCAGCTGCTAAACTTGGTTGTCAATTAATGCAGAAGGTAACATATTCCTTGAGAAGCAGGCTTCTCATACCTTTTGGAACATCGAAGCAGTACAAAGAAAGACAACATTTGACCATATACTCTCCACTAAGAAATCACATAATTTTTCAGCTGCTGTCCAGCTTCTTGCTTGGAGCAAAGGAATAGCAGAAAGGTAACAAGAAGGTAGAGTGACTGGAAGAAAAATGACTGTACTGGCTTAATGTAATATTTTGTTCCCTTATTAGAACTGGTATAGCTTGTAATAATGTCCAAAATGTTCAGGTTATTCTTTGGATGAATAGTGAGTTAAGAAACTGAAAACTGGAGCATTGAGAGATCCTCTTCTGCTCTGTCCAAAGAAAACTACACCCAAAGTTCCTATGACCTTGTAGATTCAGGACACAGAGATATATGTGCATGTCTGTGTGTGTATGTACAGTGTACACACAGAGAATGAAATAAGTGATATTTTTAAAGTTCTGTTTCTTCGTAAGGGCATCCTAAACACTTAGGCATTGGGCTACATTAAACTGACTGGGACAATGCAGACTGACGGTACCTCAGCTTCACCACTGACATTTTTTAATGGTTGTCCTTACTGTCTGGTCTAATCTTATTTGATACCTTCGACAATGCTTTAAAGACTCCTTTGTAGAAGTTTCAAATCTTGCATCTGGGTAACTTACTGAAAATGTAACCTGACAGTGAAGTGGAATCTGTCTTAGCTTCTTTTCGTAAAGGGATCAATAGCACTTTACACCTAATCTTTATTTCAGCTTTTAGGCTTTAATGCATCATTTGCTCCCTTTTGACACATAGGGAGGAAAAAAAAAAACAGTGCTACAAAACAACAATATAATTTTTTCTTCAATATAATTGACAGGAAACTTTTTCTTTAGCTCTGCAGAAAGAAAAATCTAAAAGTTAGGGTCACAGAAAACATTTATTTTGTTTTTCAGAAGACTGGGCAAAGGAAATGACTTTTCAATCAATATAAAGCTAGTCAATCAGAGAAAAAGACAAAAAAGAAAAAAAAAAAAAAGAAAAACGGCGTAGAGGAAATTGAAGGGCCTTTTGCACTCTATGCACAAGGGTGAAGAAAGCATTCTCCCTAGACTATGCATGAGCAACTGCTCTGCTAGTTGGCTTCCCCCATATGAATCAGCAGGAGCCAACATGGGGAGAAAAGGAGACAAAAGATGTTGTGGGTCATTGAGTTAACCAGGCTTGTCATCATTAAAGACTTCTGTTTAGGGTCTCTCTCTGTTCATGCATGCCACCCTGACCACAGTGGAAGGCATGCTTGACATTTGAACTATGAAAGGAAGTCATGGTCTGGGAATTTTTGTCAAATAAAAGAGTCAAAGTAAATATTTTATTCAAACATGTTCTAGCTTTCCACTAGACCTGCTAAAGAGAGGACATTTTTGTTGTTGTTTCTTTTTTCTTCCTTTTTTTTTTTTTCCACACTCTTTTTTAATTTTGTGAATGTATATGAGGATAGAAATGTCTTTAACTATTCACATTATAAACATACTTAGATGGGCTTCTCAGTTACTTAGCACACTTAGGCAGCTTGCAGCACAATGAAACACTGTTAAATTGGTGACTGGAGAAGTTAGAACTTTCTTCATAACGAAGAATAATCTTGAAGGCAAGAACAAATCAGTATTATTTCTTCAGAAGAAAACTATCTAAACACATTAAGCATACTATCAGCTGTATCTAGAACTGCTTGACCCCAGAACTGAGTTATGTTTCTTAATTTCATTTAGGTTTTATTTTATTATTTTCAAACACACACACACACACACACAAGTCAAAGCATTAAATCAAAGATTTAAGAAAAACATTACAGCAGGTACATGGGAAAATAAGTGGTGCTAGAGACGAATCTCTCATCACTGTGGAAACAATGTAACAAGTATTTTCTTGTATGAACTTTTATGGGATTATTTTACTCACATAGCAATAGGAATCTAAGGCATCAAAATTAATTTGGGCCATTTTGTATCTTTCACATATTTTTTCTGTGATAAACATGGTTTTCAGTCATCTTACTTGGAGGGCTGGTTCATTTCCCCAGTAGCCAGTCTTGGAATACTCAGTGGCACAGGTTTGGAATTAGACTATTTTGGATAAAGCAGATTTCTTATAATTATTACAGAATCACAGAATGGTTGAGGTTGGCAGGGACCTCTGGGGATTGTGTAGTCCAACCCTCCTGCCAATCAGGCTCACCTAGAACACATTGCACAGGATTGCATCCAGGTGGGTTTTGAATATCTACAAAGAAGGAGACTCCACAACCTCTCCGGGAAACCTGTTCCAGTGCTCTGTCAACCTTAGAGTAAAGCAATGTTTTCTCATATTAAACCAGAACTTCCTGTGTTTCAGTTTGTGCCTGTTGCCTCTTGTCCTGTTGCTGGGCACACTCAAAAGAGTCTGGCCCCATCCTTTTGACACCCTCCCTTCAGATATTTGTATATGTTGATAAGATCCCCTCTCCGTCTTCTCTTCTCCAAGCTAAACAAGTGCAGCTCTCTCAGCCTCTTGTTGTATGACAGGTGCTCTAGTCCCCTAATCATCATAGTTCTGAAGGACTTGTTTTACTCTCAGATTTTGATTTTGCAGTCCCAAACTATCAGCTTTCCTTTACCTTACAGATAACAATCAGTTTTCACCTTTCTTATTCAAGTATTGATGAAATGAGGTAAACCACAAGTTCAATCTCGGGGGCCTATAACTTTCCTTAACTGATGTAATTATTTCAATATACCCATTCAAAAGGACTTTTCTGATCCCCTCCACTACAGCTTTCACTTTTGCACTGCCTAGTTTGCAGGTTAGCTGCATATCTGGAGTGTGTGGGCTCTTCACTGGTATCATTGAATTGGGTGAGGTCTTCACATCTCTGCTACTGTTCCTTTAGTGTCAGCTTCCCAGGCTATAAGGCAACATCCATGAATGCACAGAGCATAGAAACAGAGCTTTTATATAATGCTTGTGCATAGCAAGAGAGTTTCCTCTATGGAGAAGAAATTTATTTCTTTCACTGTTCAAAAACTAATGAGAAGCTGAATGGTGAGCAATATGCACTGAGCATAAACAGTGAGCAATGATTTAAATTTTCATGTTTATGTTAAAGTCTTTAAAAAAATGAATGGCTCTTTAAAGAAACTTTGCTAATATGGAAAGGAAACAACATAAAATGATTTTTTGCAGTTTTAATCTGTCTATTTATTTATTTCTGTTACCTCAGTTAATTGGAAAACTCTTAGGAAAGTTCAGGAAATGGTTACATAAACCCTCTATCTACTTACAGGACATTATGTCCTGAATTAATTTGCTGAAGAGCAAAGATTGAATTCAACCTCAGAGACTTTACACAGTTTTATGTAATCTATGAAGTAGAACTGAAGAATGCCAAATAAAATACAAGTATGAACATGTAGTAATATAGACTTTAAAATATGAATGGGCAATATCACCAAGAAATGGCAACGTTATGAATATTTATGCTAGTATTTCAGCAAAAAAATGCTTACCATTAGGCAGACTTCCTAGCCTAATGCAAAATCAGATAAAAAGTGTAATTTAAAATGAATTACTAAGGAACAGGTAAGAGGTTAAACAGTACAGTTAATAAATGTAAATAAACCAACTAAGGATGCTGAAGTCCAGTTCATGAATTTAAGCAAATGCTTTCGAAGATGTACAACAGGGACACCTTGTAGCCATGGCCATTTCTTTGGACCTGATCATCTGAATCCATCAAGAACTCTTTAAACTCTGAATATCTGACTCCTAAACAAACAGCTCAATGCCAGAAGTACAAGTACCTGTTGTGCACCCTTGCTATAAACCTGAGCTGTTAGGTGTTCACATTCTTTAAAACTCAGGCATTTAATACAAGAAGCTAACCCAAGACTGCTGGCACAAGATAAAAGCTTCAGGGCTATCATGAATAATCCACAATGTCTGCATGTCTCCATTCTTCACAGTACCTGAGACTACTGTGAGAGGGAGAAAGTAGATCAGAAAATAAATGTCTAGCCTAAATCCAGAGAAAATGCAAATGTTATAATTTGTCTACGGCGATGATTTCCAGCCTAGAAGAAAGTAAAGTCAGAGGGTGAGTGTGGTATACATAATCTTAAAGATACTACTTTTCATATTTCACAGTCATACAAAAGCATAGATTAGACAAAACATGAAACTGAGACAGAGGTACAACAAAGCAAAAGATCAGGTCAAAACGTCTAATTATTCATTCACTTTTTCAGTAGCGCCTGGTCTCTCTGTGTGGCCACAACCTTTTTCCCATGCCATGTGTGGATCATCTACTACAGATGAAAAAGTACTAGGCCCTCAGGTAAATATATAGGTCAGGAAGAGGTAGCTACTACAGCAGCCCAAAACATCTGGCCTCCCACCCAAATCCATGGGGTGTTGGAAGTAGACCATGAACCAGGTGAATATTCCTGGGGTATAAGTGACCTGTGGGCATATATTAAAGTAAAGCCTCAATAGATATATATCCCTTATAGTTGCTGTGGTTGATTTATAGCCAGAACTGGCAGCATGTATAACACAATATAAGCAGTTTCTCTGTCTGTATTCAAATCCAGTAGTCTTGTAAATACATGATTACATGGTCAAACATCCTTAGACTAGTTCAGAGATTCTGAGAATTTGTAATGTTTGGTTTAAAAGAATCCTGACACATCAGTGCTACATAGTGTGCAGCATTCATGTTCATATATTTCAGGTCTTCCCCAAAAGAGAAAAATCTGAAAGCACAGAAATTAAATCAGTTATTAAGTTTGACGGTTCTCTGCCCATATTGTCAACAAAAATTCTTATATGAGTTACGAAGATAACAATGTTATTATACAAACATGCAAAGCCACAGGACATTGAAAATGCAAAGTTATTGGGAACTAGCAGCGCTTGCGTTAACCCTACTATGTGAACTATCTGAGACATTCAGGCTGTTCCTGAGCTACCATGTCTTCACAGCTCCTCCTTGCTTTTTTCATGGCCATGAGGTTTGGCAGAGAGGTGAGTCTTGCCTCACCTCACACCACCACTTTTGCCAAGGAGGCTGCACAGGAAAGGACATTCCAGCAATAAAACACTTGTGCATCATTTCTGTACATTAACTTTTTTTTTTTTTTCCATTGCTATTTTCCACCAATCATAGTAGATAATATGTAAATAATCTGACATTTTTTGTAGGACTTCAGACTGCAGTCCAACCTTTTTCTATGCATACACAAACCACAGCACTAACCACAGAACAAGTGTATGCAAAACAGAGATGCTATTTTCACAGAAATATGTAGTTTCTTCAAATGACTTTTGATCAATAGCATTTTATTTCCTGCAAGTATAGTTCCTAGAATCCAATCCCCCTATCTGCAAGTACTTGAAAACTGCATGCAAAGATGATTCTGTATGAAAAAAAAAAAAAAAATGAGTGCTAAAGGTTTTCTCTATCATTGAGTGATTTAAAAGGTTTACAACTGTTGATAAAGTGCATTAAAGTCCTTGCTTTTGTTGTTTGTAGACAGAGTAGGTCCTAAACTTCACTGTTTATATAATTATATTTTTAAGTATTATCTTTTGAAGCCATGGGATATTTGTTAAAATAAACTGATCAAAATGGAAACAAACCGTTTCAGGATAAAAAGTATAGAAAATAAATAGACTGGCAATCCTAAAATGAAAGCTATCTTTTCGAACTCCAAAGAACGAAAAGTGCTGTAATAACTCCATCATTCAGTAGGATATACATTAAAATGGGTGTCAGATTCCCAGTGGTAAAAAACAGTCTTAACACCATGAAGTTATTTGAGAGATTGATTGTCATCACCTAATTGATCCCACATTTTGCTTCCTCAAATAATTTTTGTGTTTGAAGATGATAGTTTATTGAGAGTTGTATAATTAGATTAAAATATTATCTATATGTACATCATCTTGTGTATTTATTAGTTAATGACTGGTTTTGAACAAATGAAGAGTAGATAGGTAAACTCTAGAATTTCCCAATATTTGAGTTATGAAGTCGGTTAGTGTACTAGTTAGCAAAATTCTAATTCAAACAAGGAATGAAAATCAGAATCACTATCCTCAGAGTCAGCAGAAATATAGTCATTCATTAAGTGCCAAAACGATTAAGCCAAAAATTAGAGCAAAAATTAGCAACACTATGGAAAGTCTGGAACTGACGGAATCACAGGAGATGAATTTCAAACAAATGTTGGAGTATCAATGGACAGAAAACATATTATACATATCCACACAAGGAAAAGGCAAGCTAGCTCCAGATCAGCTCACTTCAGTAGAGAAATTTTCTTATACTCCTCAGTGGCAGCTTTCCAGTTTAAGGTGGAAATTACATAGAAAAAGCAACACAGTAAGGTTGTATGCATTTGTCTCCCTTGAAGTCAGGTGATAGTCATGGAAGCATTACATCATCTGGACATCTTTTTACTTTCCTAAACTGAATTTTCCATATGTTGGGTTTCTAGGAGAGAAGTTCTGAAAGCAATAGTTGCACGTGTGCCAGTTGTCCCACTGAAGTTGGTAAAGTTAATTTCTTATGTGCTTTGATGGAGCACAGGTTTAAGTAGCTGGCTGAATTAGATATAGACCGAGATTTTCATGTGTATTATTAAAAATAAAATCACTCAGCCCTTTTAAAAAGGCCCATCACTGAATCAGAATGTGTGATTTTCTGTAGCAGTAGGTGCCCTTGGCTAGCTATTTTTATGAGCAAAACAACTTAGCATTTAAAAGCCAACATTACTACACAAATTGGTGCAACATTAATTAATGTTAGTGTAAAAACTTTAGTGTACATAAACTACTGCACAGTTCTTTCTTCTGTAGAAAGTTCTTTTGATTTCGGTGTATTCGTTTCCCTTTCTGCTTCATTCATCTCATGTCAGTCCTGAAATATCCGGGTTGAACTGCAGGACTGTAATGAGATGTACATACATTATAGAGTATTGGTGATACAGAAAGTTTTATTATTTGTTTGTTTGTTGGTTTTCCCCCTTGGCCTACTGAATTTTATGAAATGTTTCCTGAAAGATGCCCATTACTCTCACTTCAAATAAAGTAATCAGTTCTAAACAGCATTGACTCAGGGGGTAGCCCTCAGCAATAACCACTAGTCTATTTAGACTGCTCTCTATTCTGTTTAGGCATTTCTTCATTTCAGACTACATGGGGTAAGGGCTGGAATGAGCACAATGATGTGGCCTCAGTGCTAGGCCTCAGAGCATACCCTGTGACATGGCCCCAGGCTCTTTTCTATTAAGCTGACCTTATGTCTCAAAGCCTTATGACCTGTGACACCACTCAATTGTTATTTAATCAATTCAGTCAAAATTAAAAAGGTGTGTTTTTATTTGCCTTAACACCTTTTCTTTCTGGTATTTGTTTTGGTGACCTTTGAGTATTGGATTTCAGCTGTCGATAACACACTGCATGCCAGATTGCTTTTTCTAATAAATAATGAAGCAACTTCTGAGGATTATTTGGATTGCATTGACATGGGCTAGAAATAGTCTGCAAACATAGCCCAAAAAGAACAATGCTGTGGCACATTCTGAGACCATCTCACAGGAAATGCAGGAGAGTCTGTAGACACTGCTTAAAACCCAAACTCCACAAATGTTGTTACAATTACCTACATACTATCTGCACCTTGAAACAGAATTAAAAGGAAAAGGTTCTCTTTTATCTGCTAAAAAACAGAGATAGAGGTCAGCTATAGATAGCAGGAAAAAAAGATTTAAATCTTTTTTTTTTTTTGGTTCATTTTGCAAAAAGGCTAAAAAACACAAACAAACAAAAACATTTTCTTTGCAGTTGATTAATTATTTATCAAAATATTTAGGAGCAGAACCATAACTTACTTTCTCTCTGTACTTTAGCATAATACATTTAAAATATATTTCTTTCTTTTCAGTTATATCATATAGGTCCTGGTTTGGAAAAGTACTTAAGGCTATTGTTATACACGTGTTCACTGTTCAAATACATGTGTACACTGTTCAAATGGGTGATAATTTTCTGTTTCAGAGATGTAGAGACCTACAATTAATGGAACAAAAATGACACAATTCTTATAAATTTAGTAGTAATGACCCCAAAACAGATGACGTTTTAAACATAATTTGCATAATGCTGCATCTTGTTGACTTTCCCCATACTTCAAAAACAAGTAGGCAATGTCAGTCGCTACTTTTAAAATTTCATCTGGTGATACTTTCTGGTTTTGGGTTTTTCTGTGCCATTTTACCCTCTCACCCCAAGTTTCAATGTGGAATTAAATTTATGCATTAACTCCAATTAACTTTGATTTAAGTGACAGATAATCTTCATTTCATTGATCAGGTAACTGTGACTCTGAATTTAAAACCTTTCTGCCCTGTAGCTCCCCATATGCAGAAACACCTATTCTATTGTTCATATTACAGAACTACAGACTTCGCAAAAAAATTTAGAAATATTGTTCACAAAAAATTTTTTGAGTGTGATGTACCTGACCATTTTTGATTTACTTATTTAGAGAAAACCTCAATTTTTATGACAGTGGAAGCAAACAGTAGGTTCTAGTGCTGCTCTTTTCTGAGCCTAGATTGTATTGCGCTCTGTAAGGTAAGTAATAGCTGCACGTCCTGGGATTTAGCAAGAGTAAGTTTTAATCTCTTTGAGAATCCCCAGGAGCTACAAATAGGAGTGGGAAGAGAGAGGATTGCACCCCTGCTGACCTTTTCTCTTCACAGTCTGTGCTCCCCAGGATAGCACAAGTATTTAGAAATTAGTGACATTTATTTATAAAATGTCTGAGACACACAGCAGTTTAATGTATTAAAAAATTACATTAATGTAAACTCAGCTTCATACATCACAGAACATTATTAATTGGGTGTGGGGATGTGTGAAGGGGGATGGGATAATTAGGACTGACTGCCTTTTGAATACCTGCAAGTGTAAGCAGAGGAAGTAACACAGACTGAGCTCCTACAAAATAATTCTGGGGGAAAAAAGGAAAGAACTGAAGCACCAGAACATGCAGTGTTATCTTCTGTGTTTAACTCCGGAGGTGTCTGTGTATCTTTTACTCAGAGAAAGACCAGAGCCTGAGGATTAGCTGGGTCAAATTCTTACCTATAATGCTTGTAGAAAACAAAATGCTTAGAGTCATAACATGGCACAAACATGATTAAAATTATTTTTTTTAGTATAACACAGTTTAAATATTAGGTTGGAGAATTTGTAGTAACTGAAGTAATCTGTGACCCAATGTGGATATGAGACATTCTTTACACTACAAATGATTGACATGCAAACTCTTCAGGGCACATCTACCTGCCCTGAATATTCAGTCTCTACAACTCTGGGTTATGAAAAACTATATGACATGATAGCAGCTTTTGACCTAAAAATATTCATTGTATTCTGTGCTTTTGACAGGAAGTTGGCATATTGGTATGCCTGCTAGCTTGAAATTTGAAAGCAATACACTCTTTTGTGCCAGATATTTGAGTCATGGCCTTCTGTTCAATCTTACTTCATTGCCTGTGTTATCCTTTCACTGCTGTGTCTCATGCAGTACAAAACTGTGGAACCACCAAGCAGTCTCTTCCCAACACAGCTTCATACAAATCCAGCTCCATATTCTTAGAAAGAGCTGTCTGGGACACTTTTGCAACACAGTGATTTGGAAATCAAATGTAAAAAACAAACAAACAAACAAAAACAAAACAAAACAAAAAAAAATGGAAGACTCCATCCCTTGCATCCTTAGCATTAAATGGAAAATATTTAGATATCAGACATCAAAACCATGGTGCAGATTAGAAAACCAGTAAAACTGGTAAACTTGGAGAAGCTGAAGATTGTCAGAGGAGGTATATCAAGTAGGAAAAAACGCTGGCTGAAGAGAGTGATGGTTAGCGTGTTTAAAAAGTGAACTATGTGTCTGGGATATGACAGTAGTTTCTCCTGGTCCAGTTCTGAGACATTTCAGGAAGACAGGGGCTGTATTTTTATTAGGGATCTCACTAGTGCACAGAAGTATTGATAACATCAGAGGCAAGACACATCATCAGTACAGAGGAGGATCAGGATATCTCAATGAAAGAATCACATAGCTTTGAGAATGACAGGAATAAAAGTAAGATGAAATTCAATAGCACAAAGTACAAGGTCAGCCACTTAGGGACTAATAACACAAATACTCTGCTATAAGCTGAGAGCTCATCTGTCAGAAATCACCAAGAGGAGAATGACCTAAACTCTCTAGTTGATCACAGTATGACTGTGAGCTGCCAATATACTGTAACCGAAAAAAAAATGGCCAATGTGTTTCTGAGATACAGTACAGAGATATTTCCAGAAAAGACAGAAAAACATTAGTAGCGCCATGAAAAACCCTAATAAAACCTAACCATGAGAACTATGTACATGCTACAAGAAAGATGAACTGCTACTGGAAACAACCCAGAGAAGCACTAGTAAGATTATTTAGTACATGAATATCAAAAAGACATCAAAATAATTTAGCGTGTTTAACCTAACAAACCAGAGCCTAAAGGAGATTTTATTGTTGTTTATAAATACATCTAGAGATAAACACAGGAGAAGGAGGAGAACTATTTAAGCTGAATGCAAGGGTTGGCATAAAAAGAAATAGGAAAGTACATTCATGCTGGAAATTAGAAAGAAGGATCTTATCTAGCACAGCAATCATTCCCTGGAACTGTTTCCCAAGCAAGGTAGGGCTGTAGAGGTTGAGGAATAAAAACCTAATTGCTTTTAAGGTTGAGTTTAGTAAGTGTAAAGAGATTATATGATATAGTTTTTTGCAAGATCATGTAAGTGGACTTCGTCCACATGTTCCCTTCCAGCTTTAAATTCCAAAGGTATGCCACAGGTCCCCAGAGCTATAAACACAAGGTTTATACTTTTGAGAAAGACAGATTCCCAGAGCTCCATAAACTTCTAGGAGTGAGGAGAAAATTATGAGAAACTTCTTTGTAATAAAGCATCCTGAATTAATTTCTGTGTTGTAGCTGAATAAAAGTATCACCTATACATCAAAGAAAAAAATAATTTGCTTTAAAACATCTTCCTAAAAAATTAGGATGACCTCTGATTAGTTATTTAGTTAAATCCTCTCAATGTTTTTAAAAAATATATATATAAAATTAAAGGTGTTATATCAGACCTGTATTTGCAACATTTTGCTAGAATGAATTCATTCTTATGTTAAGAATTCTTAAGTTAGTTTGGCTTTTTTTTTTTTTTTTCCAAAATTCTGTTTATTTATTTTAGGACTACTTGCACAAAAAATGTCCTGCTTATTTCTCAGGTTAAAGTGGTGGAAAACTCAGCACTTTCTCCAGACATGGTGTTCAGTATTTACTCCCTTCTTGTAATGATAAAGGCTTAATTTCTGTTGGAATTTGATACAATGAGCATGCAGGAACAGCATTACCCACATATAGCACCAGATGGTATTAGACACTGATGATCATTACTTTGCTATTCTTCCAGTGATAGTTTTTTTGAAATGCAAGGCAATGGTAGCAGTTAAGCCTGACAAGGTATGAAGTACTGCTAAAAATCTGTAGATGTTGCTTGTTGAACACAATTTCATAGGAACCTACTTATTACTAAGAATTTTGTATGCAGTGGAACAAATATATTTTGTTTGTTGGAGTTGAATCCAGCATTAAGAAAACAAAAAAAACAAACAAAAAAATTCTGGGTGAAATATCAGAAGGGCCTCTAGTGTTGTCACAGATGTGGAAATTAAATAGTGCATGTGGATGTAAATGATTGCAGATAATCAAAATAATACCTTATTTTTATTATTGTCATCAATATTCTCCAGCAGGCATGAAGAAGGAGAATTGTGGTTTCAGAGTCTGCAGTTCCTCCTTTTCTCCTTGTGTCCATGGCCACCTTACAATACCACCCTGCACTGCCAGTTAATTGGAATGTAAGCAACAATGGAGACCATAGTGTCCATCCCAGCAACTTCATGTCCTCAGAAAGATCACAGGGAGTGACCATACAACAGTGCAGCTACACTTAGTGCAATTAGTAGCTGCTCTTCAGGAACCATCAATTTTAGTTAAACTTATAAATTTCAGAGGTACCTGCCGTGGTGGCTACTACCTTAGCCCATAGCAACAGAGGATAGATGAGTACAGTTTTCATAGGCACATGTAATAGCCTGATCTCATACACTCATCTTTGCAAAGCTCTGTATATGTTTCTTTGTTTGCTTGCTTGCTTGCTTGTTTCCATCAGAATTACTTTAATTCTATGTGTGTAATTTTCTGAAAAGGTTAGATGGCAGTGGCTTGGAGCAGCTCTACGTAACAGTGTGCTAAGCCTCAGCAAAGTTTCTCTTTCCACAGATGCCTCAGAACAAAATTCAGGAATCTCTTATAAAACATAGTTTACATAATATTATTGCATTTGGGAAACTCTAGAATGTTGAGAAAGTCTTTTTTTTAATAGTAAAGATGAGAGTTAAGGGTGCTAGCCTAACAAGTTTTAGGAGAGGATAAATAGGCTGTTTTTAATGATCAGGAATTTTCAGCAAACATTGAATTTCCAGAGAGTAAGAAGTACAAGTGTAGAAATTGGCTTATGTTAGGAAGAAATTTGTTACTGCCCTGACTAGATTAACCATGGTAATTGGAACTGTTTTTTTTTTTTTTTTTAACATATTGTGCAGTGCTTTGCAGGCGGTAGTAATAAATAATGTGCACTTAGCTGCACTATTGGTCATTCGCAGTCCTATCACAGCAACCTCCCCCCATTCAGGGAAGATAAATGTGGTTTAAATTAATAGCCAGTCCTAAATAACTCCTCAGCTGGTAAACGATGCATTTATCAGACCTAGACAGGCAGTGTCCTTTGATTCATGGTCCCCCCCTTACAATGTGAAGGGTGCGTACAAAAATTGTTATTACTTTTTAATAAAGTGTAGCAGTCAGTCTTCAGTCATTTATCAGAAATGGAAACATTCTGACAAACAGAAATATCTTAGCAGTGGATGAATGAGAGGGATAAAGGACACATTTCTCAACAAAAATAATCACTGTCTAAATAATCTCATAAAGTCAGCTTCTAAGTACCTTAAATAAATGTATCTAACTGAAAGATACAGACTCCATGTACTGCTAAACTAAGACCTAAACCAACCATTACAATATTCACCTACATACAGAAGGAAAAAAAAATGTTTTCATCATCATTCTATGTAGCAGCTATTTAAATAAAAATAGGGGTAAACTAAATAGCAAATTCCACAGTATATTTTCCTTTTGGTTTCTTAGCAGCTAACTCATTTCCAAGTAATTGTGCTCACAAATAAAGAAAAAAAGTAAGTTTCAAGATTAGAAAAAAATAAAAGTGAATGAAGTAACTTTAAAGAAAATATATTTTTTAATGCTTTATACTTTATGAAGCGTTTATGAATTTAATGTTCCTGTAGTTTATGCACCTGCTTAGGATACAGCACGGCAAGGTTTTCCTGCCCAACAAGCCTAAGGATACCTAAAGAAAGAAGTTATTTGCCAATGAGTCTCTATATTCAACATGCGTGAACGAAGGACAGGGTATTAAACCTTCTGTTTGTCTTCATGTGTTACCCATGCACAAATTTCATCTCAATGGGTTTGTCAGGCAAGAGCAGATAGGCCAAAATTTGCACTTTTAACAGAAGCTTTTCTAGAATCACTGTGTTAACTGGGGACTTGTGTCCTGTAAGCACTGCTCATTTAAAGTGAGGCAGAACTTACCCTTTTAAAGAAACAGTGAACTCATCAGTGTGAGCACAAGAAGTGTTTAACTGAGACAATCTGACTACAAAAAGCTTCTAACACTTTTTAACACTAATCTAATGTTTTCTAATCATCAGTTAGTCCAGCCCAGTGCCCTTTTTGCTGTTGAGCTCTTAACATACAGCATATATATACCTGTAGAAGATTAACTGCCAGGTATCACTAGCCCTGTCCTCCCACTGTGTTCACCCCACTTCCAACAGTCCATCCCCACCACAGGACCCCATCCCATCCATGTTCTGACAAACCCTACAGGATAGAAACAAGCTGGGCTTTCTGGCCCAGGAGCAAGGTAGAACTGCCTGTGTATTCCTCCGACTTTCTCTGTGTTTCATCTCCGTGAATTGTGAACTGACTAATGGTCCAGATTCCCCAGAAGTCCACCATCACTTCTGTACCTATATGTGGAACGACTGGAGAAGGTCTGATCCAGAATTACACTTGCCATAGAATCTACAAGCTTATAGTTTTTCTGCACCTGCCTTTATGGCACTGTATTTTGCCAATGTTTATATGCATAGATGTGTAACAGACGAAGTGCTATGGACCATTTCAAAAGTGCACAATGGTTTTTGCAGGACAGATGCAACTTACATATGCACATAGCAATGACAAGTGTAGTTGTTCTCAATGGGTTCTGCAGTCGTTAATTTTGCCTCATAAACACACAAAATAACTGCTTTTGAAAATAAAGTGTATAAAAATAATTGCCCTTTCCTTCCCTTCCCATTTCTTCTAGAGGCTCCTACATCTTGTTTACACTGCAGCCATATACAGCCACAACACCCAAACGCATTATTTAACCTAAATTGATGAAGCTGACCTCTGCAGGGGATTGGGGAGTGGAAACATCCTGGGGTAGAGCTGGCACAGATGGAGAAAAGTTTCTATTAATTGGTAAGTGAGCTACTGAGTTGAATCATGAGCTCTTGCACTTTTTGCAGTGCAACCAGCTTGCATGCACATGCTCTGAGGCAGCACGCATCTCTGTGGGCAAGAGGAGGTGAGGAAGTGGCAGAAACAGGAGGGGAAGAGCTGGAGTTACCTAAAACAGGAGAATTATTATTTTGTAATTATCATCAATAAATCACACCCTGCTCATAGTTCTGCTGGGGACTTTTTGGATCCAGGATCTATGCTGCAGATGGTGGGAGGCTGCTAGAGGCCTTCAGCTGCCTCTGCTACTTTTTGGCACCGTTTTTTTCCTGGGTCTGATGTTTCAGGCTGTGTGTGGGTCTAGGTGCTGCAGGGTGTGGGATGGTTGAGAGGTGGGCCAGTGCTAGAGGGGTGCTACTGTGGGCTGAAGGGCTATGCATGGATGAGGCACAGTGGAGGATGAGGGATACTCCTGGTGGTAGAGTGGCTGAGGGTGAGACCCAAGTGTCACAAGTGAGATAAGAGGAGAGAGCAGAATAGAGAGAGGAGGAAAGAGGCAGGACAAGAAACAGGAGGAGGTGGAGGAGGCATGTGGAGCTGCAGCACAGCATCAGTGCAATTATGGCAGTATAATACAGTGGGGACTGATTGTGCCTTTTCCTCACCACTTACATTGAGTGCTACCATTCTCTGGGGAATTTCTAGTCCCAAGTCTGGGTCTCTCCAGCACCCTTGGGGCTGACAGTGCCTTCAGTCCCACAGTCCCCAAACAGCTCTTCTCCCTTCTCCAGCTGCTAGTCAAATTAGGGAAGACCTTTCTCATGGGAACAGCACCACCTCCTCCCTACAGCCAGGTGCTGAAGAGAAGTTGAATATGAATGGCTGCTCAGTGAGGTACCTTCTCCTGTAAATGTCTTTCTCCAAGATCTTCTTCCTACACCAGGTGCTCCAGGAAGAAGCTCAGTCAGGGTTTCTCCAAGAGCATGTCCAGCTTCTTAAAATGGTCCTCTGTCCAACTTTAAAGGTTGCACCCATTCTGTCCCAACCCAACCCATGTTGCTTCTCTGCCTATTATTCCCTTTCCACTGTGCTCTGTCTTGACCAGGTTGTCCTTCTACAGCACACACGGGAGTTGGAGTCTTTGAGGTGGGAGGTGAGCTCTTGGACAGTGCTGCAATACAGCACTTTCCTGCAGCATGCAAGAGCATTCCAACAGAGACAGATGCACTCCATGCAGAAGGGAGAGTAGTCTCTCCCCTCAGAGGTTGCCTTCAGCACAGGAAACTTTCTTCCTTCCTGCCTGACCAGCGATGGAGGACATTATGACCCTCCCAAGTAATAAGCTTCAAACCTCACCTTCTAAGCTCGGGTAGCTGAACCATGGAAAACAAGCAACTGGCAATATCTCTCCATAGCTGTTCATTTACTTCAGCATAGTGTGTTCCCAGAAGGCCTTTTTTGTTTATCTTTATCAACTGACTGACTCTTTCCTGGGTAACATGTGAGATGCAGCAATCAAAACTCCATCTAGTTGTAGCTTTCCTGTGGCCTATCACTACCATGTACTGGGGATGAACAGGAGGGGAAGGCAGTACTGGGAAGAAAGGTAGAGAATCAATGATAGTAAAGTGTCCACTGGTGCTTTAGTAGATGACCTGAATCTTTGTCTTCAGTGGGACATAACAATAGTGTTTGTTGGTCAATACCTTGCATACTACTGGGGTTTCCATTTCTGTTTGTTTCTATTTGCATACATATTTTCTTCATTTCTTTGCAAGGTCCATTGTTACTATATTACCATCCCTTTTAACATTACTGAACACAGTATATCTAGGAAAATGTATAAATTTTTAATCTGTGTACGTTCTTTAGCTTTTGTACCACAGTCTATTGCTCATTACTGCTTGATTCCAGCCATTCCCCTGTACCTTGGAGCAGCAGGGCTGCAGAGAATTCCTGTTCACAATCTTCAGTAGTCGCAGACTTCCTAGCATCTAATGTAAGCAAACTTTTATTAAATACTGTTTAGGCAGGAGCTCTACTGGTGCATCAGTTAAGTCTTGTTCCTCTTCCTCTGCTTAATTTCTATGTTTATTGTATCTGATGTCAACCTTTAAAAACAGTTGAATGCGAAATCATTTGTCAGCATTTGTTAAAAATGCAACCCTGGTCATTAATGTATCTTTTCATACTATAGTGAAAAAAGACTGCTGTTTGTACCAGGTCATAAATATAGAGCACTCCCCTCTTCTCTTGATGTTCTGTGCCTATGCAAAGATCATGGTATGTTCTTTCTCTGTTAGAGGTAATGAATTGCATGTACTGGTTGGATGCCATATTGGGAATGACCTGTCAAGGATGTATTTCATTTGTATGGAAATAGCCCTGTCATGCCTAGAGTTGACATCAGTATAGTCAGGCAGGTTGTGTGCCCATATGTAGCGCTGCTTCTCAGAAATCTTGTTAACTTCAAAATTTCTTTTGAAGACTGGAGCATCCAAAACTGTTGTGCTCTGAGACCAAAGGATGCCTTTGGAAAGAGTCTCTTCATTGGATTTCTGAAGGCTAGAGGAAGAGCCACAGGTTGCACAAACCAGTTCCTAAAATGAAAATAAATAAATAAATAAATAAAGATCAAACGTTGAGACATTCATTTTTTTCTGAACTATATCATATTGTCCTCTTGCAGTAGGAAAACTGTTACACAGCTTTTATATTGCATTATTTGAGCTTCATCCAACAATTTTTGTCTGGGCAAAATGCCATGGCATTGAATTAAAAAAGGAAGAGTTCAGTCATTAATTTCACTGTGAGTATTATCTGAGAATATATGGCAACTTTCTCTGCTTAGTAAGAAAATATTTAACAAACAAATATGTTTATAAAGAATAAAAAATAGTCTGGGGAAGTGATAATTATGACTCATGTTGGGTATAAATAAAGATTAAAGTCTTCTGCTGGTATGAGTTGCTCATAATGAAATTTTACCATCTACATCTGGTTCAAATGTGCAAGAATATAACCCCATCTTTGTGAAAAATAATTTAAAATAAGAGATAGAATATAAAAATGAGTATAGGGAAAGATGTTCTGGACAGTAGAATATATTAAGTTTCAGAATAATCTCCCGTGAGAAATGCTGGAAGTCACTTGAGAAATTTAAAATAAAACTGGGACAAATAACCCCAAATTAATGACAGGGAATGATTCAACATTGGTCATGAAACAGAATAACAGGTCATATTTTCATGAAGGCAATTTTTTCAAATGTCAAGTTTTGAAAGCTGATATTCCAATATGTTAACATATTGACATATTGACATATTGTCAGTTATCCAGTAGTTATGATTCTGAATTCTGTTATGTATTTCCTTTGATGATCTTCCCTCACAAAATTACAATCAAGCAAGAAAAGGATGCCAATTTTAGGTGAGAGTTTCTGAGTATTTGGCTAATTTGCATTTTTCTCTGTTCCAAGCTATAATGCTGATATTATTTGTTTAGTTTTTTTTCACTAAAAACATGATTTAAACAAGTGGAAAGTGTTGTTTAAGAAAAAGTCTAGATAATTAAATTGATTGTGATGAAAGAGCCTCTACAAAGTTCAAAATCCACAGATGGCCTAAACCCGAGATTAGCTGTTTTTCCTTAATTTCAAATATATTTGTCTTCTGTCACTCTTTCTTCTGTGGACAAAAAGATTCTACTTAAATTCACTCAAAGAGAGAGGGCAATGCTGCAGTTCTATTGCATAATATTTTGCTTGCATTAGTGACAACAAAACACACAAATACCTAATCTTCTATGTTCAGGATGGCATAACAGGAACAAAAACAAACAAACAAACAAACAAGATTTTATCAGCTTGTTTTGTTTTGTTTTGTTTCATTTTCCTGAAACTAGAAAAGATAATAGCATATAATATTAGCTTGACTGAATAACTTAATTCTCACTTCGTGTGAAATCTTTACAGGCCACCTGATCTGCTCCCTTGAAACTCTTTGAAGAATGAGCAGGCACTAAGGTCTAACATCTATAACATTTTATAAATGTTACAGAAATTAATTTTAAATATAAAAAAATTAGAGCTCTGGAGGAGGTATTGAATCATTTTTCTCTTCTTATAAGATTCCACTCTTTTTATTTCTATATGAGCTGTAATATTTTTAAACCTACCTTTTTGAATTTTAAATGTGATTAGATTATTATTCTAAATTTTATTTCCTTGACCATCACCCAAATTAACCCATTTGAGATTTCAGTGAGTATCTTTAGCCAGATATGCCATTTTTCTGCTCTTCCTTTCACAAGCATCACCACCTTATGACATACCATGCGTGTGTCCTTGTGCATTAGAAGCAACAACAACAATAGCAGTATCTTACTCTTCTATGCTGGAATAAATTAGTCCTTTAATTTAGTTTCATGAAAAAAATACAAGCTAGAAGCAATTCTCTTGTGTATAGACCAACATTAAGCCTCATACACAGGTAACAGTCAATCCATTAACCTTTGCTTTTAGCTTAACCTGTGTGTCCCTCGCATCACAGTTGTTCCTCCTTTTAATACCTTTTCCTTAATAGTTGCTCACCCACAACTGAAAAGGGCAGAGCAGCTTCTCATGACATTGACTGTGCCACTGCAATAATAAGCTTCTCTCTCTCTCTCTCTTTTTTTTAATTTTTTTATTTTTTTCACACCTCCTGCCTCACTACAGTGTCAGCAACCATTTCTTTTTTCTTTTTATTTTTTATTTTTTATTTTTTGGAAGGTAATCTAAAAAGAGCTGTAGAGGCAGAGGTCATGTTAAACTGTAACGCAAATGTTATTCCTCGATTATCTAGCCGGGGTAAATGTCAACTGCTTCGGGCTAAAGCAATTGGAAAAGCAGAATGTGTGAATCTAACAAAGGGAGAGAACTGGGGGAAGGGAGATCTAAACTGGGTCTAGTTTGGTGGCTGGTATGTTAAACCAGCTCTTCTCTGTATTTCTTCTCTCCAGCATACAGCAATGCTGTATCAGCTGTAAGTTGTCTGAGCAGAGCTTTCCTCGCCCATTCTTTTATAATGAGTTCCTGTAGCAGAAACTTGTGTGCCGCGGCAGTGACTTCAAAGGAATTTCAGTGACTTCAATGGCATTTAGGCACTTGAGGAATCAGTGCTCATTCCACTTACTGAAGAAATGAGTAGTAAATAATATGAGAATAAAGATATAGTTAATCCCTTAGAACAAGAGGATATTTTAAAAATATTTAATGTACTTTGCACTTTGAAGAGATGAAGAATGTATTACATGTAAAGTTATGTATGATGTAGCATCAGTTCTAATTATTGTTACATATAATACATTATGAAAAAAATGCATAGGAAAGCAAACAGTAATCTTTTTATTAATAAAGAGCAGACATTTGATAATATTGATACATAAGAATATATTTATTAGCCATCTATAAATATGTCCAGTACTGAATATCCCTGATTATTCTCTCAGTTCTGTATCATCATGTATCATTATTACTGCCACTGATTTCAACAGTTGATTACAGCATAGACAGAAAAGTATTGTATGTTAATGCAAACTGAATATTAAAATGATAAACACAATGAATCAGAAATTCTGACACGCTTTCTGGAAACTCATAGGAAGAAAAGTCAGATCTTACTTTATTTCCTTTTTTCCTTTTGGATGTGGTGAATTCAATTCTCTCATAAAGGGGGGACTGTTGTTGGTACTCTGATCTGGAGTGAGCAGATCAGTTTAGGCCAGTTTAAGGGATTTCTGCTTGTTGGTTAAAATGCAGAAAACACTGGTATAGGTTCTCACCCACCTCAAAGCAAAGTTAAGTGACTTAAACTGTCACTGCTTTAATAACCAGCTAAGAACAATAATACTTAAAATACCTAAACACAGAGCATGCCCACTATATTTTTGTACCTCAAGGCCATGAGCTAGTTATGACACCAACTTCCACTTAATCAATATGAAATAAGATACAGACTGAAAAATCACTATTGTGAAGACTACCGGGTTCTCACAAAGAAATAAAGTCCACAATTTCAGCTGGTCAGGCTGTACATATCCTCAAACTATAGAACACATCTTCACCTTGCGGGAGTCTTAGGAAAATCAATGACCAGTCAGAAGCAAAACTTCATCACCCCAATGAAGTTTTATCATCTGCCTGATGCAGATAATTCAGGAATACATTACCCCCTGTGATATTCTCAGTTCAGCCTGGATTGAATTTCTGTTTCACATGTATGTAAATTACTCTCATCTCATGGAAGTTAGTTAGAGTAAGACACATGACCAGAATATGTGACATTTACTATATGTGAACAACAATTATATTTATGAATCATTTCACAAAAGTACTCAGCTTTACAGTAGTCCTCTAGGGCTGTGTTTTACCTTTAATATATCAAAACACTTTGGGAGATGAGAGAGCTTGACTATCTTGAGTTGGTGTGAATATTAGACTCACTGTGACACAAAGCATATCTGGATATAACCAATTATCTTATACAAGTGGAGGAAGAAGCTGCCTAGGATAGTGTCATGGCTGCCACAGAGGACAAGAAACCACTAGCAAACACTTGGGTAGCATTTTTAGCAAAGGTTAAACCTGTCCAACAATTTCTTCTGAAAAATTGACACTGGGATTCCACTCCAGTCCTATGGAGCGGGGAACACTAGGAAGAAGCAGGTGAGTGATAAATACACACTTGATCTTAGGCCTGGTAATGTAGCTTTTTGAAGTCAAATCTCAACCATGGCCTCTATTATAAAAGCTACTTTTATGCCATTGTTTTCTTTCCCGGAGTATTGTGATCAGATAAGTAGTATAATAACTTTGCCTACATAAAGCATTCCTGAAAGTTGCTTTTGGGTTTCCAGATAAGTGATGAGTTTATTTCCTGGTGGTGAGAGAATCTAACAAACAAAAAAAAAATATACAAAAATCCATTAGAACTAATTCACCTAAACAACCTGAGTGAATCACTCAGTGCTCTTCCCCCACTGAGGAAATAAGTCAATGACTTGATGATAAAGATTTTATTTTTTTTTTTAATGATATGATAACAATATGATGAAAAATGTGCAGTATTATCTACCAGCTTTCCAATCTCTTTTCAGTAAGCACACATGTACATCATTATTTTTTTTCATCTAGGGTCACCCTTATAAAAAATTAGTGGGTATTTTCATATTCTTTAAGAAAGGAGCACACTTGTAAAAAGCATTACCTTAACAGATTTTAAAAATTCACAAAGAAAATTATCAAGGATTATTAGAACATATTTGATCTTTACAGTTAGAAAGTTTGGATGGAAAAACAGATTTAGTTTTAAATGTCTGTCACTAATTCTTTGTCTGGCAAATTGTTGCTAATTATTTTAAAAATTATTGTAACTTAGGGAAGTGTGTCTGTTCCAGATGGAAGATAGTGTATAATGAAACCATATGGTTGCAGAAGAATGTGAGGAGGTGACTAGGTTCCTGGCAGTTCTGCATCACTTGATTTCTGGTGTTTCATGACTCCTTAAATTAAAAACAGAAAACGGTAAGTTGGAAAAACTGGCAGCAAAAGTTTGGTAAATATTGGTGAGAAATAAGGCGCACTTTTGTTATCTAATAAAAATGTTCTAATCCAGCTAAAAATTTGGACCTAGTGTAGGAATCATCTGATAAAATTTTATAACCTAAGTCAGAACTTCTGACTAGCTAGAAATTCTATAGAATCTGTGAATCAGAGCAATGAGTAGTTGTACTTCTGTATAGCGCAATGCAGCAAACTTAGTTTACTGAAAGAGCTGGCTGATGTTGCTGAGACTTCTCTCATTTTTTTTTTCAATGGTCTTGGGGATCTGGAGAGGTTCCAGTTGGCTGGAAATTGGTAAACATCGTCCCAGTTTTCTAGAAAGATAAAAAGAAGAATCTGGTATTTACAGGCCTATCAGTCTCTCTTGAGTGCCTGGTAAAATTATGGAGATTATTTTGGGAG
This sequence comes from Anser anser, assembly GCF_964211835.1. NCBI lineage: Eukaryota > Metazoa > Chordata > Aves > Anseriformes > Anatidae > Anser > Anser anser. Next base: position 67,260,849 of record NC_139721.1, read on the forward strand.
TTATTGAACAACACTTGAAAAACAATGTAGTCATCAGTCATAAACAGCATGAGTTTATAAGGGGAAAGTCATGTCTAACTAACTTAATTTCCTTTAATGACAAGGTTACCCATCTATTTTATCATGGGAAGTCACTAGAAGTAATCTTTTGGGATTTCAGCAAAGCTTTTGGTATTGTTTCTCACAGTATCCTGGACAAAATATCCAGCATACAGCTAGACAAATACATAATACAATAGGTAAACAATTGGTTGATGTGTCAGGCTCAAAGGGATATAATAAATGGCGTTACATCAGGGTGATTACCAGTTACTAGCAGGGTTCCCCAGGTCTCCATTTTGGGGCCACTTCACTTCAATGTTTTTGTAAACTGTATAGATGCAGGACTTGAACGTATACTAAGAAAGCTTGAAGATGATGCTACATTAGGAGGAACTGTTGACTCCCTCGAGGGTGGAAAAGCGTTGCAGAGAGATCTTGAAAAATTAGAGGGCTGAACAATCACGAGCTGCATGAAATTAACAAAAGCAAGTGTTAGATTCTGTACCTGGGGCAGGGCAGCCCTGGGTATATGTACAGACTGGGGGACAAGAGGTATCTGGGGGTTCTGGTCGACAGCAAGTTGAACATGAATCAGCATTGTGCCCCGGCAGCCAAAAGAGCTGGCTGTATCCTGGAGTACCTCAGGCGCAACATTGCTAGTCAGTTGAGGAAACTGATTGTCCCGCTCAGCTCTGTGCTGGTGCAGCCTCACCTTGAGTACTGTGTGCAGTTTTGGGCACCAAAATATAAGGACATAAAATTATCAGAGAGTCTCCAATGGAGGGCAACTAAGATGATGAAGGGTCTAGAGGGGAAAATGTATGAGGAGCAACTGAGGACTCTTGGTTTGTTCAGCCTGGAGAGGAGGATGCAAGAGGGGAGACCTCATCATGGTCTACAGCTTCTTCATGAGGGGAACAGAGGGATGGGTGCTGATTTCTTCTCTCTGATGACCAGCAATAGGGCCCAGGGGAACGACATGAAGGTGTGACAGGGGAGGTTCAGGCTGTATGTTAGGACAAGTTTCTTCACCAGGAGGGTGGTCAGGCACTGGAACAGGCTCCCCAAGGAAATGGTCATGGCACCAAGCCTGTCAGAGTTTAAAAAGTGTTTGGACAACACTCAGACACGTGGTTGGATTTTTGGGTGGTTCTTTGTGGAGTCAGGAGATTGACTTGATGATTGTTGTGGGTCCCTTCCAACTTGGGATATTCTATGATTATATGATTTTATGAAACTTTACAAAACCTAGGGGTCAAATCCTGGCTCATTTTGATGTAGCACTATGACTGATTTTTTCATTATAGTAATTGGCATGAAAAAGCTTGCATGTCATATACTGTTATCATAAATATTGTAGACTTTACAAACAGGACATTAGGAATATTTATGAAACTCAGACATCATAGTAGTTTCTTTTTATCTCTCCTTTCACCCGTATCTAGTAAAGCCTAATTGAAATACAATAATTATAAATGAGCTTAGCTTCTCAATTTAATTTCCTTGTGAGTAGTTTCATTTATTTTTCTTAGGCTTTGTTAACATGTTTTAATTAAAAGATTTAACAAAGCTGAAGATACAATGTGCCATTAGGTATAGGAACATAATGGGGCATATTTATAGAGAACTGGTGAATCTTTTTCTATGAGTTCGCTTGTTTCCACAATTGAGAGAGTAAATTTACTCACGAATCTGAGCAAGATTATCATGTAGGAAGCCTGGTCCCAGAAACAGTCTTTTCCAAGTCCAGTTGAAGCAGAACTTGACAGAAAGGATTCTGCATTCTTATCAATAGGTTTTAGTTGGTTTAAACATAAATTCCATTCACAGAGATACAAACGTAAACTATATTGACCTTGAAAGTCACACTAAAAAATGCATTTTCAGCAGTCACAAAATGAGATCATCTGCAAGAATGCTAACCCCATATCAACCAAATAGCCACAAATATTCAATCATGGTGAAGAAGGTAAAAAAGAACAACTTTGAGGCATTGAGGGAGTCCTTTCAAACATCAAAATCTGTGTGCTACAGCTGCCTCATTGTTCTCAATCTATTGCTGGAAAAATATTAAAATGATGTATAGATATGGCTTTACTGGGAAGCTATTTAAGATGTAAAGACAGAAAGAGTATTGGAAGTCTTGTTTTGGAGAATAAATTGATTATATCAATATTGGCCTGAAAATACACCAAAGAAAGGGTCTCAAACTGCCTTTTGGAATTTTAATGGAATTTGGAATTTTCATGGAATTCGGAATTTTCGTATCACAAGTAAAACTGCTTAGTCAAATAAATGCTCTTACTTTGAAAGACAGAAAAAAAAAATTCTACATAATCTGTCATTACAGACTGAAAACATGGTAGAAACAGGCTTAGTACAAACCACCATAACTTCTGTAGCTTTTAAATTCATTAGATTATTCTGTGGTTAAATTTGTTAGAAACAAGTACCCAAAGAAGGAACATGTCATCTAAAACTAAAGAAGCAACTTTTTCTAATTTTTCTTGAAACTGCTCTACAAGTATGCAACATGCTCATTTGTCTGCTGTATCTAGACCAAACATAACAATCTAAATAATGCACCATGAAAAAAAAATTTATAATGATAAAAATGTGGATTATTTACTCTTATGGAAAATATCATAGTTAATTTCCAGAGAGTAACTCACTTCTGAACGTATTCTGGTTTTGATGATCCATTGAAAAGTCTTGAATATCTAAAAATACCCATACACTTTTCATGTTTAAATGCATACTTTGTGTGAACTCAGGTTGTATAATAAGAGTTAGAGTATTGTCATGACTTACTCTTTCAAAATGTGCAGAAATACTCATCTTTCCATTTGCTAAGCATCTTTATTTATGTGAAATCATACATGTATTCCAAAGAAAAGAACAACCACCCTTTGCTCTCATCAGTCTTTCATGCATTCAAAAGAAAATATTAGACTGATGGAAACTCTCTTTAGCCCTGATGCTCAGCATAATTTTATTTTTTTAAATCTTGATTTTCCCAATCTCACCTTTAAAAAAAAATCAAAACAATCTGCTAGAATTTTTTGCAAGAGTTCTTTCCCTGTGAAAGTTTGTGTTTATCCTACAAAATATGTTATAGATGCCTAGATGCCTGTAGGAAACAAACAAACAAAAAAAAAAATAATTCAGTTTTTGAGATTTTTTCAAACTTGATTTGTTGTTCTTGTCTTTTAAATTCTTCAAATGTTTGAGACTCAATATTTCTGCTTAATTTCATTATGGTAGTGCCAGTGCTCTTTTTAGTTTGTCAGCTTCATAGATAAAAGAAAGATGTTATTCAGAGAGGGCTTGCAGTAAAGCAAAGTGAATACAGAGGGAACATGTTTTGTGTGACCCAGTAGATCTCTCTGGCTCTTTTAAGCCTTATCTGATGTAATGTAAACTAAAAGGAGTCCACACAGGTCATACATGCACAGCCAAACAGATAAAAATCTGATAAACCTACTCTGAGAAAATGCAAAGGAAGAAGGCCATAGGAAGCAATCTGGTGAAGCCCAGTAAAATGCCTGCATAAACTGCAGAACCACAGTTGGTCCTCTAAATAAATAGATGGAAAACACAGTCTTGAGGAGTATTCTAACTACTACATGTTATGACTCCTGTAAAGTCTTACCAAGGTTTTTCCAATATTATTTTATTATTTAAAAAAAAAAAAAGGAATAATAGAAATAGAAATAAATCATAAGGCCTAGAGGCCTTCTGTGAGAGTTCAGAATCATTAAAGATGTTTCTTCTTTATAGTCTCCAACAAGAGCAATAAAGAAAACAAACAGACCACAGAAGAATTATTCTCCATTAACTGAGTCTGGGTTAAAGTCCTGGTTGTGGCTGGTCCAGAGAAACCCTTCCAACCCATGTGCTACTTGGATAAAGCAGAGGTAATGTTTAGTGTCTCTGAGCACTGATACTTGCTGCACCTGAAGTTCTGTTCTTGACATATGCCCACCACAGCTCCTCACTACAGAGTGCGTGGCAGCTTCCTTCTCATCATGCAGAGTCCTGTTTGGGAGGAACAAGTCAGCACTAGCCCTCCTCTCTGTCTCCAGAAGAGCTGAATGTGGTAGACGTTATGTGTCTTGGACTTCCAGAGTGGAGACTTTGAGCTATTCAGGACGCTGGTTGGTAGATTCCCTTGGGAGGCAGTTCTGAAGGGCAGAGGAGTCCAGGAAGGCTGGGAACTCCTCAAGAAGTAAATCTTAACGGCTCAGGAGCAGTCCATCCCCATGTGCCCAAAGATGAGCCAGTACGGAAGACCAGCCTGGCTGAACAGAGAGTTCTGGCTGGAGCTTAGGAAAAAAAAAAAAAAAAAAAAGAGTGTTTATGATCTTTGGAAAAGAGGGCGGGCCACTCAGAAGGATTATAAGGATGTTGTAAGGATGTGTAGGGACAAAATTAGAAAGGCCAAAGCTCATCTGGAGCTCAATCTGGCTACTGCTGTTAAAGATAAGAGACAATGTTTTTATAAATACATCAGCACAAAAAGGAGGACTAAGGAGAATATCCATCCTTTACTGGATGAGGGGGGAAACTTAGTGACGAGACATGAGGAAAAGGCCGAGGTGTTTAATGCCTTCTTTGCCTCAGTTTTTAGCGGCAAGACCAGTTGTTCTCTAGATACCCAGTACCCTGAGCTGGTGAAAGTGGATGGGGAGCAGGATGTGGCCCTCGCTATCCACGAGGAAATGGTTGGCGACCTGCTACAGCACTTAGATGTATGCAAGTCGATGGGGCCGGATGGGATGCACCCGAGGGTGCTGAGAGAACTGGCGGAAGAACTGGCCAAGCCGCTTTCCATCATTTATCAGCAGTCCTGTCTAACAGGGGAGGTTCCAGTTGACTGGCAGCTAGCAAACATGACACCCATCTACAAGAAGGGCTGGAAGATAGACCTGGGAAGCTATAGGCCTGTTAGTTTGACCTCAGTGCCAGGGAAGCTCATGGAGTAGATTATCTTGAGTGTCATCATGTGGCACCTACAGGGCAACCAGGCGATCAGGCTCAGTCAGCGTGGGTTTATGAAAGGCAGGTCCTGCTTGATGAACCTGATCTCCTTCTATGACAAACTGACGTGCTTAGTGCATGAGGGAAGAGCTGTGGATGTGGTCTACGTTGATTTCAATAAGGCTTTTGACAGCGTTTCCCACAACATTCTCCTCAAGAAACTGGATGCTCGTGGCTTGGAATGGCGTACACTTTGTTGGGTTAGAAACTGGCTGGGTAGCTGGGCCCAAAGAGTTGTGTTTATGGAGTCAAATCCAGTTGGAAGCTGGTCACCAGTGGAGTCCCCCAGGGCTCAGTACTGGGGCCAGTTCTCTTTAATATCTTTATTGATGATCTGGATGAGGAGATAGAGTGCATCCTCAGTAAGTTTGCAGACGACACCAAGTTAGGTGCATGTGTCGATCTGCTCGAGGGTAGGAAGGCTCTGCAGGAGGATCCGGATAGGCTGGACAGATGGACTGAGGCCAACTGTATGAAGTTCAGCAAGGCCAAGTGCCGGGTCCTGCACCTGGGGCACAACAACCCCAAGCAGCGCTACAGGATGGGAGATGAGTGGTTGGAAAGCTGCCTGGCAGAGAAGGACCTGGGAGTATTGGTTGATAGTCAGCTGAATATGAGCCAGCAGTGTGCTCAGGTGGCCAAGAAGGCCAACAGCATCCTGGCTTGTATAAGAAACAGTGTGGCCAGCAGGGCTAGGGAAGTGATTGTCCCCCTGTACTCAGCTCTGGTGAGGCCGCACCTCGAGTACTGTGTTCAGTTTTGGGCCCCTCGCTACAAGAAGGACATGGAGGTGCTCGAGCGAGTCCAGAGAAGGGCAACGAAGCTGGTGAGGGGTCTGGAGAACAAGTCTTATGAGGACTGTCTGAGGGAGCTGGGATTGTTCAGCCTGGAGAAGAGGAGGCTCAGGGGTGACCTTATCGCACTCTATAGATACCTTAAAGGAGACTGTAGCGAGGTGGGGGTTGGTCTTTTCTCCCACATGCCTGCTGACAGGACAAGGGGGAATGGGCTAAAGTTGTGCAAGGGGAGGTTTAGGTTGGAAATTAGGAATAACTTCTTTACTGAAAGGGTTGTTAGGCATTGGAATAGGCTGCCCAGGGAAGTGGTTGAGTCACCATCCCTGGAGGTCTTTAAAAGACGTTTAGATGTTGAACTTAGTGATATGGTTTAGTGGAGGACTTGTTAGTGTTAGGTCAGAGGTTGGACTAGGTGATCTTGGAGGTCTCTTCCAACCTAGACGATTCTGTGATTCTGTGATTCTGTTATCACATAATCAATAAGCCTCTGCACAAAGGCAGTGTCCGACCCTGTTGCCTTCCAAAGTGTGGCAAAAGTAGAAGCCCCTCTAAGACAAGAATAGCTTTACGTGCTCAGACAGTGGCTACAGAAAAGGGCACATCTAGATGTAGTTCTCAGCTAAAATCACATCTCACCTCTCTCCAAAACATTTTTTAAACACCGAGCTCTAGGCTGCCAGGGAGGAAAAGGAATTTTTTTTTCCCTCACGAATAAATTTCTACTTTTTGCAATGTATTTAAAATTTAATTTTGTTAGAAAGAGACTTGGTTTAAAGTAATCAACCTTGTGGCTTGCACTTTCATTGAAGAAAGCAAGAAAAGAGGCGAAAAGATCTGGCCTCCATATTCTGCTAGAGGACCTCTTAATGAGATTTTTGGCAAAAGTTTTATAACAGCAAACATACAAGCAGTATTTGGAATAGAAGTTTGAATTGAGCTCTCTTCTCATTCAGGAACATCTGCACTGCCAAAGTCGAGAAAAGATCAAAGAGTAAACACAGTGGGATGGTGGAGAGATCATAGTATATGTTAGGATTGTATGGTGTACTTTGTGTACTTTGTTATCTAGATAAACACAATTGTAAATTTATGTTTCTAGACTCACCACAGACCAGGATGGTTTGCTTGTATTTCTCTTGAGAATAAATCATTATACATACATATATTTTTTTTTATATATATATATATATATATATACACACACGATATATATATATGTAGTCATGTACTCATGTAGTCATACTCAGTTCAGGTCAATGATCCTTCCAGAAAGGGTCAAGTGTCTACTATATTGTGAGGGAAGTACTTGTGTACTAGCAGTCAAACCCTTGCTACCATCATTGAAGCTAAACTTTTAAAAAAATATATATATTTTTTTAAGTTATTAAAAAAAAAAAAAAAGGCAAAATAATTCTTTACAGAAGGCAAAACAATACAGTGAAGTCCCAAGCAGCTAATTAGCAGAACAGATAGAAAGGAGCACACAGCAAAACATGAACACTATTAACTTCAAACAAGCGTGCAAGCACTTAGCTTACTTAGTGCTGGGTCAATCAATGTTAGCAAAGTGAAGTCTATGAAAAGGCAACAACCCCATGTCACTGCACATAGCAAAGTGCTTGTTCCCCTTTGCTGTATGACACAGTTTCTTGCAAATACTTCACTTGGGCTTCTGAGATAAACTGCATTTTCCTACCTGAAAATATCATACATCGAGATATTTTGTAGTACTCCCTGATCATGAAATCAGTGAGGTTGCAATCTGCCAGCATCACTGTTTTTTACATCCCTTGCTGTTAAGGATAACAGTGCCAGTCAGGACAAGTCAAGCTCTGCAAGTTTCCAGACAGCCCTCCTGGCTTCTAGCACCATTCACTGCACTATTTAAAGTGCGAAATTGTGTGTAATTGAACCAACTAAGCTTTACTTTGAGTCTTTTTTCCTATGGACATTATGAATGAAAGGTCTGTGCTTTCCTTTCTTACGTGCTTCATTGCTGTGTCTTTGGACCTAAGTGCTCAAAAGACATGGTTTATAATATGAATGCCTCTAGGATGCCCCAGGAAGGCTTTTCGGGGAACACAGTTTCCTTTTCCTGGTCATCCTGTTCATTTGATTCAAGAATTCCTTGGACAATTGTTCACTGTCTACTTGAATCTCATATCTGGCCTGTGTGAATAGTTAGTAGCACATTGGAAGATGCAAATCTGTTGACAGTAAAAGTGTGTGAGGTGAAAACATTTTACTTCTGGAGGCATTTTCTGCTTTGAAACTGCTCTGTGATGACTGACAGCACTAGGTGAAGGCTGGTGGAGTTGTATCCTACTTCTTCCCCTTATTAGACACTGTTAAATAAGTGATTTGCACTGTTTCATGTTGTCCTATTGGCTATTTTGATATAAAGTACAAAATAAAAAATATTTTTTTTCTTTTTTTTTTTTCATTCATGAGCTACCCTGATGGCTCAGATTGGCATACAAGCAAGGTCTTCAAGTATTTAAAATTCTTCAGCTACTCCTGCAACCAGCTTCAGTTTAAACATGAGTGTGAAAAAAAAGAACAAAAATTATGGACAAAATAGCATATGGAAGAGAGGATACAGCTCCATTAATGGAACAGTCTCTCAAGAGTTCACTTGCTTAAAAAGATTTTTGCACACTTTTTCTAACATGAATATATAGGTAAGTCTCATGTCTAGAAAGCTAATTTGACCTTCAACATGATTAACACACACAAACTCTAGGTAACTAAAGGTGCATAAAGCTGTGGTGCTCTTCATATTGCTGGGCAGTGTAAGACTGGAAGCACTACAGAGCATTAGTAAAAACTCCTGTACTTGTAGCAGTCTCAATACAAGTGCTTTTAACACTACAGGAAACACACACACACATACCAGTGTTATTGGATAGTGGAATTAAGAATATTATGGTATTATACTTACAAAAAGAGCTTTTATCACAAAATTAATATACATATACTAAGAAATGTATCTATAGAAATAATAAATACAGATATTCATTTTCAGAGGATACTCTTTCAATTTGCTCTGGAAAATGAACATCCTGCACACCACTTCTTGTAATAAAGGAAGTTTGAAAGCATTTACAATAGAAAACTTCACCAAAAGCTAAAAAACATGGATGCTTATTATTGCTCCATACTATTATTTTCATTCTTGGAGTGTTAACATAGGAGGATGCATAAAATAATCAGGAAGCCAGATTATTTTCAGGTCAAAAGAAAGAAGACAAGTGAATAAATCTGTCCTGTACTACTTGCTAATTGATCAAACTTTCTATAGATTCCTTTTATCTCCAATTGCTTTGGTTATGTTTCTTATACTTCTGATCGGATTTATCTTATTTTCTGTTGTAAAACATTATTTTTACTTAACTGAGAAGGACAAGATATGAGTCTGTTTCAGGGGTTGGCAGAGCTCTGATACCTCTAAAGCTTTTCCGGGATTCGTGGTTTATCAGTCCCACAGTGGCTACACTGGTTATCTGGTCTGCAGTCTTCTAGTACAGGACACAAAACTTCATCAGAAATATTTGAATGAAGACATTAAATATGGTGTAGGACCATTCATAGTATAAAGTGTTACTGGATCATATCATACATATGATATTTTCAAAAATATTTTTAATGGCAATTTTTAAATAACATATGAAGGGAATCACAATGAATTCTTCCCATATTTTGAACTTGTTTAGGCTGATGGTAGAGTTACTTCTGGAAATATATCCCACATTAGATAGAAACAAAGATTAGAGACAAATCCCGTGAGTTGTGTCACACCGAAAGCACAGGATAACTCCTCTGTTATTTTATCGCAATGCAATACCAAATATTTCTGAATTGTCAGCCAGAATAAAAAGCACATATAAAAATCTAATAGCAGAGTTCTTTTTATCAAAAGGGGATATATTTATAAATAAAACTTTGTAAAATATTCAAGATTAATATATGAGGTCTCAGAATATTGAAATTTCTGCTCATCTAGCTGCTTTTGAATGAGCAGTCATAGTATTTGATGTGCTCAGTTATGCACCAAGACAGAGTACACTTTCTGTCTTTTCATATTCCAAAAGGATAAACACCCTGGTTGTTGTTTGTTGAGAATGAATATACATACTTTTTTAATAGCAATATGCAGTTGCAGTGCTTTTTCTTTAACTAGCTTTCATAGGATGGGGTACAGTATATTTAATAAAAAGGATTGACTTGAATGACAGCTGAATACCACAAAGAAAAGGGCAGCCCTGCATGGGTCATGACTGAAATTGGCTTCTGCTGTGATTTAGTAGGAGCTTTTCAGTTGGGAAGTGGATATTGTAACTCACAAAAGGTAACTTACAGCAACAAATTGAGCTGAATAGAGCTCTGAACTAATTCATGGTTTATTGAGTTCCCCTCTTCTCAGTGATAGCCAACAGTTAACTGAAGTGATTAGTTCAATATTCAGTCACAATGATGTACTACCAACTTTCCAGCTTACAGAAATAAATCCTAAAGGTTTTTGTAAAACAAAAATCCTGTTATGTAACCTAATTAAAAACAAACAAACCAAACATACATACACAAACAAAAATACCTGAAATTTGCATAATGGAGAGGTGAGTTCAGCACAATGCAGGGAATAGCATTCTTGAAATGAACCATTAAACACAAAGCAGCAATTTCAGTGCTTACCTCTATAAAACAGATTTTATAGAGTTCTTGTTACTGCTTAGCGTTACTAGGTGTACCAGGAAAACTTTTTTATTGCTGATGTTGTTACCTGCAAACTTATGAAAATAATTAATATACTTTACATAGCATGTACACTGACCCTGAAATCAGAATGAGCTGAAATTTTCTATCTTTATGGCTTAGAAAGAAGACAACATAAAATTAAAATACAACTCACTTTTTAACATTGTTGTGATGGATAAAATATAAACATGAGTTCATAACAGAACATAGCTTTAAACAACAGGATTTATAAATACAAGTGTAAAGACCAGTCTTCATGCAATAGGAGGTTTCATTGCCATCACAAGTTCCAATGAGGTACCATTCTGTTTTACCCTCAACATTTACAGGTATGGTAGCATCCTGGCTCCAAAGACAGATAGCCAGCTAATTCCTGTGCTCAGCAGAGGGCAGGTATGTTTATGTATGAGTTTTCAAAGTTTACCTACCACTGCTTATCCAGATTGTGTAGTGAAGTATGTAAACTCACACTCTAAAGCAGAGAAGGCCCTTTGAAGTGTTTAGTAATGTCATAAAAAAATGTTGCATAAAAAACTCCAGCTGACAAAAATTTAAACCAGAAGTTTTGAAAGAAAATGTATGTTTTTCATAAGGAATATGAAGATTTTAAACAAAATAAGATTTTTAAACAAAGAAGATTTTAAACAAAGTTGTCTTTTAATCCTGTTTTTAGGAAACTTTTATGTGATATTGGGCCAACCTGAAGGAAATGGATACCTGCTTTTGGCTAAAGACGTGACATGCCTTTCCAAAGCCTTAGACAACATCTACAGATATTATTACTGTGATATTAAGAAGGTTACCTTGTAGCCATTTAACTGTAACTTAAAGTCTTAAAGGGGGGGGGGGGGTACTCCTTGAAAAAATACCTCAAGGCAATGCATGTGGGCTGTCCTAACACAGCAAAAACAAATTTTCAACCTGTGGGTTAAAAAGGAGTAATATTACCAGGATGATAGGAGTTACATCAGAATGTTAGAGAAACATATTAAAGAAAGAATGTCAAAAAGCATTGAACTGTTCTAGTACATCAGTTTTTAAATCATAAGGATCCAAAAGCATATTACCACATTTCTCCCCTACTTGTTTAGAAGTATATAAGAAAGAACTAAACAATGGATGAGCCTCAAATGTATTTGCTGGTTTATCTGTGATCCACTTCCCTCCAATTACTCTTTAAGTGTTGGAGATCAAATTCCTCCTTTCTGTAGCACCCCTGATTTTAGTGGAGTTTGACCAGTAAGAAGTTTGTCTTTGACTGAGCACATTGTACATCGAAACCACATATTTAAAAACATTTTTTCATAATGGTAGTTGTTTATCTAGCATTCTCATGGGTCTTATGTGACTACATCTTAATCCTGTTTCACCTAGTAAAAATAGAAGTGTCATGAGTTTAAAGGTAGTTAAATTGATGTTCTTGTAAAATTGTAAATGTTCATATAAGTCTAATTGGCTGTATTCATATCCTCCTGTTGTCATAGTGTACAAAATCAGTATTGGGAAACTCAACTTCTTTTAAAATATCAAGTAACTAATGTTCATAACTGGAACTGCTCATGATCAGTCTACTAAGTTAAAAAATATCCAGCAAATCAATAGAGATAATTAATAAGTTCAGAAAATCATCACTAGCTCACTGATGTTCTGCAAAAAGTAAAAGAAATTCCATTTGCTGAAAAAGTTATTCATTCAGAGTTATTTATTAAATTCTGCAAAGCAGGATGTCTGCCACAGTCAGGCTGAACTCTCAAGAACGTGATTAACCAAGAATGCGTCTGGCTTGACTAAACACAAGGGATTACACATACTTTGAAAATTCAGAATTTTCTTAAGTATTTTGTATTAGAAACAGGAAACTTCTAAATGTACCCAGTGGAAATGTTGTTTTTCATTTCCACAGGAGAAGTAATAATGTCCTAGAGGAGAATTGTTCTTTTAAACTCCATTTCACTCTGTATAGTTCTTTTTTCCTTACTTACACATAATTAACATTCACTGCCACATCTCTCCTGCTACTTATCTGCCTTGTGCATCTCTTAGGATATCTGAATCATCATGTCACATTCCACAGGTAGGGAGAAGAGGTCTTCACTTTCACTTCAAGGTTTATGGTTGCATCATCATAGTTGCTAGACAGAAGATGTGCAACTGAGATATTATCACTAGTGGCTACCAGAGAACTGTGTAAAGCTTACCTCTGAGCTGTGCATGTAAAGTACTTAATGACTGCCAAAATACTAAACAAATGCTATTACGTAGATAAAAATATACAGAGAACCAATGAATATTAACTGGAGGGGAATTTATAAATGATAGCTGAAGGCTGATTTAACAGACATCCTAATTCAGAATTTATACAGAAGTTTTATACAGAAGTATTTCCTCCTGGAAACTATGTTAAGGCAAGGCACATGAAAAACAAAGATGTGATTGCTGACAGCCAACGTGGCTTCACTAAGGGCAAATCACGCCTGACAAATCTGGTGACCTACAGTGGGGTTAACTGTATTGATGGATAAGGGAAGGGCAACTGACAACATTTACCTGGATTTGTGCAAAGCATTTGATATTGTCCTGGCATGCTATCCTGGTCTCTAAATTGGAGATATTATTCAGAAGAAATTAGAGATTTTATTCAGAAGAAATTCTTTACTCAGTGTGGTGAGGCACAGAAACAGGTTGCCCAGAGAAGTTGTGGATGTTCTGTCCATGGAAGCGTTCAACGTCAGGTTGGATGGGGCTTTGGGCAACCTGGTCAAGTGAGAGGTGTCCCTGTTTATGGAATTAGATGATCTTTAGAAGGCCTTCTAACCCAAACCATTCTGTGATTCTATTGTTCAGAATCACACAGGAGACATTCCCTAGAATTATATGAGATATGTCTGCACTTTCAGTGTAGTTTGGATCAGAAGTGTTTTCTGAAGTGTGTCCTTCTAATTACATCTTTTTGTGGTGCTTTGGTTCATACTGAAGAGATGACACAGGTATAAACTGTTATGTTGAAATAGTATTCGAAAATAAGTCATACTTGAAAGGGAACCTGACTGTGTTTTAGCTGCTGATGACTGTTCAGTTCATTAGACCACATTAGAGCTAGACCATAGGAATCTCCTTTGCATAGTTAATATTGACATCCAGCAGATCCACCCAGAAGCACTGCTTCTTGGTTTAGATATATAATTCAGTGTGTCCAAATTATTTCAGTATCATCATTGGATCTGTTTTAGCTCGTAATACATGAAAATCCGTACTATTCTGTTCCTGGAGTGTAAACTGTTGGTGGAATTATCTTTTCAATTAAAGACAAATGTATGAATGACATTTTAAAATTTTGCAGCAATATTTGAGTCACAAAAATCAACTTTCCACTATTTCCATAATCTTATAGTGGACAAAAATAGATGGATTTTTTTTTTGTAGTGCTAATTGTAGTCCCCTATGAAGTTAGCATTTGTAAGTTTTTACAAACTCAGAATCATCTCAACTAGATCCTTTTATTTTTGGCTAAAAAAAAAAAAAAAAAAAGGAAGAGGAATGTGTAATCATTTCAGCATTATCTGATAGGTACGAAGAATGGGTTTAATCATTTCATTAATCAGCCATCTTTAAAGATCAAACCATATTCAGTCTTCCCTGAAGATTTTATTCTCTGATCACTGTATGAAAAACTAAAACGGTGAACAGGAAATTGAAACTGTTATTATACAGGAAATAAGAGCACTCTGTCAAAATCTACAGAAGAAACATATGTTCAAAGTTACTGTCAACATCTAACATATCAGATCAGATAGAGAGAAAGACCAAAATTACAAGAATCATTATAATATCAATTCAAGGCAGAGTTCTGTGTAAAAATACACCCTTTCCAGCTTCATGGAAAAAAAAAAAAAAAAAAAGGAAACTGAGCACAGAGTATCTGATGGAGCAAAGGTCCTGTCATAATTTCATATAAATGTTGATCATATGGCAGAAATTTCACTTCCCTCTCCCACCCATCAAGTCTTCATACATTAAGAACTACAATATCCAAAACATATCATGAACTGCGTGCCTTGATTTTTATGCCTAGTTTGCAAGAAATGTGGTGGTGTTTGATATATAAATTTGATGTATAAATCCTAAAGTGTCTATTATGGTCCTGCTACAATGTATTTGGATTTATATGTAACTTTGAATATTGTTGTATTAAAGATTTTGGAAAGAGTCAAAAAGGAACACAAATACAGAAGGTAAAAAGCATAAGGTTCTGTGAACTGCTGTCAAAGTTCATGAATTTCTGCAAATGAACTGAGGAAAATGTGCTCCGTAATGATCATTACTGCCTCAGTACTTAACAGCCATGTTATCTGTATTAGTTTAAGCTATCTACTGTTCTTATAGCAACTCATCACATGTAAAAAATGTTTTCCATTCTGAGGGCAACCTTGGTATGGCATCAGCTGGAATAAGAAACCTACCCATCTAGATGGCATGCAGCATTTAACCACCAGCTGCAACATGTATTTTCCACATTCAGTTCATCTCATATGCAAAAGGAAATCGGTTATAATAAAACATCCCAGATTTAGCAGCCTCAGAGCTTCCAGGCAGTTTATATCCTCTCGTTTCTTAGCACCTCACTAACTGCAACTGCTAGAACTAAGCTCACAAATCAGAGTAATCTGAAAGTTGTTCAGTACAGCACAGGCAATGTACATTTCAGGTGGCAAACATTGTCAAGGAATGACTCAGTTTGGTAGAGTGTTGAGGTGTGTACTAGGTATTGTATCAAATGTACTTACCATAAGTCTTCTGACTGATAGTATGTGAGTTTGTTCTTGTTAAGTGCTACTTCTGAGGCCAGGTGCTCTTCTCCCCACCAAGATCTGTGAAGCAGAAGACCCTAAATTCTCCAATTTCTTATGTTTTCTCATACAGTGATAGAAAACAGTATGCAGAACAAAGTAGACGCTGTACAAAATCTCCATACTAGAAGAGGAGAAAATCCTCTGTGCTAACATAAACAAATAAAAGCTTCTAAGCTAACTTTTGTCTGTCTTTTTTTTTTTGGGGGGGGGGAGGTGGATGAAGGTGAAGTGGTGTCAGTTTTTCTACTGTAATGAATACATTTGTGTTCTCTGTATCATATTATAAATAAATAAATAAATAAATCCTTTTATTTTTTCTTCACTCTCTAGGCCTGAGGTTGACTGCAGCAGCTGCATCTAGACATTTAGTTAGATAGTTTGATACATTCTAAAAGTAGAGGGTAGACCTAGAACACTGCTTTACTCTATGAATTGTGGCTCTAGCCTGCATTTAGGCATAACACAATTATACTATTAGAAAGCTGAAAAGCTGAGCAGCTGTTGCTTCCCACAATGTGAAGCAGTTAGTTTTGAAAAGCATTGATGGGTTTAAAATCATATGAATGTTGCAAAAATCATATTCAAATGTGATTGTGAAATGTTCAGGCAGACCAGATTTTGGAAATTATCAGGACAATTCATCTGAACTGTTGCAAAATCTACTTTTCCTACTCATACCATTGGAAGATGAAAAGTGCTTAACAAATGTTAAAAATAATAATAATAATAAATAAAATAAATAAATAAAGGAAAAACAAGACAGAACATGTTATATGAATTCTGTGAGACCCTCTTAGCCCTCCCGTCTTCTAAATCTGGAGGATCTCTAGAGACTTCAGATCACAAAGTAACTATAAACTGGTTAGGTCAACACCAACTTGATAACTTCACAGCCCATTTTGACTCCATCATGTGTCTGTGTCTGTATTCTTTTCCTGATGCCAGACAAGATTGCAACAGTCTTGGTCTGATATCTGGATTAATGACGTAAGTCATTGTTTTTACAGTTTACTTCAGCTAGAAGAAATGGAAAACATATTCCAGAACTCAATTTCTATTATTCCCAGTCTCTATCCGTAACGTGAATATGGTCTCTAGTCTTATATTGAAGCTGTTACAGGGGCATGGAAAGGAAATGGGAAAAATAATGTAAAAAGAAGTCCTTCCACACAAAAGAAAGGATACTTAGGTTTGCAGTGCTAGATGGGTGGATTTAAGACCACAGCCAGGACCCAATGTTTAGTTAACCAGCCATATTATTCCACTATTCAGAATAATATTATTAAAATTTGCAGAAATATTCACGTTACTTGAAGTGATATTGTTGCTGTAATTGATTTACACATGTAGATAAAACAATTGATAAGTCAAATTTCACTTTGCAAGGCTACAGTGACTATAAATAGCTTACATTGAGAAAAGGAAAATGTGACATTGATTTCACCTTGAGCACAACATTCACAGGAAAGATGTCTGCTGTTACACATCAGACCATAGAAAATTGCAGTATTATCAATACCATATTTATTTTGGTTCAATTCTAGAATACCTCTCTAATTCTGACATGTGATATGCTATGGCACCTCCATGAATGGTAGACTTACTCCTTTCATCTAGCTTTCAAGGTAGAGGAACTGAACTTTTATTTTTTTTTTTAACCTGGTAAAAACATTTCTCAGTTGAGCCATAATACAAAGCAGTCGTTTGCACACAACTTAAGCTGTCATAAAAAGAATACAGGAATTCACAAAATCTGCTGGAGTTTATGTTAGTTTTTCTTTGACTGCAGCCTGTGCACAAATGAAATTCACTATGTTTAGATTAATTGTTGTGATATACACCAAGCTCTAGTTCTTCAGAGTCTGACCACCTTGGTGATATATGTTAATGTCTTACTTTAGCAATACACCTAATATAAATCTTGCTATAATTGATGAAAGAAATAGAAGTTTTATTTGTTGATGAATTATGATGTAGTCTTTCCAGTGCTCTATTTAAACATCACCTAGGAGTAGATCATGTTTTTAGAAGTCAGGAGTAGCCCCAGGCCCTCCATAATTCTAATTGATGTAAATGAAGAAAATAATGAAAGCTTGTGTGTGCTGACCCTGTTATACAGGGTGGTTTCACCTCAATTAATCAAAGAACCTTTAGAGATGTTGCAAGCATCTGGCCTGAATAGAGAGTTCTTCAGATTCTGTTACTAAACTGGCTACGTTCAGTGCCCAGATTTCTACAAAAGCTGCTTAGTTTCCAAATACCGACATGCTTAAAGGGACTAGCAAGTTAAAAACAAAGACAAACTCCCACCCCAGAAAGCACTGTCCTTGGTGTTGGATAAATATCTGAAAACAAACAGCTCCCTTTGGAAAGTTTATATTCTTGCTCTGATGCTGAATGCAGAAAGAAAATTCACAAAGCAGGTTTGACAAAATTAATATTATACAGGACAAAATCTGTGAATAATGAGAGACTCAACATCTGTGAGTCTTTACACTCTTTTCCTAAAACTGAAATTTGTGAAAGCTAATGCAGTCCAGAATTTTTACTCTGTAGGCAAGACAAGAAAAGTATGACGGTGTGGTGAAGATTAATAATTGTAGCATTTTTCCTTGAAACACAGATAGTCTGGTAGCATGTTACCTTTGTCACATCTGATATGTGTAGTTTCCATAAAATGACCTTCATACCATGCAACCAATAACACTTGCAAGTAAAATCTGAAGACAAATGAAGGTCTGTAATAACACATTGGAAGGTTATGTTTATTGATTACAAGGTTGAATATCTTTGCAGTGATATTGCTTTCTTATAAAAATGCAGCATTCAAAGTTTTGTTGTTGTTGTTGTTTTGTTTTGTTTTTTAAACTGGAAGTATTTACAGTTGTTTTCAGACTTGGTTATTTAATATTTCAGTGAGTTCATAGAGTGTTCAGTATCAAAGCAGTATTTCTAAATACAGATTATGTACAGAATGAATCAAAAAGCAAAAAAAAAAAACAACCAAACAACAAAACTTGTGGAGAGGGTCCACCCATATACCGCTCATACAAATTTAAAAGCTGTCTAGCTTCTTGAATTGTAAACACTGGATAATGAAATTTCTATAAGTTTAATGTCTTTCAAATATGTAAACATAGGCTTGTTTTTGCAAATTTTGAAAGCTGTTTTTAAACAAGATAGAGACAAGACAGGAAAAGTATGAGGGTGTGGTGAAGATTAATAATAAGAAAAAGAAAAGAATGTCAGGATAATGATTTGATTAAAAAGCAAAGGACTAGATGAGTTGCTTAATAGTCCTTCCCAGTCTTTTTGTTTCTCAAGGGCACAACTGAATCTAAATATCACTAAAATAGTTCAATAAGTGTCTTATTTTCTCTGAGCCTTCCTTCTTTTGAAAAAGAAAAAGAAAAAAAAAAAAAAAAACAGATAAATGAATGAATCAATCAGTCTGCACACTTATTTTCTGGAACCCATGTCAAGATTTAACTTTTTTTTTCTTTTTTTTTTTTTTATTTTTGAAGAAATTCCTGTAAAACAAGTCTAAAACAAACTGAAGACTGTTTGAAGTGAAAGAACTATGTAAGCAGAAAGTAGCACTTCTGTGTGCTTTTCCGGGCCTGTCAGAAGAGTGCATGCTTTAGCCCGAAAGTAACAGTACAAATCCACATATGTCAACAAAGATTAAAATATGAGAATCACCCTTATGTGGGGGGAGCAGGAAGCAAAGTTGATTATGGAATCCAAGCAATGTTTGTAGGAAAGACCTTCTGGACTGACCACTGCCTGTTGATTGTGCCATTCTGGAAAAGAAACTAGAAGACCAAATCTAATAAACACTTATTGTTCTTGTTCTAATAGAGATTACCTTTCTAAAGCTATGAGGCATTTTGTGAATATGAGAAGGAAGAGAATTTAGACAGAAAGAGGAGGGCCTTTATCCTACA
This sequence comes from Anser anser, assembly GCF_964211835.1. Taxonomy (NCBI): domain Eukaryota; kingdom Metazoa; phylum Chordata; class Aves; order Anseriformes; family Anatidae; genus Anser; species Anser anser. The sequence goes on from NC_139721.1 coordinate 67,280,280, forward strand.
AAAAGGAAACTGAGCCCAGAACAAGGGGTAAAAAATAATAATAATAATAATAAACAAAACATGCCAAAAGAAAGAAAGAAAGAAAGAAAGAAAGAAAGAAAGAAAGAAAGAAAGAAAGAAAGAAAGAAGGAAAGAAGGAAAGAAGGAAAGAAGGAAAGAAGGAAAGAAGGAAGGAAGGAAGGAATGAAGGAAGGAAGGAAGGAAGGAAGGAAGGAAGGAAGGAAAAGAAAGAAAGAAAGAAAGAAAGAAAGAAAGAAAGAAAGAAAGAAAGAAAGAAAGAAAGAAAGAAAGAAAGAAAGAAAGAAAGAAAGAAAGAAAGAAAGAAAGAAAGAAAGAAAGAAAGAAAGAAAGAAAGAAAGAAAGAAAGAAAGAAAGAAAAAGCTTATGAATATATAATTGATCTTATCTTTCCAAAGTATTTAAGCTTCACTTGAGCCACTTACCTGAGGTATTATTACAATTGTTTTCACTATGGTAAAAATTACCACAGTGAAGTGAAGAAAAGAAAGTCATTACTTTCACAATACTGAGGCTTTTAAACTGTATTATAGGCTGAATATATTAAGGAACAAACTAAAAATGACCAGTAACAGCCTTTTTGCTTCCATCTCTTGAAATCAAATGCAAATAAATGAAGGTATTTTTCTAATACACTTTCTTTAAATTGTGACTCCTAGAGGTTTTTCATTTTGTAGAATCTGTGGGGTAAATGGGTATCTGCGTAGGAAATTCAAGTTATAAATACAGCCTACTTGCAACAGTGATTCCAAGACAGAAAAGTCCAGTGGTTTTATTACTTCTCCCCTGACATTTGAGTGCAATTCCCCTATTAATACGCACCTTGACAAAGGTCCTGGGAGGTATTTTTGAACCTAAAAGCAAGGATTGTTACCTGAGGGGAAAAGTAAAGTGTAACTTGAGAAGGAGCAGTGCCCAAAGGTGTTGGAAATGGAGTGGTCTGATGGGTTGAGAGGTGTCTACAGGGACTCAGGGTCCAGGGTGAGGGAGAAAGAATGTGGCAGCAGGGCTTGTCCTGTCCTATTCCACTTAACACTTTTGCACGTTACCATGGCTTGTCCACATAACTCTCTTTTGTTTAATGTGGACATATTATGGCACTTTTTGTCTAGACTGAGCAAGTTATAGGAGTAAATATAACAAATGAAACAATAATAGAGATTACAGCACTAAGCTGCCTTCACCATCAGTGTTTGCTCCTATGTGGGTGAAATTTGATGCCATTAGAATCAAAATTTACCCCTACATATTTTCTGTGTAATGTGTACCAGTTGTTTTGGTGTACTTGACCTTACACTAAGTACATTGGTCACTGCACATTTCTGTATTTTTACAGACAACGTGCACAAATTAGAAGTATTTGGCTCCTCTCTTTAAAGCATTAAGCTTAAGTCCTAGCAACATGCACTGTGACAGTGGCACATTATAATTGATATTAGAGCGCTATGTTATTTAAAGAAAAAAATAAACAAAACTTTAAAATTTCAAAGAGAAGAGAGTGTTAACATAAGCCTCTGAAGCATTCCAGATCAGTTCTGTCTTACAAGAAGAATCACACTTTAGACAAGATCATAATTTATTACTCCAAAGTCTTCCTTAAACAGAGCTATGATTTGCATCATACTGCATGGATCTCCCACTTTTTGTTTTTTAATACAATGCAGCTGTCATATGGGACATGGTAGTTTTGGACCAAAGCATGCTCCTACTTGATTTCAGCCATTTATTCTAATCCAGTGTAGTATATTTGCTGCATTATTATTATTGTTATTTTTTTTCCAAAGAACATTGCACAAATCTTGAACCTTGAACTAATGTATATTTATTATCAGGATGACTGTATGTGCTTACATAGGAGATTCAATGAAGTGGATGCATCACACTGAGGAAAGCTAAACTGGAAGAAGAAAGTAGAAAAATATAAATAAAATTCATTTTAATTTATTAAAAATATCTGATATTTTACATTAATTGAAGCTGTGCTAACTAGCACTTACTACACTTCATTCTATATAAACAAAATGAAAATGCTGTTCCACAAAGCATCTGTTGTTTGTTGTTGTTGTTGTTGTTTCCCAAAGAACTTAGTTTTCTTGTCTTTTAAATAAGTTTGAAATTAAAGGTCTACCACAACCATTTCTATACATACCCCCAATGACCACTGTAAAGTACTGCTTTGTTTTCTTAAGAAGAATTTATGTGTAGAAAAGAAGAAAAAAAAATCAAATGGATACAAATAATAAAAGAGTCTGGTTAATTTGTGCTTATAGCAATGATCACTATGCCAAATTATTGAAGATGTGGTCTTCTGTGTTGCTATGAGAGTATCTCAGGGATTCCCGGTTTTCCATCCTCTACAGAAATCTGCTCACAATTTTTTATTATTTTTTTTTCAAAGGCGAGTATATTAAACTCACAGTCTAATTTATGTTTTTGTTTTCTGTTACCTTTGTGTTCCTATTACCTGGATCAAAACAGAGCTCTCTCCTTATTACACTTCCCTGGTGAAGCAGACTGAGAGATAGGCAGCCCTCTTATAGGTGATATGGAGGGTAAACTGGCTGGATAACAAGCATGTGGGACATGTTGTGGTTATATTTAACCAGATTTCTAAATATTTTTATGCAGGGACAATTTGTTTGTTACATCCCAGCATCTCTAATGCCTTTATACATAAAAACTTTAAGGGAAATTAATGCTGAGATGAAACCGATTTGCTTTTTCTTGGATAAGAAACACGACATGCTATATTGTAGGAAGTTTCCAGTCTGTTTCATTGTAAGAGCAATGCAATTGTGATTGAAATATCTGCCACTATGACAGCTGAACATTTTTCAGAACAGGCCTGACTGCTTTATTTTTCCAAGACTATTTAAACATCAGGAGGTACTATAACTTACTTGCTGTTGACCCTATTCAGGCAAGTTCATTATAGAATTCGGAATAGAAAAAACAGGAATTAAAGAGTCCACTCTCATATATCCTGAGCAGCTTAATCACTAAAACAGATCACATGAATGATCAATGCCATCTAAATTTTTCATAGCAACAAAAATATGTCATGATACTGCTATGTGTAATGAAATTATTGAATCAAATATTAGGATAGGCTAATAGGTGGACAGAAGAGAGACCAGAGTGCTGTGTAACTTCTGTTTTTAGTACATTCTTGCTGACTGCAAGGGGTTTAGCAAGGTCTAGAGGAAGCATTTAAGTAGAAGCCCAGCCAGCAACATAATCCTGTGAAGACATGGGTGCAGATTGATGCAGGATTTATTTAGACACTACCACATTACAAAGTAAGCTGCACACCACTATTACAGAGCCTTGTTCCTCTACCCTTACTGCGCTTCCAGCTTATAAATCTTTCATTCCTTTGTGCACAGTGAGATGAGCTTTAACAGGAGCTGTAAGGGGGGCAAGAGGACGACATGCTATTCTATAAAATATAGTGGACCTCTAATTAAAGTGTTAAGAATATTTATGATTAACCCAATTTCTGTAGGTTACATGTCCTCTCAACTTGTCCACAGGATAAGGGTTCAGAAACCAAAAGAGCAGCCTTCAGTGGCCAGCCTGTCCCTTCTTCTTCCTTATGTTTATTAAAGAGCAATGGCAAACAGTATCCGATCCACTTTGCCACATAGTCAGGTTCTTTGCTAGTGATTGAAAGATGTACACTATTATCAGATTAACTTCTTTGAAACATCTTTATGTCCTTAACATCTTTGAAATGTGGTTGTACAGCAAAGAGAGTACCAAAAAGTATATAATTTCTTGTTAAACTTAGGATGATTTTTCTACTAGTTGTTGCTATGTTATGAATGTTCATATATTTTGTCTATTATTCTATTGATAAGAATAACAATGTATTGAAATCTATGTATTTAGCAAAAAAAATGAAAGCTTTCTGTGTCTGTATTAATTTTTATCATCCAGCTCTTCCTTTTAACCTTCCCTGAAATTCCATTAAAACTTACTAATGCTAAAGAAAACAGTTTAATTAAATGGCTATCAGCTGAACACTAATTTTTAAGAACCCATTGGTTTATTCTTTTCACAGCAATTGCCTAATCTCCTACTGACTCTTTTATATGGAATAGCAATTGACACTGCTACCAGAGGTTTCTAATGTTTTCTTTTGATTAGGCATTTCAGTACTTGTTTTCTGGTTGCATGGTTAGTGTACATCTTTCAGGACTTTTGGAGTGTTTTTTTTGGGGAAAAAAAAAAAAAGTATTTAATTTCTTCTAAACCACATCTCTGAGTTATTTCATATAACTTTATAAATCTATCTCAACAGATTCTAACCCAAATAAACCTAGCTTCACAGAATGAAGAATCAGGCCCGTAAGAACCAGCTGCTTCAGAACAGACAGGAAAACAAAACAAAACAAAATAAACAAAACTGAATAGAAAATATAATTTTCTAAGAAAAAAATGTTATAAATCAAATTCAGAATGTCAGGATATCAGAAAAAAATATGACAAGAAGGGTGGGAGGGTGAGAGGAAGGGAAAGAGAGGGGGAGGTAAGGCAGAGGAGGAAGGCTTGTCATAGGCTTGAGTTAAAAAGAGTGTAGGGTTACCCCAGAGTGCCTTTGCTAATAATGACAAGATCATTTGCTTCTCACATCTGTAGGAAAAAAAAAAAAAAATGTTCCTGGGATATACCAGCTGTTGATGTTGCTCCTCCCTGCTGAGCCCAGAACCTTGTGCCCCTACAGGAAGACACAGCAATCTGTTGACATCTCCAGTTCTCTGCTGCTTTGGGATATTCAGCTGAATCTAAGACAACGATCATCTGGCTGAGTGAAAAAAAATCAGCACCTACTGTGAAAAAGTGGGACTAACGCAAAAGCAGATGGCTGGAGGCGTGCTCCATCCTGTTTCTGGAGCTGTTTATATTCTTAAGTGACTAATTTTGACATGTTATACTCCTGATGAAGTTTTTTGGTGTGACCCAGTAAACTGCATACAATGCAGTCTGGGATCACTCTAATTTGACTCCTGAGCCCTAGTGCTATTTCTGATCTACAGACTATCAGTTAAACTTGCCTATCACCAGCTAAGCGTGGTCAGTGACCAATCAAAGCTTAATTTCAAAATTATGACTTTCTCCCATATATACTACTCAAAAGCTACTGCTTTGCATTTACTTACCTAAATACCTTGTCAATACATAATATCAGTCTTTAATATTCATCCTTATTGGACTGAGATGAAAGCCGTTGTACAGAAGAAGATGCACAGGCCTCTAAGATCTTCACTGACATAACAACCCAAAATCTGAAGCTTTATCCAGTCTTTCCTATATCAAAGCATCCAGATCTGGAAATTGCAAGAGAACAATTTCTAATGCAAATGCTAATATTTCAAAAGAACTGTGAAAACCTTTTGGTGAGGTTTCCATCTAATTCTAGCTTCCAGACCTGGAGGCTGCTGAGATTACACTGATTAATGTACAAAACCTAGAACCAAAACCTAGAGTCTAAACAACACATGGTCTCCCACAATATTCTCCTGGAGAAGCTGGCAGACTATGGCTTGGACAGGTACACTCTTTGCTGGGTTAAAAAACAGCTAGAGAGCCGGGCCCAAAAAGGAGCGTTGAACGGAGTGAAATCCAGCTGGCGACCGGTCACCAGTGGTGTTCCCCAGGGGTTGGTGTTGGGGCCCATCCTCTTTAATATTGTTATTGATGACTTGGATGAGAGAATTGAGTGCACCCTCAATAAGTTTGCAGATGACACCAAGTTGGGGGGAAGTGTCAATGTGCCAGAAGGTAGGAAGGCCCTGCAAAGGGACCTGAACAGGTTGGATCGATGGGCAGAGGCCAATGGGATGAGGTTCAACATGGCTAAGTGCCGAGTCCTGCACTTTGGCCATAACAACCCCATGCAGTGCTACAGGTTTGGGGCAGAGTGGCTGGAAAGCTGTACAGAGGAAAAGGATCTGGGGGTGTTGGTTGATGCTCACCTGAACATGAGCTGGCAGTGTGCTCATGTGGCCAAGAAGGCCAACGGCATCCTGGCTTGTATCAGGAATAGTGTAGCCAGAAGGACCAGGGAGGTGATCATCCCCTTGTATTCTGCTCTGATGAGGCTGCACCCTGAGTCCTGTGTTCAGTTTTGGGCCCCTCAATACAAGAGCATCAAGGGAGATAGATGGTAGAGTCACTGTTCTTGGGGGTGTTTGAGGAAAGTTTGGATGTGGTACTTAGGAACATGGTTCATTGGATGATACTGGTGGTAGGGGGATGGTTGGACCAGATGATCTTGGAGGTCATTTCCAACCTTAATGATTCTATGATTCCCAAGATGCAGTTTTATTTATTTATTTATTTTCCTCAGATGGACGTGAAGAAAATTAAGCATAAGAACCTCAGATACCCTACAGTTCCCTAAACTGAAAAAAAGGTCACCAGTGTCTAGTCTCCAAATATCCCTTGCCTATATCTTAAACTTGTTCACAGTTCCATGACAACAGTTCCATGGACACTGATGTAAATGATTATCCAGCTAAGTGGTCAAAACTAAAAATAAAGCGTACAAACAAACAGGTTAAGGTTATTCTGGAGCTGTTAAGGGCAAGCAATCTAATAATAGTAGTGGTTGAATGGCATGCTTTGTCCTGTTTAAAACTAAAGAGCCCATTTGGTCTGGAAACATTTTACAAAGGGCTTGAATTAATGCTAACAAAGTGGAAACAGCAGTTGGTTTCCAGAGACTGGAGACCGGATATGGATTTACCTTTTTCACCACCTGTTGCAATAGCCTATTCTCATGCACATCATATGACATTCTTCAGCTTTGTTGTTACTCAGGCTTTTCCATTTTAATCCATACCAGTGATCCACACCAGTCCAGCCATATCCCAGTAGCTAGGTAACTCAGAGTGCTTTCTTTTTGTTTTTATTTGCCCAGCACTATTCTCTATAATTTCAGGTTGGGATGAGCTTCAGGACAAATTCCTTGTCTATGATGATCTGCAGACCTGGAAATTGCAAAAGAACGTTTTCTGATGAATGTTCTCATCAGAAACATCTGTCATTCTGATGAAAGATGATCTGTGAACAGTCTCAATATCAGTAGAAAATATTGGGCTGCTAAAATGGTGCAAACCATAACAACGTAACTGATCTTTCATATGAAAGATCAGTTCATTATCAGTTCATCAGTTTCATATTCTCATGGAGAATACCATTGACCTTTGCCGTAATGAGTCCAAGCAACAGCTCTTCTTAGCTCAACATAATGTTACTCAACAGCTAAGAAAAGA
>NC_139721.1:67287777-67352777 GCF_964211835.1 Anser anser
GAAAATGGGAAATATTCTAAGTTATTTGTTATAAACTAATTCTCCAATTGTGTCTTTAAGGAAAATATGCAGAAAATATGAAATATTCTTTATTTATTTTGTCTTATTGCTGTTCTTTAATAAAAAGTTTGATTGTCATGTTTTGACTACATCTGTATTTATAAGAACAGTGCTTTAGATATTACTAAATGTAAGAGAATATTTTTGTCAAGTAATGAGGTATCATTATTACATAATAAAACATAGAATTTTCCTGCGTTTTATTGGTGTGAAGGTTTTTGTTCCTGAGTCACACCAAGAAAAATAGTAATAATAATAAAAATAAAAATAATTAATTAATTAAAGCAAAGAATTAGTTAAAACATGAGAATCACTTTGGAACAGAAAAGCAATCTGTTTGAAATCTTCAATGGAAAAAAAATTATATATATATATATGAAATATGAAATATAAAATATGAAGGGATCTCTAGAGGTCTCTTCCAACTTCAACCATTCTGTGATTCTGGGGATATTATCAATTAATAAGGAAAACAAAATATAATTATACTACTTATAAATGATGTGCTACAACTGAAATGCTGGTATCTCAGACTATATGCCAGATGCTAGGAAACAGAGAAGAATCCAATGTGGTAGATCAAAGGTAAGAATCTGCTTCCCTTTGAAGAATAAATAAAAGAAAGGACTGGTCAGTCTGGAGAAGATATGTCAGAGGTGGAATGGGGGAATAATACAACTACATAGAATCCATGAGTGCCTCACAGAAGATAAATACAGAGTATTTTTTCACTGTTTCTCTCAAGACCAGATCTAGGGGACACAGAGTATGACTACTAAGTTGAAAAAAAAAAAAAAAGGGACATTCTTTTCCACACAACTGTGTTGTCTTTTGACACAGGATGCTACAGATGTTGGAAGTTCATGTGATTTCAAGAGATGATTGAGCAAATTTCATGTAAGAGAACTCCTTTAAGATCTCTATTTCAAGAAAACCTAAACCACAAATGACTAGAAGTTGGAAAACATTCTGTGGGAAGTATCATTCAATGATATTTTTACACATTTCTTCTAGCTTCTGAGATTGGCCAAGCCCAGCTAAGTTTAGCCATAACCTGGGGCACTGTGCTAGGCACACTGTATTATGTTAAAATCAACCACTGACACACAAAACCAGGATATTTTATAAGCATTCAATCAATCTGCAAAAAAGTAAATTAAAAGATTATTTTCCAATGCTTTCACTGTAACTTAAATCAACAAATGACCATGTGAGGGAAACTTTGAAGTAAAGCCTCATTTCCTAACAGTGTTATAACAATGAATTTGCTCACACACATGCATCTATTTCTTCGTCCCTCATATTCCTTATTCTTCCTAATGTTAAACTGCACAGACTTGTACTCTCACTGGTTTGCAACACCTACTATGCCAAAGAAACAGAGTTTCCTTCATGAGGTGCCAGAATTATATGCATCTAGCTTTCAATTGGTTTGGGAGGCCTTTGAAAGAAGAAGTGAAAGCTCCAGAATTTATGTCAGAAAAACGAATTGCCTTCCAAAGGTCCAGGGCTAAAATCTGCACTGATAGGAAAATAAAGCTAACATACCTTGGATCCTAAACAATCTAGGTTCTGAATTAATTTTATCTTTCCAAGGCTTAACAATAAATAGGAGTCATCAGCTTTTTTTTCTTTTCTTCTGTGTTCCATGCTGTGTGTGTACATGTGTCTTTCTTAAGTTCTGGTAAATGGCTCTGATTAAGAGTAGGCTTAATATAGAAGAATTAAACTTTTAAGATCAAAAAGAAAAGGCATTTAACTTTTACCAACAATAAATTGTTATTAGCAAACATTCTTTGAGTGAAAGATAGGCTCCCTTGGTGCAAAGGACTGTTTACTGAAAATATGAGTTCGTTTGTTTGTTTGTTTGCTTTCCTTAAAAAAAAATCTTCAAAAGGAAACATTTTACTTTTACATTTATTTCCACTTTAATCCCAATCCTTCGCTGTCTTGAATTGTGCTTCTTGTATAGGATAAAATTTTGAATGGTTCTTCTGTGTTACTTCTATTCAACATGCAGACCTTGACACTATTTTCCCTGTACTCTTTTTTTATTATTTGGGACCACAAAATAGACTTTCAGTAGTTTTAGATAGAAAATGTATATGCTTATTCCTTGAGGGAGGGAGGGAGGGAGGGAGGGAGGGAGGAAGGAAGGAAGGAAGGAAGGAAGGAAGGAAGGAAGGAAGGAAGGAAGGAAGGAAGGAAGGAAGGAAGGAAGGAAGGGGGGGAGAAAAAGGGAGGGAGGAAGGGAGGGAGGAGAGAGAGAGAGAGGGAGAGAGAAAGAGAGAGAGGGAGAGAGGGAGAAAGAGAGAGGGAGAAAGAGAGAGAAAGAGAGAAAGAAAGAGAGAGAGAAAGAGAGAAAGAGAAAGAAAGAGAGAAAGAGAGAAAGAGAAAGAAAGAGAAAGAGAAAGAGAGAAAGAGAGAAAGAGAGAAAGAGAGAAAGAGAGAGAGAAAGAGAGAAAGAGAGAAAGAGAGAAAGAGAGAAAGAGAGAAAGAGAGAAAAGAAAGAAAGAAAGAAAGAAAGAAAGAAAGAAAGAAAGAAAGAAAGAAAGAAAGAAAGAAAGAAAGAAAGAAAGAAAGAAAGAAAAAGAAAGAAAGAAAAAGAGAAAGAAAAAGAAAGAAAGAAAGAGAAGGAAGGAAGGAAGGAAGGAAGGAAGGAAGGAAGGAAGGAAGGAAGGAAGGAAGGAAGGAAGGAAGGAAGGAAGGAAGGAAGGAAGGAAGGAAAAGAAAGAAAGAAAGAAAGAAAGAAAGAAAGAAAGAAAGAAAGAAAGAAAGAAAGAAAGAAAGAAAGAAAGAAGACCAGTCAATGCACTGAAAACATTTAAACTTTTTTTTTTTTAAATAATAATAACTAGATGGTTTATATGACACTGGGAATATATTTTTCGTATAAATTCTGTAAAACTTTATTTACATTCTATATACAATGATAGGCATGTGCAAAAGAGTGAAATATATAAATGAAGTATAGAGAGTTGATGCAAGTTTACCTTAGATTTTTAAATATTTTCAACAAGTTGAAGAGTCTGGAACACAAGTCTTATGAGGAGTGGCTGAGGGAACTGGGGTTGTTCACTCTGGAGAAGAGGAGGTTCAGGAGAGATCTTATTGCTCTCTGCAACTTGAAAGGAAGTTGTGGGAAGCTGGGGGTCAGACTCTTCTCACAGGTAACTAGTGATAGGACTAGAGGGAATGGACTCAAGTTGCACCAGGGGAGGTTCAGGTTAGAAATTATGAGAAATTTCTTGTCAGAAAAAGTAGTCAGGTAATGGAACGGGTTGCCCAGGGAGATGGTGGCGTCACCATCCCTGGGGGTGTTTAAGGAAAGGTTGGATGTGTTGTTTAGGGACATGGTTTTGTAGGTGATAGTGGTGGTAGGGGGACAGATGGATCAGATGATCTTGGAGGTTTTTTTCCAACCTTAATGATTCTAAGAAGTTTATTGACTTTGGTGGCATTGCCTTGAAATTCCTGTTTGATAATAAATGTTGGAATGAAAGTATTACAAATAAAAACATCTCTACTTCTGTTTAAGCATTAGTGTGTAAAGGCTTAGAATTTTTAAATTTTACAATATAATTCCGAAAAGTAAATTCCAGTTTTCAAAAAAAAATTCCAAAAAAAATTATTGTTTTTTCATCTTTATGATTTCATATGACAGTAAGTTTTTCCATTTCTTTCTGTAATTCTGAAGGAAATGTGTATGCTACAAGGCAGGCAAAGGATGCTGTATGTCAAAAGTTGAGAAAGCACCACCTAGATTTCAGAGGGCACAAGGTTCACTTCTCAGCTATTGCTGTGACAACAGTGTCAGAAGCTGGAGCAATCTCTGTGTTTCTTCTGTATTTTCACAGGAGAGTTTCCCTGCTGAATATGCTATTACATACCATCAATGATATCAGCAAGTTGATTTGAGGGTTTCATTATATTTGAGGGAGACTCATGTTGGGAAGGAACTGTAAAATAGGTGTAAAGTTTACGCAGGGTCTTTCATAAGAGCCCAGATTTAGTTTGGATATGGAAAGGGAACAAATGAGAGTTATGGATAGTCAACCTCACTTTGAGACTTCACATCTAAGGTCTTCAACTGAATTGCATTAGACTTGAATTAGGAAATTAAAACAAACTGCAGGAGACGTTTCACTCATACTAATAATGAGTGAATAGAAAACAACAGGGACAGTATGTGGAAAAGGAGGGAATAAGATTAAAAAGAAAAATAAGGAAACATATTCAGAATGGAGGGAAGAGAAGCATAAGATTAACTGTGTTTCAGGATGTCCCAGGAATGGATAAAACTACGGAAGAAAAGGGAGCCAATCATTCCTCTGGTTTCTGAACACCCAATGAATATTTACAAAGCAGATTACATAGATCATTTAGAATATACAATAAATTTGTTATCAATATTTTACAGATAAAGATACAGAGCAGAAAACGTAGAACAAAAATTTGCTTCCTATTTTAGGAAATATTTTCCTTTTTTTTGCATTCTTGGGTTGTCTCCAGGATCAGAAATGAAAAATTAGAATCTTGCAGTATGTTTGTTCTGAAATTTACTGTTCACAAGCACTCCTAAGAAAATATTAGTAGCATAAATAATCACACTTGCCTATTACTCCAGACAGCTACATTTTTATAATTCCATTTTTAAATTTACCTAAATCCAAATAGAAAGAAGTTTGGTCTCCTATCCCCTTTCCTTCTGATAGCAACTCTGTTCCAAGTCTTCCTCTTCTTATATCTATCTATAGCATTTCTAGCTTAAATGTCTCTACACTAGGTTTGCCTTTCATTTTTCCTACCTCTTTGATGTTTATTCCTACACAATATTTATAAGAGAATTTTTTTTTTTTTGATACTACACAAGCTGGGCTCTTTTATTCTCCCATAAGAAATCAAATCTTCACTTCCCTAATCATTCCAGAATATCTAATTTCTATACATTAGTTTGAATTCATCTTTTCTCTAGATAAGTTACCAAAATTTGCAGTACACTCTACAGAAGGTCATAGCAGTGACTTTTTACAATGTTATTCCCAGTGGAAAAGCATCTCTCAAGGCTTCCAGGTTTGTCAGACTCTCTGGGTGAAACATATCTGACCTCTTTACAAGTAGACATTGGTGATAGTTATAGTTAGTGGAAAGAAACAGATACCTTTCGGGATCTTTCTACATGGGAGATGATGACTGAAGAACCATAGCACAAAGGTAACTGACCCTAACCTCTGTCTATAAACAAACTTTTAGCTCAGATGTAGTTATCTAGCTTCACGCAAGATGAATCCATTCCCGTACTTCTGGGAACAGGAGTCTTTTTGAAGAAAGCCAAACTGTCCTATCCTATTAGAATCCACTCATAGAAAGGACAGCACTATACCTCTGAACCTATCCAGAGGAAGGATTTTAAATGGGATCCTTTAAAAAAGACAGCCATGGCACTAATGTAAAACGACACAGAAAGTCCTTATTTCTAGAGTACAAGAACCAGAGGAATGGCCCTTTATTCCCATCTTCAGAGTTCTCCTCTCAGCGTTTTGGTCTTTCTCTCTAGTGGGGATATCTCCTTTGTATGCATCTTCAACAGATTTCATTAACACATCCTGTCAAAGGCATTAATATGAATACTATATAGTCTAAGTCCATAAACAGTTCTTTCTGAGAGAGCATGAGTAATATTCCTCTATAATCTTCTGTCTTACAGCTCCCCTATAGTGCATTTGCTGTAGTCTCCTATTTAACAGACTCTTTAATTAAACAGTTCTTGTTCTGAAGTTTTTTGTTTTATTTTACCTATTTTTCCTTACAGCACCACACCCAGCAATTTACTTACGATGCACATCTCCTGTGTTATCAAATCACTTATCTTGTAAATAAAGGCATCACGTAAATCTTAAATGCATATCAGGGTTTACTTCATTTTATGTGTAACTTCCTGTCTAGTTATTTTTATCTTCCAGATGTGTTCACAAAATTTATATGCTACTGTATTCTGTAGTTCATTCAAGCATACCATTCTTAAGAGGTGATAACCAACTGTAATAAGACTTACTGTTTCCTGGTCACATGGTAAGAGCGACAACACCTCAAAATATATATACATATATAACTCATTATAACAGAATGACATACAGAACAAAAAGTGCAGTGCACACCCACTGAGTGTTTGAAACTTGGAACATGGAGGACATCAGGTGTGGAAAATTTCCAAAGCACTACAGAAGCCAATAAGACTGGGATAGTTTACTTGAGCTAAGAATCTGCCTTTTTGTTTGGCCTTCTGAATAACAAATCCTACTTCACTAGATGGCTTTTATAAAAAGGAGCATAGCCTGAATAAGTCAATACAAACATGATTTCTTCAGGAGACAAGTGCAGAACAAGCTAAAGTGAGGAGACAAAAAAGGAGGAGACAAAAATACATAGAAATTTTAATGAATTTTCTTATCTTCCAAAGGAAAGACTTTGAGCATTAAATATAGCTCAGCAGTTTCATATTTTAAAATGTTATACCCTCTTTTTGAATAATAAAGCAAGGAATAAAATACAAGAAATGAATTGCTGGCTCAGTAAAACGTATGTTCAAATGTTTATTTTAGTACTCATGCATATTTTTGTGCATAAATATAGTGGTTAGGCAACTACTTCTGAAACAAGTAGCATGTATTTCTTCATGAACAAATATATTTGATTCTGATAAATATCACTGTTAGCAGCCACATACCTGTTCTTCCTGAATAGATTTTCTTTACAATGTCATACAAGAAAATGTTTATATAATTTTCTCTCAAAGGGAAAGGTTTTATTTGTTTGGATCTTTGATTCTGATTTTACTGCTAAGTCAGTGTTGGTAAATTATAATTGCAAATTACACATAGTTCAGATAAACTTTAGAAAACATTAGTAGAAGGAGCACCAAGTTCTTACCTGCCTATACCTAATAAAAATTGTTATAAAATCCTTACTCTACAAGCTTGCCTTTCTTTAAAGAGGAGAGGGAATTAAAACCAAATAGTCCAATGAACAAGGAAATGTCAGAGGAAAAAAATAAAGTAAGAGACAAGGAGTAATAACTAAAAAATAAAAATAAAAAGTGTAGGGACAAAAAGAGAATGTGTCAGGAAGTTCCAAATGTAGAAACAGCAGGCGTATGAAGGTCATTATACTTGGTTCTGATATAACACTTATGCAAAGTGCAATACATTTGTTTTCCTGTAACAAAACAAAACAAGTAGTCTCTTTTCAGTTCCTTTGAAAGGGATTTTTGTCCAGACTTGAACTATGCAGCCCTTTAATATAAGCAAATCTAGTTTTTTCAAAAACATCATTCAGAAAAGAACATATTTTTGAGCTGAAATTGAACTAAATATAGTGGATGTATCCCTTTGTTCACAGTTACTCTTCAGACCCATTTCTCTTATTCTTTGTGCTTGCTATGTGCACACTATTAGCGATATTATCCCTATTGCAGAGATCCTCCTACCTGCAGGAAGGAAAAGATGCTGTAGTGGTGCCTCCTTTCTGTGAAGCTGATTTTACTAGTAATAGTAATAATGTAAACCTAAAATGAAGTAATCCAGAATGAGAAAACATCTTTTGAAAAATGTTACAAAAAATAATATCATTGAGCCAACAGTGTCTATTCATTGGTTTGGAGTATAGTCTTTTTTAAGTCTGCTTAAATATTTGTCTTTTTCTCTGAGCCAGTTATCCTTTTTTTTTTTTTTTTAAATCTCAAGATTACAAAATACATGGGAATATCAAATCAAATTATTTTACATACGTTTCCATCTTGCATTTATGTATATTTTTTCTTTATTCCCACTTGCCTGGAAAGGTTCTGAATGCCACAAGACTTCCAGACGATAAGGAATTCAAAATAATAATAGAAATAAGATAAATCAGGTATGAGAGACATTCATCTTCCCTTAAGTAAGGTAAAATCCATGTCAAATATTGGTAACATCTTTCTGCAATATTTGGGAGCCTCCTCAGTCCATTTCTTGTTTGATTTATAAGCAACTGACTCACAGTCATCTGTCATACACCATCTTCTCGCCAGTCATCCTCTGCAAGGGTGGTCTCTTATTATCCCTTTCATATGTACTAACTATTTCAAGGTCTTTTCCATCCCTATGCCTGATATGATCAAAGTACATATGCTTATGCTGCATTCTCATCTTGGAAACATATAATTTCTCTTCTTTTTGATACAGGAAATATGTAGGTCTTCACCAACACTACCTTTATATGCCCCCCATAGTTTCTATATGAGCAGAATGCATCTTTCATGATTTCATACTCAGAAGAACAGGGTATGAAAGAATTACATTTTGCAGTAAACTTTCACACATTCTTAGACTCCATTTTCTTAGAGCCTTTTGTGATTGAATGAGTGTTTGAATGAGTGAGCCATTCCAAATTTCTTTTTAATTTTTTGGAATATCCCTTTTTTTTCAACATACATGACTTGAATTCATTTGCTGCTTCTGCAATATAACCATTCATTGTGTCATTACCTTTTTTCTAATGTCTGGGACAAGCTATATACAAGTCAGATTTGCTCCATTTAGGGATGATCTCATTTTCTTCACTGATTTAAAACTACAGTGTTCAGTGCATCATATTGGAAACTGTAGGAAAGAATTGCGGAGTCATCAACATAACTGATATTACTTAAGGTGTATCCACATGTTTCTTCCACTTTTTTAATCTTCATAGGATTTCTCATATTGTCCTACATACACGCTGAAAAGTCCAAAAGTCATGACAAGTGAAAATCTACTCACAGTCACAAGCTGCTGCTTTACTACTCATTCAATTATTAATGCAGGAACTCTGCGAGTTGCCTTGGAATTTGAGCTATCTACCAGCACCTTTCAAATACCAACCTTCTGAAAAGTATTCAGTGTTGTAAATGATCAACTAAACAGGAGATCAACAGACAGCCTTGTCTGCACAATTTTGATTGATGTATATTTTGCTTACATGTGTACTGTTCCTCCCTGGGAAAGCCCCAGACTTCTTCCAGAAACCATATTCCCCTTCCTTCTTCAAAGCTGATGGCTCCAACCCATCCTTTCTGTTCTCTTAGTCTCTAATGCAAGTTGCTCAGATGAGAACCCAGATTAGCACAATGACCCCATCCATCAGAATTTACTGTGAAGAAATATGAAAAATAAGAAATGTCATCTCAGTGTTTTTGTTATGCTTCATTATAGGAAAAGCTTTCTGTAAACACTAAGACTGCTGCTATCATGCCTTGCTCTCCTAAGAAATCAGTCAGAATGTTTTAACATAAACAAATACCCATTTTTATTTTTTATTTTTACTTATAGGGATATCAGGTGAACTAGGACAGAAATTTTTAATTCAAAATGTTGACGTGATAAAGTTAAAAGAAAATGGTGCCTTAATTAAGAGAACTCTCTGTGACTGCTAATAAAGAAAAGTGTTCATATTTATATTTAACAGGTTTATTAAAGTATACAAATAAACAAGTAAACAACCTTTCAGAGTGGTAAGGGACTTCTACCTGTTCATTGACATACCAAATCAGTTTTAACTGCTCTTCCCCACATACACAAGATTTCTGCGGAATTCAGTGAGAACTGTAACCTTTTCATTGATAAAAAGTAATCCAGTGGCACAGTTTGATGAAAAGAATGTCTCTCTTAAGTAAATCTCAGCTTAGGACCAGCATGCATTTGGAGATTACAGTCCGTATATATGCATGTGGATAATTGCAAGACTGAAACTGGCAGTAGGTATACTTAGAAGATTACATCAGATGTATCTGAGATCCAAAATCCAACAGTCATGAAGTAGAACAGTCCCATCTCTTCTACAATGCAGAAACACAAACACCCCAAAGGGATAAGTTTTATTAAAACACAAATTAGAACAAGGTAACTCTGAAAATAGAGATGATTCAAACAGAGAGGAAAAGACAATGGCAATATATACATATGTATATTTCTTCTTGAAATGTATATATATATATGTATATTTCTTCTACATATATATTTCAAGAAGAAGTCTCCTGCCCATCACACATGCCTTTCTTTTTCTCTAGTTTTGTACCTGGTAGTAGCTTCCTGAGTAGTACTAGCCCCCACACTCTCTCCTGTGCAGATAACCTACCTGTGACCACTGACGTATAGCTATGGGTCTATGTCATGCCATAGGCTGCCCTCCCCATGGCTTTCCCCACTCCTAATGCATTTTGTGCAGGCACCCCACCTCCTGCATCTCTCCTTTCCTACCCATGCAGCTGACCACCGCAAAATGTCTTCCAGCTGCACCAGGATTTCATGTCTCCTTCTCTGTGCCACACAGGACATGGTACCAACATAGTCATCTAACGAGCCTTTCTGCTGTCTGTTACACTAATACATGGCTGGACATATGGCATTTTTCAAATACGGTCAACTTTGTGATGAGGAGAGCTGAACAAAAAACAGCATCTGGGTGCAGGAGAAGGAGCAACTTTTTGGTGTATCTGCCCTGGAGTCCTGGTGCTTAGACAGAGCAAGACACAAGGAGTCTTCCCTGCAAGCTGCCAAGTTGGTCTGGATAGTTTTAGTTACAGGCCTGTGCTGTGAGGGACAGACAAATCTTAATGTGTAGCTATACAGCATAACAGTCTCTCTGTGACAGAGGTATTTTTCTCTTGAGCCCACCTTCTTACACATTTTACCACAGGAGGGAGTAATTTTTCACATTTTCTATTGAAGTTTCTATTAAATTATATGGTTTTTAGAGTAATATCTATGGAAACCTATTAATCTCTATAGAAGGTTTTTATCCTTGTTAAGTTCCATATGATGTTTTTTTCTCATAAGGACAGTCTTGTAGCTAGAGGAAAAATCTTCAGTTCTGCCATAAAAGGTGGAAAAAGAGCAAAGAATATAAAACTAGGGGTAACAGAAATAAGAACAGCAAGAAAAAAAAAAAAAAAAGACTATATTTAGTATTTATTTCATTATTATTGGAGTGATTTTTTTTTTCCAAAGCTTGGGTTCTTACTGTACTACAGCAGATTACAGGGACCAAACCATTTTTTAAAATTAATTTTTAATAATGTGTAATAATCTGAGTGGCACTGGTCTGTGTGTGGAATTAGAATTCCTCTGATAGAAAAAGAAATATTTGTGCAGAGTTTTATGAGCAAAGTTGACCTGAGGCTTCCTGAGGCTGATTGAGAAATTGCAGTCAACGAAGATCCTTAACCCCTTCCCAGCTCCGTTTTCAATCTACTAAAGAATAAAGTCTCTGTGGTTTAATATACAAAGAAACTGACAAAGACCTGAAAAGAACAATAAACTTATATATGATTACAAGAAGCTCATGCTCCTTTTAAATTCAACATAATGACCAAACTGGCTTTTCAGTACTGTAAGGCATGAACCTTCAGTTCAACATTTCATGGCATTATTTAATAGAGCAATACACTTCAAACAAAATATTCAGAGGCCAGCTCTCACAGCCTAGGAATTTGCTGTTGATATCCCTTCCTTTGGTTAAGAGACAAGAAGCAGCAATCAGAAAATCACAACACTTGATATAAACTCAAATTAAGTGCCCAGAAAGCTGGACACTTCTGAACTGATAGTGGGGAGCAGGAAAACCCTGAACAGAATGTGCCTAATCCTTACAATAAGCATAGAGTTAGCTGTCCTAATTCTTTCTAGACAAGCCTGAAACATGTTAGCAGGGGTTAAGGAGAATATTTATGAGACCTAAAGATAAAGACCCTGCTAATGTTACTGCCTGTTGCCACACATTTCCATTAACCTGCAACAACCTACCAGTGGGCCAGCTCTGTGGGTGTCAATCTCCGTAAACTTTTTCATCCGGTCAAACATGTTTTGCCAGGGCATTGTACTAACCTCAAAGCTTTGCCTAGTGATAATTATATTTATTAATGATTTCCGGTTACTCAAGGATACTGAGTCTGCAATGCAAAGAATGCACTTCTTCAAGATGAAAAGGGAAGTGCAGTCATCAATATAAGGAAAACTCCTAACTCCTAAATGTAGTCAGATTTAAAATTAAAGGTCGCTATATTTAAACTAGAGGGAAATATAATCTAATATGATCATATATCTAATATGATCTTAGTCATAATCTAAATCAGCAAATATATAGCATGTTTAGTGAATAGTTTTACATGCACTGTTATTAGAGAAAAAATATTTTTAGTGAAGAGTTTTCTAAAACAGTAAGATTTAACATAAAATTACTTTGTTTTTAAAATATTGAAATGTTTGTAAAAAAAAAAAAAAGGTGAAAATGTAGAATGTCATTAAGAAAGTGTAACTGGAAATTAATACCACCTAGAATATGTTTTCATTTAAGGGAAATTAGTATGATGCTCAATTTCATTTTCATTCTTCTAAATTTCTCTTCCATGATTTACATCACATTTCTCAATAATTGGGAACCAAGCATTTTTAACAGAAGAGGATTTGTGGCCTTTGTGCTGGAAAACTTACAATGTCATTGCAACATTTTTTGAAAATCTAACATATTCTATTCATCCATAGCATTTAAATCTGCATTAGCTGATTTAATAGTTAGGAAAACGGAGAAGTGTCAGAAAGACCATGCTTTTGGTCTTTCTGTTGAAAAAGAATGTTGGGAGTGCTCTCTGCCTTTTACTAGAAAGACTAATGCAATTGTGAGAGCCCTGAGGTAAATGAGATTTTTTTACTGAACTTCCATTGGGTCAGGATATTACCAGGGATGAGACTTAAAGGGTCTGCCAGGATTAGAAAAATAAAAGAGCTGTTTTATAATATGTTAGCCACCATGCTTTAATTGATATGTTTTAAAGCATTGTTCAGCATCTCCTGGTGTTTGCTAGTGTCAATCCAAACTCACTGTCAGTAGCTTTTACTCAGCCACCTAAGTATTAATACAAGATGGTGTATCAAGCATGGCATTGCTAGCCAATCTAGGGAAGGGATTGTGCCACTTTGCTCTGCACTGGTGAAGCCTCACCTCAAGTACTGTGTGCTGTTTTGGGCACCACAGTATAAGAAGGACACAAAACTTTTAGAGAGCGTCCATAGGAGGGCAACTAAGATCGTGAAATGTCTAGAGTGAAAGGTATATGAGGAGTGGCTGAGGTCACCTGGATTGTTCATCCCAGAGAATAGGAGACTGGGGGAGGCCTCATGGCAGCCTGCAGTTTCCTCATGAGGGGAGCAGAGGGGCAGGCACTGAGCTCTGCTCTCTGGGGACAGCGACAAGACCCAACAGAACAGCATGGTGCTGCGACAGGGAGATTCAGGCTGTATGTTAGGAAAAGGTTCTTCACTGAGACAGTGTGGTTGGGCATTGGAACAGACTTCCCAGGGCAGTGGTCATGGAACTGAGCCTGCTAGAATTCAAAATTTGTTTGGACAATGCTGTCAGATATATGGTTTGATATTTGAGTGGTGTGGTAGTGTTACTCATCTGGGCAGCTGAGCTCCGCAACAATCACTCTCTCCCACCCACCGCCCCATGCCCCTCTTCAGCCTCAAAGGGAAAGGTGGAGAAAATACAATGAAAAGGTCTCAAAGGTTGAGACAAGGACAGGAAGATCACTCAACAATTATTGTCACATGCAAAACAGACTCAGTGCGAGGAGATTAATGTAATTTATTACCTATTACTAACAAGTTAAAGCAGTGAGGAACTAAAAACAAACTGAAAACACCATCCACACACTTCTACATCCTTCCACAAAGCAGTAAAGTGGAACAAGGAATGTGGACTGCAGTCAATCTGTAACACTTCAACACCTCCGCTGCTCCTTCACAGTCACTCTTTGTCCCTGCTCCAATGTGGGGTCCCTCCCACTGGATGCCGTCCTTCCCAAACTGATCCGGCATGGGCTTCCCACAGGCAGCAGCTCTTCAAGGACTGCTCCAGATATGGGTCCTTACCACGGGGTCCATCCATCCCCCGGGAGCAAACTGCTCCAGCACGGGTCCCCCACGGGTGGGCGGCAGCTCCCCCCAGACCCCTGCTCCTGCGTGGGCTCCTCTCCACGGGCTGCAGCTCCGGCCCGGGGCCTGCTCCTGTGGGGGCTCTCCATGGGCCGCAGCCTCCTCCAGGCCACATCCACCTGCTCCACCGGGGGCTCCTCCACGGGCTGCAGCGTGGAGATCTGCTCCGTGTGGGACACAAGGGCTGCAGGGGGACAGCCTGCTCCACCAGGAGCCTCTCCCACAGGCCGCAGTGGAACTGCTGCTGCATGCCTGGAGCACCTCCAGCCCTGCTTCTGCACTGATCTTGGGGGCTGCAGGCTGGTTCTAGCATATTTTCTCACTCCTCGCTCTCCCAGCTGCTGTTGTGCAGCTGTTCTTTTTTTCCCTTTCCTAAATATGCTCTCCCAAAAGTGCAAACAACGTCGCTTATTGGTTTGGCTCTGGTCAGCAACAGGTCCCTTTGGAGCCATATGAAACTGGCCCTTTTCTAGCAGGGGGCAACTTCAGTACTCTTCTCACAGAGGCCACCCCTGTAGCGCCCCACTACCAAATCCTTGCCACATAAACCCAATACAGGTGGTCCTGTGTGGAGCTAGGAGTAGGACTTTATGACCCTGGTGGATCCCTTCCAACTAGGGATATTCTATGATTCTATGAAGATACTGACACATCAACTTGAGAGCAAATGTATGAGGATCACCTAATAAATGTAAGCTTAGCATGAACTCAGTTCTTTCCTGTTGTTAGTCCTGAACTAAATTCACACATAGAATATGTTAGAAATACATGTCAGGATAAAGGAAACAGTTTTCCTATTCATTAAGAAGACAGAGGGGACATCAAGACTTCCTGCTTTGAAGGCACTGTGAACTATGCGCAAGCTGCAAGAGGAATTTGGCAAAGTTACACTAGAAGGAGGTCTGAGTCAGGGGTGATGGTTGTGTGGCTAGTATGTTGTTGATTGGTTATGTGTGCATTGTGGTGAATCTGGATGAAGGAACTAATTCAATGTATAAGATTCAAAGTGGGACTAAGAAGAAACAAAAGCAGATATGACAAACTTAGAAGAAGATGTTTTTCTTCATTATTTCTATCACTCTCTGCATGTCTCTGTTCCTTGCTTTTGTAGCTACTTGTCAATGTGTCTTCTGTGGTTGATTGCACAAATTTGTTGTACAGTAATAGTAAGAATTTTCAGCTGTTATAAAAACTGTAGATGGCTGTCTCATTCATGCTTATTTATTATTTTTTTAATTTTGCCTATGTCTTGGCAAAAGTATAGGTGATAATATCATTTGTACTAAAAGGACCTCCCTTTTGTTATGCAGGACTCCATATGGAAGCTTCTCTTTTACTATAGAAGCTAGGAAAAAAAAAAAGTGTGTTTCTGCTTGGGTGGAATGACAAGAGTTATAGTTGTTAATTACATACACTTAAACATGTGTCTTTACAACATTCAAAGACTTCCTGTTGTGGGCTGGGGTTCCACCATTGCATTAGGCTCATCTAAGTAAAATATGCAATTAAAAGCTGGAAATCCCACCTCCATCTACCACCCAGCCAGGTGTTTCTGTTGCCTTCTTTGTGTTAACATTAGCCAGGGGGTGAAGCAGGTGAGGGAAGTGATCAAGCACACCATGGGCATGCATGTATGCTAGTGCTGACACAAAAAAAAAGCAGAAGAAAACCATGATGAGATGAGGTGGAAGGTAGATTAGAATTACTTTGACAGCAGACCACACTTTATTCGCTTAAAGCCCTTGTGGATCCTCAACCTCGAGCTTCACCGAAATGGAAATTATTTATTCAATGAGGAAAAAACTTACATTCTATTTATCAAGAATAAAAGTTCAAAATTTCAACTTACAATAGTTTTAATAAATAAAAAACATAACACTACTGCAAATTCTCTAATAAAGGAAAAGTGAATAATATTCATTTAGAAAGGTGAAAGAAAATTAAAGGACAGGGTGAGTGTTTACTCTTAAGTGAGCAGGGAGTGCATTCCAAAGTCTTCATAAAGGTCAACAATACCTGTGTTTGCAAAAACAGAAATCATCATTGCCATATTTCATGTTCACTTCTTTTATGTTGTTGTTCTCATAGACATGTAATTGCCATTGTGAATTTAAAGGATTGCTGGAAAACATTTTTTAACTTGTTGGCAGAGCTCTCAGCAGGAGAAACAGGCAGGACTGTCATTTCTTGCTCCTCCCTGAGAGACAAAGGAGGCTAGTGGCACTCTCTGGCAGGTGAACCAGCTTCATGCTGTGCAGAGTGGGGTGTTCTGCAGAAAGCACTGTAGGCCGGCATTAATGCCTTCAGTCTGGCATTAAGAAACTGCAGGGTTATATCATTACAGGGCTTCCTTCTTTCTTTTCTCTTTCCCAAAGATAGCTCTTTGTCCAGCTCCTTTTTCTACAGATTTTCTTTTTCAGGCATGTAAGTTCTTGAGATTCAAGAAGGAAAGATTCTCTCCTCCAGATGCACTAGAGTTCCCCTTCCCTAAGCCTTTGTCATGGGACTGGAGAAGAAAGAGCACAGAAGGAGCAGTTGACCGTGTAAGGCATAGAGGGGAAAGCACACTAGCTGGTGTGCAGGTAAGAAGATTAAGGGGAATAAAATAAAATAATAAAATACAATAAAATACAATACAATAAAATACAATACAATACAATACAATACAAAACAATACAATAAAAGGAAGCATAAGCTTGAGTGACCTGTGGTGGCATCCCTACCTATTACTGTAAGTTCCATAAATCCCAGTTGTGCTCTGTTCATAAAAAGGGGCAAAAGATGTTAAGTCCATAACCTGTCATGTAGGGCAAAGAAGCCTGATTATTCTGAGGATGAGTCAGACTGACTAGCTGTCTCTGTCTCTTCTGCTTATTATGTGCACATATGAATTTCAAATGTCTTGAATATTCAGACAACTTTATATAGGCTTCAAAATACCACCATCCTCACATCATCTTACAGTTTTTACACAAAGGTGAATTTTTGCTAACAAAAAGGTTGCAGTAGGTCTAACTGGGAGGATATGGCAGCTAGTATCATAACAGGGTTTGTGAAACAGAGCCATCTACTGGTTGAGCTTTGGGGGGGAATATTTTGTTTTACAGCTTCACAGAGCAGTGCTTTATTCCTTTTCTTTGATCTGCATCATTAATCTGTTATGATAGGTCTGTCACTAATCTGTGGCCTTGGAAAATATGCACAAGTGTCAAAATGAGTTTTTCTATAAATTATTTAATGATTTACAAAGCAACACTCAACACATACCACCAAATGATTTTAAACTTCTGTATGTTCACAATGTTTTTCAAAATCCTTAGTGAAAATTAATCATTTATCCCAACATAGAATCACCAGAACTTGAGGGAGTAATTTGAGGGAGTAATATAAGATTTTAGGGACAAGTCCATAAAGCTGTGAAGACAAAAAACAAACAAACAAACAAACAAAAAACTCTATCTGGCCATCGAATCTTACATTTTTCAGCTCAGCACTGTTATCAATGAAGTTACACAGGTAAAGAATATATCTTGTTTACTTATTAAGACCTTTAAGACCTAAAGTATGATATAAAGAAAAAAAAAAAACACAAATGATGAGTTAAATATAAAAAAAAAGCAAAACAATAAAATAAAATAAAATTAAAATAAAATTAAAATTAAATTAAATTAAATTAAAATAAAATAAAATAAAATAAAATAAAATAAAATAAAATAAAATAAAACTATTATCTTCCATGTTTACAAAACAGCTTCATTTTCCCAGTGGGTGAGAAGTATTGATAAGAGGAGCTTTGGAGGTCTAGAAATTTAGGTAGATGTAAGTATACTAGCAAAGTTAGAACACTTATTTAAAATTTATTTATATTATCCACGCTTCATATATCTGCAGAAACAGACATTCTCATGAGAATGATTTTTTGAGGGTTTCCAGGTGTCTCTTCACTCTAGTCAAACTAGAAATATTGCCAGACATGGCTTGCTAACAAGAGCTTTTTGCACAAGAAAACTTTTCTCCATTTTTTTCAAACTGAATTGAGCACACAAAAGAAAAAAAAAAAAGTATTTTAGAAGAAAAACAAAATTACATAAGCAATGTTTTGAGTGAAAAAAAAAAAAAAAAAAAAAAAGTCATCCAGTCTCTTAAATTTAGGGAGTTTAATTCAATAGAAAAAGTGACTGCCTGCTTCAAAAAGTTTGAAAGCCCTGATATAAACTACTCAGTTACCAAATGCCACCTCCATTAAATTTATGATTTCCAGTAAGCCACGGATGCACACATTTGAGAAAGCATTGCTCATCTGTGGTAAAAAGGACCATGTAAAATGATTAGAGAAGTTGTAAGGCAGGTAAGTAGACAGATAGACAGTCAGGTATGTAGGTAGGTAGAATCCTTTCAGCTTTTGGATTACATTTCATTTCACAGCTTCTTAATGCATGATGTCCTCTTTAAAAAAAAAAAAAAAAAAAAAGTTTGTGTTAAGATACAGCACTACTTTAGTGAATTGTATGTATTCACCCTGTCATTTTGCCTGCTGAAAATTTTCCTGGGGGACCAAACTATCATTTAAAGCCTTAAGTGTGAAGAGGTTCTTTATGAAACATTCTTCTCTATCCAGCAATTCTGCTGCTAAACATGAGTACCAGCTGTGGCTCACCTCTCAAAATATATGTAGTATCATGACTGATGTCACGCTTTGGGGTTAAGCTAGGGCAGAAGGAGCCAGTTCAGGTCTAATTGTTGAAATATATGCTTAGTTCAAGTTAAACAATAGATCCCTAGGAAAAAAAAAAAAAAAAAAAAAAAAAAAAAACAGCACAGAGGTGCTGAGTTGTGAAAAGAGTGTTGTTTTGGGCCCAGTCGCCTGAATAGACTTGTTAAAGCCCATGGCTGATGTATGCTAAGCAGAGCCAGGCAGTATGTAGAGAGAAAGGGAGGGCAGGCCAGTTGAGCAGGCACATCACTCTCTGAGCCAGGGCACACACTTTGATGGCTCCTTTGGAGGCATGAGTGAAAGCCAAACCTCTGTAGCCTTCTTTTTTTTTTTTTTCATTTCTGCCATGCAAAGATAATCAGGTTTATGTAAAGTATGTGTGCTCTTTTGACAGTCTGCGATATCTCATTAATTCAATCACACCAAACACCATTGTTCCCAAAGTGTTTGAAATGCGGATAGGCATGGAGGCTTTCTTAATCCTGTCAATCAATGTTAACATTTTTCTTGCAGTTGCCATGGCCAGGGCCAGAGTTCATGAAAACACAGAATAAGAGCCAACAAAACAAGAATAAAGACTTATTTGAGATACTCTTTTTAAAGGACATCTACCATGCACAAAACATGGGAAGTAAATGTAGACAAGTTTGGACACTATGGCTCACTGAGAGGAAAAAGGGGGAAAAAGAATTTGAAAATCAAATAGGCCTATAAAAACTTGACCCAAGAGTCTCTGGGAAAAACCCGATGAATTGCTCCCTAGTAGAACAATGTTCTTTCTTTCGTGCGTTCTTCAGCAGGACAATGCTCAATATATTATAACACATGCCACTGATGTCTTTACACTGTTGTAAGCCAGCTCAGACCAACGGAATGCTGATCGCGGACAACAAGAGATTGTGCAGTGGTAATTCTCTCTTTCTCCCACTCAGTTACAAACAAGTACTGGGAAAATTATTCATGCATATAGGCCAACAAAGCGGAGACGGGAGATTTGCGATGTCATGCAGTGAGATCATGTGACAAACTTTAAAATAAAACTCCAAGCCTTCACCCTTTGAGACTCTGTAAAATAACCAATTTATCTCTATGAATGTAGCAGCCAAAATGTCTTGTCACACCAGTGGAAATCATGGCCAGTTTCATCTTGCACTACAGATTAATGAGACCACAGTCCACAAATGAAACAAACAAACACAACAACTACATAAAAATGCAAGTTCTAAAGCTATGAGAGAAAAAAATCCTCACTGGGATTTACTGCATCTCTGCTTAATCCTAACAGGCCTCAAATACACTTATATATACTTAATTAACTAGGATGAAAGATGTATTATTATAGGAACCCAAATACAGATTTTTCCCTAGGTACGTATAGAATTTTTGGACATTTGTGAAGTGTTTCACACTTCAAAACAAGATTTGTTTCAAGTTTTAAAACAAACTCACAAACAAACAAACAAATAAAATCTGTGTGGTTGGAGATGAATCTAGAACATCTGTCATCTTAGCTATGAAAAGGAGAGGAATGGTGGCTCCTTGGAAGCTGTCATACATATCGCTTCAAGGTTTTTTCAAGATTCCTGCAGGAAAGAAAGCAAGTGCTTTCAGCACGGACTGAATTAAGGACTGTTCTACTGTTGTGATAGATCTCCACTGATCTAGAAACATCCATCTATGCAGACCAATAAAGCATGACATGATACAGAGTGCTTTGGTGGGACAGGACAGCAAAACAGCCTCTTTGCCAAGGACAAAACCTTAATGCACTGGAGCGAGTCTGGCAGTTGTTCAGGGTACTGAAGCCGGAGAGGATTATCTTGGTTCTGTATCTCCTTCATTCCCATAATCTATTCTTCCTCCTCTTCCACAGGACATGTTGTTTTCTTCTTCTTTACACATTACGTCAGTAGAAGAAATTCTTCTCAGTATCTCATCCATTCTTGGGCATATCAAGAGAAAAGTAAGGTCTTTTCTGCACATTTTCTAGAGATGTTTCAGGTGAGCCAAGGGTAACAAGCAGAGTACACAGTCTGAGGAAAATCTAACCAACAGAAAGGCAAGGATTTTTGCATAATGTTAGATTTTACTGGATCAGCTGATTTGTTTAGCAATGAAGAAAAATGGTTTTGCTGTTGTTTGTTTAGTTTTTGTTTGTTCTTTTTTTAATCTTGTTTTATGTGCAAGGTTCAACTCACCCACTTCAATGATGAGAGGTCCTCTACTGTGATGTCTGTAGCATAAGAATATTTTCATTAGGCAGGAAAAAGAGTTGGTGTAATTCATGACTAGGTACCTACTCAGGAAAATACATCTACAGTTCACCTGATGAAAACAAGTTCTTAGTTGGAGTGTATTGCAGTGTCTTTTCTCTCCTAGTTGCAACTGTGCACAACTTTGCTTATTATCTAAACATTACTCTCAGAATATCCTGGTGCTTAACACATACCAGCACCTGAAACCAACAGCTCAGAAATGAAATGTACAAAAGATGTACTAGCTAGAAATGGATAAATAAAGGAGACTGGATGATTATATATTGATGGAATTTTATGATTTACTTTATGCTAAATTCCAGTAGATAGATCTCATTTCTGAAAATATCTTCAGCTGAAGAAAAATGTGAATCTATCATACTATTTTCTACGTGGCAAGTCTCCTTTTCTTTGCCCCTCCCATTTACCCCTCCACCTGTCCTGCATCGGCATTCACTCACTCCCAGTCTTCCTCTCTGGCATGCTTCCCCAGTTTTCTGTCATGTTTTCCTCAGTGTCTTGTGCACAATATGAGGGTGGGAAGCTTTGGTCAGTCCACTGTTCCTTCCCCTCCACCTCTAGCTGCAATACATTTCTTTTGTGGAGTAATCATTTGTGAGGCAAATGGCAAGGAACAGAACTGATATAAGCATTATGTTTTCAATGTCTCTTTAATACTTCTATCTGACTGAAAATTCACCTGAAATAACAGCTAATGTATGTAACTTATGTAGGTCATATCCCAGGGATGACTCACCTCCAGAGAGCTTTGGACCATGAGTCTACATAAGTTTGCCCCAGCAGAGTTGCAATGATAAAACTGCACACTTAGAATACTAAACAGGAAAGAAATTCAATATTTAGAATGCCAAATGGATGAGATTATTACACTTTCTACATACGTCACAATAATCCTTTCAACAGTATTTACGCTATTGATATTTGTAGGCAACAGGTGTATTCACTGTGTATTTCCCAGTCACTATGTGTGATGGAAAGACCAAACAGTACTATTTAAATATTTATCTTTGAAAGGAGCAGAGCTACCATACTTCATGAGGAAGGCCAGAAGCAGCAGAAACCTCCTCAAAGGGACTGCACCCATTGTTGTCCTGATGGGACACAGCAGCCTCCACCTCCTCCTCCTAGTAAACCTGTCCTGCTCCAAGTGCTGCAGACAGAGCCATGGGAGCTGTGAAAGCCTGGTAGCCCAGCAAAAGTCAAGCACTACCACATTTGGTTGTGGCCAGTTGTTTACTAATCCAGGTGCAGCACCTTTAAACAAATGTTAACACTAGATGACTATTATCTGTTACAAAATCATAGGCCAGTTCCAGTTGGAAGGCCTTTTAAGACATGTTAGCTATGACATCAGAGCACGTTTCTCAGGGCTTTATCCAGCCTTGAAAACATTGTCTCCATAGACTCTAGGCAACCTCACTGACTACTGCACTGTCCTCATAGTGAAAGAGCTTCTTGTATCTGAGTAACCAGATACACTCTTGTTTCAACTTAACGTTTTGTCTCTTTTTGTGCTGCCACACACAACCAACAAGAGTCTGGCTTTGTCTTCTGAATAATCTTCTCATGGGTACTGGAAGACTACAGTTAAGTCTCCCAAAACCACCTCTTCCCCAGGGTGAATGAGCCATACTTTCTCAGGCTGTCTTCACAGAGCAAGTGCTCCTGCTCCCAGCCAACTCTCTGAAGTTGCTCCAGTTGATGGACATCTTTCTTTCAGCCCAGAACTGCACACACTATTCTAGCTGTTTCTCCACCTACTCGTTATGGTCCTGTTGATACCCCGACAAGACCTCTCCACTGACCTGCTTCTCCCGCACTCAAGCACCAGCCTGTAGTGCTGCAAGGGACTCTTCCTTTCCTGGCACAAAGCCTGATACTTGTCCCTGTCATATTTCGTGGGGTTCTTGTTGACCCCTTCCTCCAGCCTGTCCATGTACCTCTGAATGGCCATCCTGTTCCTGAGCTTATCAAGTGGTCTCCACAATTTAGTGTCTCCTGCAAACTTGGTAAAAGTGCCATCCATCATCACTTTCAAGTCATTACTAAAGATGCCAAGGATGTTAAAGGTCCTAGTAAAGACCCTGGCAGTACCCTACTTTTTAACATCCTCCAGGGAAAGCATAACACATTAAGCTTCTATCTTCTGGCCATTTTATCATTTTTTTCATCCCTCCAGATTTTGACCCATGTGGTTAAGCCTGCATGACAATTTGCACATCTTTATAGTGTAAAACAATCACAAACATTCCCCCAAATTGTGGAAACACTAAGCTTTTTGCCCTCATGATTCTCTTATCTTTCTCCTTCAGGGAGTGAGAACATACATAAAGGAATTTTCTTGTGCAATTCTATGTAACTATAATTTCACTTTAAAAACTGTCTTTGCACCTGTCTCTAAGTTCTCATAAGTTCAGTCAAACAAACAAACAAACAAACAAAAAAAAAGTAAAGAAGTAAAAGCTTTAAAGAGGCTTAATTACACATTGTTATAACATATTCATAATTGCCAGATGAGCACTCTCAGGACTAATTTTAACACCTTATTAGAATATATATTTCAACCCAAATTAACCACAGATGTTAATCTTCAACACATGTGAATAAATCCAGACTGTAATTCTTTTAACCTTTTCCTTTGTTATAATTTAGCACTGGTTTTAATATAAAATGTAATAAGACCATTGGTTACACTTTTCCATTTACAAAACAAAAATATTCCATAATTCAGAGGTATTCTAAATATTTTACTTGAAATTTTTAATTAAAAACCCACACATACTTCAAAATATAACCTTGCCTTCAAACAGGGATGAGGTACACAAGATCCCATCTCTAAATGTGAACATACTTGAGAAAGTATGAGTACTTAAAAAAGAAAGAAAAAGAAAAAAAAATAAAAGGAACTTTATGGGTGTTATTCTGAAAGCCTAAAGCAAGAGACACCAAATACTTTCTGTGATCTCTTTTCTCCCCACTCTTCCCCCCACCCCAGTCAAAGGAGCTTCTCTTTCCACTTCGTCCTGAGCCTCCAGGACAGGCACGTAGCAATTCTCTCTCCTTCATGACTTACTTCTCATAAATCTCACAAACCTTGACATTAAACTACCAGCTCT
Source organism: Anser anser (assembly GCF_964211835.1). Taxonomy (NCBI): domain Eukaryota; kingdom Metazoa; phylum Chordata; class Aves; order Anseriformes; family Anatidae; genus Anser; species Anser anser. The sequence continues at coordinate 67,311,947 of NC_139721.1, forward strand.
AGACGAAGTTTTTTAGAATGAAAGTACATTGTTGCTTCAGCTTCTCATACCATTTACATTTAAATATTCCTTATTTCTGGTATTCCAAGAAGAAGGATGTTAGATAAACATTTAATTTCTGGTTGTCGTCATGTATGCAAAGCATCACTGGCAGCTAAATACATTGCCATCCTATATCAGTGACTCTGCTCTAGGTCAGAGAGTGCAATACTCCCAATACCCACTCTGTGAGCTGTTCTGTCTCAATAAGGGGCAATAATGAGCAGAAAGATTTGGTAACATCATCTGTGACAGAAGGTTTTTAAATGCAACCAAATTCATGGATATTGCAGACAAGTTCTGGCAAGTATAGCTGGAACAACTTAAGATGCCACAAAAGTGACTACAGGGCAAAAGAGATAAATAGGCCCTGAGGTGACTGACAGGTGAAATGTTAACCCAAGTTATGAGTTTTAACTACCTGAGGTCTATAGTGCTTTACCACCATACAAGGAAAAGACAGACAGCTGGGAATGGACACACCTGATCCACTCTTGCTAAATGCCTTAGAGTAAATTTACAAAGGTTTTAAGTTTCAAAAAATCCTGAAATTTATTGTGATGCTGGTATTTTTGGTTATAAAACACATTCATGTAAAAACATACTGGTTTTGGCTTTTTTTTTTTTTTTTTTTTTTTGTGGGTTCTTTTCCTGTGAGGTGTGGAGAGGCTGCTTTGCTTTTCCCCCTGGTGGTATCCACTCTTTTCTGTCAAAGGTACTTTGACAAATAAATAGTTCACTTGAGGAGGGAAAAGAGAGAGAGAGAGAGAGAGACGAAGAACACTATGCAGAACCAGGTAGGTCATCCTGGTAATGCTAATTGGAAATAAATGCATATATGTTATCTTTGCATTTCTTGCATTGGATTTGTTAATACACAGAGGTTCCTAAAACTACAGATATTTTGATGGCACGCAGAAGTAGTTCTGCTGCTCTAAACAGACTTCAGGGACTGGAGAATAGCTATATCAAAAGATAGCAACTGAGACATGCCTTATATGTATCTTTTTCTATTTGTGATTGACTTTCATAAGGTTTAGAAAAGGCAAGGCTCTACAAATGCAGAAAAATGTATAGCACCTAATGGAGTAGTTCAGATGGGGTAACTACTCTCCTGTGACACAAAGAAGCTCCCCTCAGTCCTGATAACAACTAATGGGAAATTGCACTCTGAAGTGCAATAAATCCATCTATTAAAAGGGTAAAGAGAACTCAGACTTCGAAAACTAGGAATACTGCAGAATGTTCTGTCAGTCTCATGTTGGACAGGATTTGGTTTGCTTTTATGGCACCACATAAAGAAGTAATAGGTCATAAAGCTTTCAGGGCCCTAGCATAGGTGACAGTCTTTATACCCTCTCTGCACACAGGGGATGAGAAACAGATGTCATACCACTTTCCTACACTCTTGTCTGTGTCAAAGGCTATGGAAGAATGAGCTGTATGTCCACTGCTCTATAAAGTTAATGTGCTTGTTAAGTCCACAGGCTGTTCACAGGTAAAAGACCACAACCAGATGCAGTTCTGATTTCCAATGTTACATTCTAGTCCTTTGCAAACAGTGAAATTATTGGCAGAAAAAAATATTTTAGCTGAAAACCTTTAATTGGGAAAGTGTGACTTCATATACAGTTAAATTTGCTTTCAGTCTGACAGATTTTCATCTTCTTTCCAATAACTCTTTTACTAGAGAGCAAACGGAAGATCTCACTAACTTCTATTCCTCAGCTATTGTCAGAAAAGATTAAGCCACATAGGAAGAGATATGTTAAATAGCTGCAGGCAATCACAAAATTAAAGACCAAAATATTTTGGGGTTTAGTTTGATTGATAAAGAAAAAACTGACCAGGACCTTTCCTCTACTTTTAGAAAGGAGGAGGAAAAGCAAGTTTGCATACTGGTAAGGATGACCTCTCATCTGTTCAAAGGTGTTTAACTGCTCCATACAAAAATTTATCAGCAGCTAGAATGCAATTCATTCACAGCCCTCACTGTGCTGTTTTCCATGTGGTACAAGTGGATATGAACATGTTGGGAAAAATGTTAAATAATTAAAATATGCACCAAAAAATTAATGGGAAGTAGAGGGGACAAAGTTCTTGAACTACATGAATGTGCAGGGTGAAAGTGTAGATAAATTTGGATTAGCAAGCAAAACTGAGCCCTGCTGTTAAACGGCACTTGATTCTATTAGACTGTGTCGGATTGTTAAAAATGCTAACATTATGTGTGACTATTCATTTTCATCACCTGCTCTTGATTAATCCAGTCCTAAATGGCATCTGTGGACCCTGCCATCTCATACTACTTAATTAAATTAGCAACACATTTGTCTCCCCCGTTTTCCTATCAAAGGGTTGTGCTCAGGAGAAATAAAACCTTTGTTCACCACAACTCCATATAATTTACACTCCTTTTTCCCTTTTTCTTCCAGCTCCTGGCTCAGATGCTAAATTGTAACTGGTAATAGGGAGCTATTAGGTCTAGTGAAGCGTGTCAAAGAAGTCAGTGGAAAACCAGAGCTGAAAGGAGGCCTCAGATCTCATAAAACAACAGGGTCAAGATTCTAGATTCAGGATTACATTGTACCAAGAATCATTCATTTTTGCAGTTAAAAAAAATATGACCTTTATACATATTTGGGGCAGACAAAGACAGAACAAAGACTACAGGAAAAAAGGAGAGGGAAGGATGCTAAAACAGGTAGAGGATGTTTATTTAGATTGTTTTCTAAAGAAGGTAAAGAATAACAGATACCCATATATGAGCAATGGATCATAGTGTATTTTATCTCCAGGGTAAAGGATTTGTATAATTTATGCTGTTAGAGAACAGTATTATATAGTACTAACATATTGAACAGTACAGTGTCACAGAATATATTCTGGGTGAAAATAAAGCATCCACTGTACGACTTAACACAATCTCTACTTATGCATTAATGACCCTATTTGTATTTTCCTCCAAACTTTGTTCCTTATCCGCAAAATGCTAAACCCTTTCATTCTTGTCCCTAGGGCAACTTATGACATGTATTACATGTCAATCAAGACAGAATAACCTAAATACCAGCAGCTGTCCTTCTTTTCTTTCAGGTCTTTCAGTGATATGAGAAGAGGTTAAGACACAGAGTCCTTTTCTTCTAGGTTGTAACCGAACTCCAGAGGGCAGGCTGGCAGGAGTGTGCCACATGCTGTCTGCCTTGGCCTTTGTGTAGTCATCACTTCACTGAAAGTCCCTTCCATTTCTTGGATGTGAACCTAAGAGTATGCAGATCTTTCCTCAGCTTTCCTCATTCTCCTGTGAGTAATCCTCTGCAGCAGGAACCTGATGCTGCTGACAACCTGTGAACTTCACGTCTCTGTGCCACATGTCCTCTTTTGGAAATCACTCCTCCAAGAAGTGTACCAACAAATTCATTCTTACTTGTTCATTCTTACAACAAATACATTCTTACTCAAAATACTTGTCAAAATGCAGAGTAAACCATGGAAAAAATAATACACTGAGGGATTTGAGACAGGAATAGTTAATTAGATCCTGCAATATTAATTAGATACTGCTTTTATATGCTCTCTACAAAATAATCCTCTGTCCTACATTTAGTGTCTAGTCTTCCCATATACACATAGGTGAGTGAGAGGCCTGACAAAGACATTTCGAGCAAGTATTTACATAGACAAATATCAGTGTTAGCCAGGACTGAGACACTGAAGACAGACAATTTCTCCAACAGCGTGGGCTTCTTCCACTTGTAAAGAGATGACACAAAGCCAGAATACCCAATAGTCCTTGAGACTGATTGAGATGTTAAATTGGGATGCAGCCTTGGCATTTTCAAATTTTCTGTGTTTTCAACAATTTGGGACAGAGATGTGAATGTTCATCTTTTGAGTATCCTTTAACCCTGGCTTCTTCAGTCTCTACTGTATGTTTTTGTATAAAATAAATATTTAATGGGCCAGAAGAGGAACAAATGGCTTCTGTAACACAGTGTCTTAGAAACCGTGGCCCACATCTTTCCTGAAGCAAGCACTGTCTTGTAGTCCCCAACATCACAAGTCAGAGGGGCAGGCAACCTACTCAAAACAGTAGACTGACTTGACTGGTAGTCCTTTGTTTTCAACATGTCCTGAGCACATTGCATCCTACTGGATTGCATCCTACTGATCAAACAGGCAATCCCCTAAATAATCTGAGAATCAAGTTTCAGGCTTGAATGAAGCTCTCAATAATGCTGAAACCTAAGTGGTTCTGCACTTACTAGCTAGTGAAAATATCAGTGCTGAAGGAAGGGTTAAAGCATCTCTTTAAACAAATGGAAAATTAGTTCCTAAAAGGTTAGACATGAGTATATCAGAAATATATAGGTACCCTTTTCATTAGAATGGGAATGGTTGCTTTTGGAGGAGAATTTGGAAAATAAAATCTGAATACAAATTTTTGACAAGTTCCTCCTGAACCACCATCTACTGGATTCACTGAATGAAACAAAAGTCAACTGGACTCAGGTAATCCTATAGTGATTATCTAATTAACTGTACCTTAATTTATATGAACAGACAGATGATTTAAACTGACCTGCACAAAATTAATCTCAGCACTTCCTATTTACAAAGTGCTTGTCTTTAAACAGTAATAATATATGGTGTGGGGTGGTTTTGTTGTTGTTGTTGTTGCTTGTTTTTGTTGTTTCTTTGTTTGTTTTTCAGTTTGGTGCTTGTTTTGTATAGTTATAACAGAAATGTCAATAAAAATGCTGAAGGAAAACTCAAGGCTTTCATCTAGACAGAGGTGCAAGACATCATAAAACATAGATTATTTTAAATATAATTGAGTTGAATTGAGTTGCTCTTTCTTGAAAAAGTGAATTTTGGCGGAGTTGCAAATACATGTTTTCCATTTAAGTCTCTTCATATCAAGGTGACGTGCACAATCAATCTTCTTAGTGACATAGTAACAAAGCAGAAATTATTGATGCTTAATAGCCACAAATGGAAAAAAAAAAAAAGAAATGTAAAACTATACTTAATTGATAACGTCCTTTCTTTTCCACTGTGGAAGCTTTCTAATTGCTCCACAGAAGGATAAATAAAGTTGAAGAATGTATGTGAATGGATTCATAGAAATACAGGGTAAATAATACATCAGCTGACTTTTCATGTGGTCCTTGTTTTCTTACAAAAACCCCAAAATGTCTTTCTCTCCTCTGCATGCTAAGGATAAATTTCAATTATTCAGCTACCTTGTTTTTGTTTTAAATTAGTTCTTTTTTTAGTTTATCCTTTATTATGCAAATTTTAGGTAAAAAATAAAAGTGCCACATGTTTATCCTGTTTTGAGCTCTATCACATACTTGGTAGACACTGAAGCTCCCATTCAGGAAATCTTTCCTATTGGGACATTTTTATGTTAACATTAAAAACATGCATATGTGTTGTTTTCAACTGGGCTGAATTTAAACACATGCTCAAATGCTTCCTTTAAATAGGACCTAATGTGGAAGTGTAAGCCGCACTCTATTATTGTGATTTGATCTTGAAAACAAAGAATATTCAAAATAAAGATAGCATCCTTATAACCCAAACAAAAATTTGTAATGAATGATCACAACCAAGATAGAGATAAAAATGCAAATATCCTCTGACATACAAAGGGAAGTTTCCACTGTGTCACTGAATACATTAGTTACACCTAATGGGCAGCTCTAGCATCCTCTGTTTCTCAGCAAGTTGTTAGTACCTCTCAGCTGAAAGAGGTAACAGCATGTGAAAGGTCCTGGTCTCTTGCAGAGTAATTTTTAATAATGCAATGTTTTCTGATGTATCTATGCATCTTATCTCCTACCTTGAATAATTACCATTTATTCAAACCCAGATTACTAGGAAAACAACAGAAGTTTAGACTAATTTCATTTATTAGAACAAGCCCAGAAGATGATCAAAGGGCTGGTGCACCTCTCCTATGAAGACAGTTTGAAGGAATTGGGGTTGTTCAGCCTGAAGAAGAGAAGGCTCCGGGGAGACCTTATAACAGCCTTTCAGTACCTAAAGATTTCCTACAGGAAAGCTGGGGAGGGACTCTTGTCAGGGAGTATAGGGATTAGACAAAGGGTATTGGTTTTAATCTGAAAGGTTTAGATTAGATATTTGGAAGAAATTATTTACTCAGAGGGTTGTGAGGCACTGGAACAGGTTGCCAAGAGAAGTTGTGGATGCCCCATCCCTGGAGGTGTTCAGGGTCAGGTTGAATGGGGCTTTGGGTAACCTGGTCTCGTGGGAGGTGTCCCTGCCCATGGCAAGGGGTTGGAATTAGGTGATCTTTGAGGTCCCTTCCAACCCAAACCATTCTATGATTCTATGGTCTCCTAGAGAACACAGTATCCTGAGAAGTGAAATCTGAAATAATAATATGTAAAAAGGTTTGTGAAGTCTCCCTCTGTTTCAGTTTGAAAGATAATAGGAAATGAGTGGTCAGTCTTGCTACTCCCTTTGTTTTCTTGCTGTGGCATAAGTTAGCTCCATTTTTCTATCTTTCATTAGATCAACAGAAGTATTATTTTTATAATTAATACATTTATCAGACCAGGTCTAGCTTTACAGGCTGATGATATAGAACAGATGGGAATATGAAATGTTATGAGTTCAGGAATAACCTTCATTAGAAAGATTTCATAGGCTCATAAACCATCAGGAAGCTGTATCATGCAGATCTTATCTGTTGTATAATAAATCAAACAGCTTCCCATCAGTTTATATCTTCTATGTAAGTGCCTTTTGTGACATTTCATTTCATATATTCTTGGATTGTTTTGAAAATTAAGAGACAGTGATTGATTTTTAGCTTGTATCCATCCGGCAGAGTTAAAATCTTATAAAATAATCATTAATTACAACGTATCATTACTTACTTGCTTTTAGAAAATTACAGGCATGGGGAATTTGAACACCAACACAGGCAAACAATTGCAGAACCCTAATACAAGATACTCAGATCACCACAGCCACAGTTATAAAATGAAGAAAAATGTAATTCGGTGACAAGGAAAATATATAGAAGTGTAAGAGCTAGTAAGTATTTTCACAAGAAATCATGATTTGTTAGAAAAAATAGCACAGTATACTGTACGCTACTGTCAACTGTGTTATATTCATTTATTTTTTTTTTATTTTGTTATAGAGAAAGAAGATTTATGTTAGTGAAAGATGTATTTTGGGGAGCAAAAATATAGTAGCTTAAAAAAGTATATTTAGTATTTAGTAGATATGCAAAACAGTAAGCAGGTAGTGGGACAGAAATATATGGTAACTGGAAAGAATGTTTTCTGTGGAAGGTTATTTGAAGTATCAAGAGATTCTTTACAACAGACGGTATTTGACAGCCCTTTGTCTGCTGGAAAAATATGGAAAACTGTCATGTTTTGTTTTAACAAGTTCTTTCTGGTTAGTACAAAAAATAACTCAACAAATGTTATTAAACATAATTCCTGTCATATTCTCAGATGGCATAAATCATTGTAGTTATATCTACTTTATTAGACAATATCTCACTTCACAGCTAAGACTGGTGATATGCACAAATGTTTTATTGGATATTATGGTTTTTGTAAGCCTGTGTTTCCCTTACATAACTAATACCAAGGTATTCCTTAATAAGAGGTTCTGCAGAGTACGGATGTGTATCTGTGTGCAACCTTAACCTTTAGTGTCTGAGAAGGAGTAGTGCATGAAGTAGTGCTGATGTGGTGGCCACAGCCATATTGGTCACCCCAGGAAAACAGCAACTGTGCAGGACTGGTGGCATAAACATACCTTTCTTTCACCCTGATTATGCTGTGAATTTTGTTAAAGTCACTTAATAAAACAAATTTGTATTAATTACCCTATTGATCTTAAAACACTGCATATTGTGATATGATATTGTGTGTATATATATATTTTTCCAGCATTGGAATTGTTCTGTTTTAAGTATATTCTGTGTTTCAATAACAATAACTTGTAAATTATAATCTTCAATATTTTCTTAGTGTGCAGTTTTTTTATTGCTGCTTTGCTTTTTTGTCCTTTTTGCTTGTTATTATACAGTATATAAACATGTCCACAGCTGGTCTCAACAAATCTAAGAATGGGCTCAGGAAATGGCTTCTTCTTTAACTGTCTTCACAAGCTGAGTCCATTTACCACTGCTTTTTCATCTCTTCAGCATACTGTTAAGATAGACTCATTGTGAGATGCTACATCTACATTTTCTCCATGCCTTCCAGCCATATTTTCCATGCCTTAAGAAAGCATTGCTCTCCTACCTTGGCAGATGATGAGCTCAAATGTATACACAAAAGCTGCAAAAACCAAGCTGCAGGAGTGGTAGTCTACAAAGTTTCTTGATCACCAAGATCAGAGCCTGGTCTCCTGAATATCCACTACAAAGATTTACCCAGAGCATGCACCCTTTCCAACTGTGCACACAAGTATCTACGGATATTCTGTGGTGGAAGGAGAGAAGGGAAAGGGAGGAGAGAAAGGGAAAGGAAAAAGGTAAGGTGCCCCCAGCTCTCATCTCAAAAAGGAGATAGTACACAGCCTTTGAGTGTGTTTTGGTTTTGCAGGTAAGACACAGAAACGTAACCGCGTCTGTGAAGTCATGACATTGAACAAATTAATCATTAAATGATTAATTTTGGACAAGACCTCTGTAGTCCTCTTGACTAACCTCCTTCCCAAAGCACAAGCAGCTTACTCAGACTAAGCTGAAGTAAATACACAAGGCTACCACTGTGCCATTGGATCATACAGCTCTCCTCGTTATTTTGAGGTACTCCAGCATCAGTTAACTTGAGAAATATTTCTTTCACTTTTAGATCATAAGTAATTCATCCTCTCAGGTGGAGGGTGGGTGGGTCTGTTCACAGCCACAGCAGTACTTGGTTTTCAAAATTTTCCTTCTGGTATGATCTTATTTTCTCTGCAGATGGAGACTGCAAAGACATTTTATGTTGATCAGAACTGGACACCTGATTGCATTACCAGAGAAAAAGAAATAGAATGTATCAGACTGATGCCACTTATGATTCCATGTTTTTAGAACTTTGATCTTGAAAGGTTAACCAACATCTAAACTAACCATTTTACAAACAGGCTGAATCATTTCAATGCCTAAATTACATTTTTGTAACCAGGATTCTTGTTCTGTAATGCTATCTAAGATCACACATAGACCATATGCTGTCCTGAATAGGTTGTGATTTTATCACTTTTGATAAGTGAATAAACACTTTCCTGGAAATTTATTTTGTTTCTTTCCATGGCAATGGGATTTTCTGATTTGCAATTGAACCTAGAAATGCTCAAATTACATTATTCTGAAAAAAATAAATCATGATTTCATACAGAGGAGTTGCATATAAGGTCGTTTGGGGTCCTTTTGGGCTGGATACTATATGCAGAAAAAGTAGGGAAGTCCTTGTTCTGAGAAGTTTATCTTCTAAGTAGACAAGAAATAAGAAGCAGCAATAAAATAAATAAATAAATAGATAAATAAATAAATACATAAATAAGAAATATCCTGTGTATTCCACTGTACCTTTGGGAGAGAAGGGAGGGAGGAAGAGAGGTCAATGAGAGATATAGGAGGTTATATAGAGATGCATGAAAAGAAAAAGAGAAGAAGAAAGAATATTGAAATTGAGCAAATTAGAGAAGGGGAGAAGAAGGGAAAAAGAAGCAGGTAAGAATGAACATGGTATGCAGAGACTATGAAGGAAAAAGAAGGTCAGTCAAAGAAGAGAGCAAGGATAATGCCATAATCTTACAATGGTACGATAGTAAATAGTCTCTGAATACAGAAATGCTCAGGCTTTGTCTGTGTCTGTAGCAGCTTCCACTGACTAATATTTCTGACTGCCTTTTACGTGAAGGCCAAAGGCTGAGGGGTGGAGAACAGAAGAGAAAAATACTGGTCTCAGTGTGTTAACCTTAACTTAATGCAATGCTGGAACCAGGAAGAAAAGAAAAAATACCTATGATCCAAAAGCATACTAAGAGCAATTAAATCTTCACAGTTGCTAGATGAATAAATAGAGCTAAATTTTCAAAAGTAGCTGTAAAAAATTGTGTATAGTTCGTTTCAAATCCTTGTGTAAGAAATCCATTGCTAATCTTCAGACTATATTTGCATACGTGAATTAGGAAGATCATGGTCTACATAAATCTTGAATGAAAATGCAGTTTGTATATAGGTTACACATCTTTCTGAACATGCACCAATTTGGATAAGACAAATTGCACATGTACAGTTTTAGATATTGCTTAGAGGCACCCTTGAAAGGCACCCTTGATTCAAAAGCTATTAGCCATTCATCTTAAATCTCACAAGTCATGCAGGATTAGTCCTAGTATTATTAATGCAGAGAACAAAATGACTGGAGATTCAAAAGCCATTTTAGATGAATTTAGTAAATTTTATAGCAATCTTTTCACATCAAAGGGTTAAGAGGATAATGGTTATGAATATTGTCCTTGATGTTTAAAGGACCCTTCAATTCTACCTGAGGACAGTGTAGGTCTGGAATAATCTATTACCAATAATCAAATGGAACGTGCAATTTATTTTGGGTGAATTTCTCCTCATCTGCATAATTGGTCTTTATATAGAGGAACTATAGGGGAGGGAAATTCATATTGCCAACTTGGGGTCAGGATGCATCATACGGCATTTTGCAAAAGTTTCAAATCTTGCACTAAATAAAACAAATATGACTAATGCTAGGGGAAGGGAAGGGAAGGGAAGGGAAGGGAAGGAAGGGAAGGGAAGGGAAGGGAAGGGAAGGGAAGGGAAGGGAAGGGAAGGGAAGGGAAGGGAAGGGAAGGGAAGGGAAGGGAAGGGAAGGGAAGGGAAGGGAAGGGAAGGGAAGGGAAGGGAAGGGAAGGGAAGGGAAGGGAAGGGAAGGGAAGGGAAGGGAAGGGAAGGGAAGGGAAGGGAAGGGAAGGGAAGGGAAGGGAAGGGAAGGGAAGGGAAGGGAAGGGAAGGGAAGGGAAGGGAAGGGAAGGGAAGGGAAGGGAAGGGAAGGGAAGGGAAGGGAAGGGAAGGGAAGGGAAGGGAAGGGAAGGGAAGGGAGGGGAAGGGAGGGGAAGGGAGGGGAAGGGAGGGGAAGGGAGGGGAAGGGAAGGGAAGGGAAGGGAAGGGAAGGGAAGGGAAGGGAAGGGAAGGGAAGGGAAGGGAAGGGAAGGGAAGGGAAGGGAAGGGAAGGGAAGGGAAGGGAAGGGAAGGGAAGGGAAGGGAAGGGAAGGGAAGGGAAGGGAAGGGAAGGGAAGGGAAGGGAAGGGAAGGGAAGGGAAGGGAAGGGAATTGTGATTTAAACTCAGCAAGCTGTTCAGCACCACAGAGCTACTCACTCACTCTCCCCAGGTGGGATGGGGGAAAGGAGGAGAGGAGAGGAGAGGAGAGAAGAGGAGAGGAGAGGAGAGGAGAGGAGAGGAGAGGAGAGGAGAGGAGAGGAGAGGAGAGGAGAGGAGAGGAGAGGAGAGGAGAGGAGAGGAGAGGAGAGGAGAGGAGAGGAGAGGAGAGGAGAGGAGAGGAGAGGAGAGGAGAGGAGAGGAGAGGAGAGGAGAGGAGAGGAGAGGAGAGGAGAGGAGAGGAGAGGAGAGGAGAGGAGAGGAGAGGAGAGGAGAGGAGAGGAGAGGAGAGGAGAGGAGAGGAGAGGAGAGGAGAGGAGAGGAGAGGAGAGGAGAGGAGAGGAGAGGAGAGGAGAGGAGAGGAGAGATTCTATTATGATGCATGTGCACCCATCAATATCTAATACTCATCACACAATTTCAGTGCACCTGTCCCTCAGTGTTGTTTATAGAGGAATTTTAGATGTTCAAAAAATGTTTGTACTTGTCTTTCTTTCCATTTGCTGTTACTGAAACATCAAATATTTGCTGTTACTTTGCTTTTAAACTATTGTAACTTAAAAATATATGTTTATGTATTTATAGAGCATAAGTTTCTGCATGTACCTGTCTCCATGTTTTTATACAATAGAGAAGACTGGCATTTTTTGCACTGCCTCTTTTAGGCATTTAAGCATCTGAAGTTTGTATTTAACTATTGACAGTTGTGATACAGTGGCATAACTTCAGTGTAATTGCAGTGTAGTCCCAGTTTTATTCTAAACATTGTCATACATATAATTTAGACTTATGAGTATAACTGGAAAAATCTTCCTTCCACTCCCTTTTTTGATCTTAGATGATAACATTCAAATTATAATTGTTTTATGTGTTTACGACACAAAAAATCTCCTAAAATCTTAAGTTTAGCTGCAGGACTGAATCTGTTTTAATGCCAACTTTTCTGTTTCCTTCCACTATTTTGTGTTTCAGTTTTGTAGTTTGTATACTTACCAATGCTTCCTTGTGTAGCCAATGTATCATTCATTTCCAAGAAAATTTCTATGCCTATATAAAGCTGATTGTAGTCAATCTACGTATTTCTTCACTAGGGAGCTATGTATTTTGTTTTCTTTCTTCCCTATTTTATGCTGGTACTTTGGAGAGCAACACTGTGTATGTATTTTTTTATCTTTTACACTTACAGGTGTGCCACTGTATATGAAAGTGAGCAATTCTAGTATGAAAGCCGAAAAATTATACCGTTCCACAGAGCTTCCTCAGAACTGAACAGTGAGTGATGACTTCTGGAAACCTTATCTGAAAATAATTATCGAGTCTTATCTGAAAGTAAGTTTATAAATAAAGAAATAAAAGATCCCAGCAGCACATATATATCCTGGCTTTCAAGGATAAAGGATATGCCCATAACAGAGAGAGAGGAGTGACAATGCCGGAACTCTGCGTTTTTGTTCTCCAGCCAGCACATGTGGCCATGTGGATTGTGTTTAGGACTCCAAAGTAGCCTCTTTTTGAACCACTTTTGTGGTAAATATATGTGATTAATTTCCAGATCAGGTATTTTAATTGCCAGGGAAGGAACAGGATGCTGAATGGTAATATCTAAATGAACATGCACACTAAAGATTTTTGATGAATTCCTAATGTGTTTCATCTGTGATGGTTTAAGCTAATATCAGCACTGTCGTGGTCCTGACATGGTCAAGCATGAAAAAGCACATCTGCTTCACTCATTTTTCTTAACTTTATTGTGGTTTCTTTATTTTTTGTGTGTTTTTGTTTTGTTTTGTTTTGTTTGTTACAACATACTGATGTTAATTTTCTTATGTGGCTTTCCATATTTTTTGGAATACATATGTATGTTAAATTAAGGGTATTTGTCATTGAATTTATTGTAATGTACAGGCACATATGCACATGGCAAATGATCAGTTTATACTTTCCACTATACAAATCTTTCTTTCTTTTTTTTTCTTTTTTTTTTTTTTTGAAATGTTATTTATAGTCTTCAAAGAATATTTTCAAAAATCGTGTGTCTCAGGAGGGAGGCTAAAAGCTACAGATACTTTCTGTTTGGTCTACTTTTCAACAACCATTTTTTTTCCACTGGAATTGGGTTGGTGAGGAAACAATGTCATTAGCTCCCTTGTGTAAAACATTGTTAGGAGTGAAGCTCCCTTCTTAGCTACTATTCTATCACTTTTCCAACTATTCACTGCATCTGGTTACAGAACAAGGAACAGATTCCTCTGAAGTGTAAGAATATTTCACATCTAGTTTATAACAACAACAACAAAAAAAAATCCCATCTGCTTGGAGCTTCTACTATAGCCCAGTTCTCAACAAATTACCTCATTATGTTTGTGTTGAACATAAGTAAAACTGTATGACTATGTATACAGCTGTTGGGAATTAGTGACCACTCTATGCTACAAGAATGAGACTAGCAGCATAATGATATTGTAACTGTTGTATGGCTGAACTGTAGTTAATGAATCCAGAATCTTGAACTGGAAAAGGAATGCAGAAGGATGCAGAATAAGGTGAATTTATTAAAAGTCCACAGAAGTCACTGTCACTACCTGCCCATCAGTCCCATTCTACTTTAAAAGGGTTTTATTTATGGCTTATGAGACATCTTCCTGAGCTTTTGTGGTTCCTTGGGCTGTGTTGATTAGAGAAATAATCATATCGTAAAACGCTGGAGATAAGGAAGATATTTAAATAATGTTTTCCTTCTTTGTTTACCTCTGCAGAAAGCTGAGGAACCATACAGCTGAGGGAAACATTTTGCAATCTTTTCAGATTTACGGAGTAAATTCAACAGTGTTACTGTGAATGTTATCACCAAGTTTTGTATTTATGCTTGATTCTTTATCAAATTAGCTCTTCTACGAGTAAATATATCTTTCTCAGTTGCAGTCCTACAAAATCAGCCTATGTGCTGAAAGTAACAAAATTGATGGAGTGTGTTTCAGATAGGCAAACCAATTAGCTTACATGGCTACAATATAATCTCAGTAAAATAAGTGGTCTCCAGTTTAAAGAAATCAGATATTGAATCCAACCTCTATCATTTTCTTTGCAATGTTTTGGATTGTGTATCCCAACTATATAATCTTACATTATTTTGTAGAAATTTGCATCATCAGTCTTGTATCCCGAATTTGAAATCTGTAGAGCAGCTGAAACCATATTTGACAACAAAGCAATGCAATAATTTTCTTTGCCATACTATCTCTAAATTGTTTTCTTTGCAGTCTGGACACATCTAGTTTGTCTTAACTGAACCAAAATTTACCAAAAATTTTTAATAAATCATTTAATAGTAATACCATTTTCAAAAGATTTTTTTTCAAAGTCGTACTGAATACATAAGTCATATATAATTCTTGCATTGTGACAGTACTGTCAAAGTTAGAACGGTTATATGTAGAACATAATATACATATACAGGTAAAGAAAGATACATATTGTTATGAACAAGTAGGTTTACTGATATATATTATATGAATATGTTTTGTTTTTTGGCAGAAAAGAAAAAAAAAATAAAACATCAAATTTAATCCATTATGGTTTTGCTTTTTACAGGACCCTAATATTTTATACACATATGTACAGAGCTTTTAGGCGACAACACAAGCTTGGATTTTCCTTCCAAATTCTGTATAGTTCTTTTAACTGGAAATGTTTTGCCACAGAAGAACACAGCCTCTTCACTTAAACTAAACATTTTGATAGGTTTGTTGCTCCTATGAACAGCTCTTGTTACTTTTTTAATATTATGCTATCATTTGATATTTGCCCATTTTTGGTGTTGTTTTTACAGTTACAGTATCTATGAAAACCATATGAAGCCTTTTGTTTTGTTTTGTTTTGTTTTAAATTAAAGTCTTCATGACATGTGCATACTACCTCTGTAGATGAAATATATAATTTCATGCACAGTACTTTCATGACATGGGTCTTCTAACTTCATTCACTTTAAGACCCAAGGGAAGCCCAGGCACAACTGTCAATAGACCTCCTTGAAATAAAAACATCATTTTTCCTTCCACCCATTGCAAGGAAGACTGAAACTGCCACTGATAATTAATCCACTGAGAGAAATCAATATTGCAACTGGTTGGAGATGAAACAACCCATAGCAAAATAAACTTTTGCCATGACAGTGTAGCAGTTCTTCTGAGCATATTCTGTCTGTGGGCAGATGCGGAATCTTAATAAATGGCTGTAAAGGACTAGAAGTCAGTTGTACTAAACAGTTGGATTTTGTGCCATAAAATATAGTTATTGTTCTTGTATGTGCTGACTCTTTTTCCAAGACATAGTAAATGGCTCTGTATTTATAAAGACTGTAAATGCTCTGAAAGAAAGAAAAAGGAGAAAGAACAGTTTGCAAAAGGCCAATAGTGAGAACTGGCTATATGAAAAAAAAAAAAATCACTGATGTACTGCATTCCACTTATACCATTTCTGAAATTAGTCTGCAGTACAGGAAGTTAGGGTTTGGCATTAAACACAAGAATTTGAATGAATAGGTCATCATTTACAGGCTTATATTCATTTTAACTCCCAGGTGAAGGCTGGAATATTTACAGTAGAAATCAGTTTAGAGATGGATTAGAAAAATAAAATGGAAGAGTGGCTCTTTTATAAAAGACCCCCGACTGAATTCAAATCCATCAGGTAAAATTCATGAAAACAATAACAAACTGTATGGCACTACAGGTGGAAATCAAACCCATACCTACTCTGAGAGTGGAATTTAGCAGAAAATAACAAGACAATCAATGACAGAGTTCATTGATGCACAGTTGTCTCCCAGAAGCCCTCTCCAAGAAGTCCTCCAACAGGCCTTCAGATATACGCAGATTTTAAAGCCAAATGGCTAACATTCTGTCATTTGGTATCAGCACAGATAGTCAATGAACATGGAATGATTTGTGTTTCTTTCTATGAAAGGCTGTTGCATTTTATACCCTAAATTTAACATCACAGGTTGATTTGGTTAATGCATAGCTTCTAGAAAAGCAGCCAGAGAGGGATTGCCCACTATTTCTTTTGAGAGCTTTTATCAACAGTAAAAAAAAAAAAAAAAAAAAAAAAAAAGTGCCATATTTGATTTATCTTATTTCAATTTATAAAGATTGGTTTTGGACATTTAAGAGGCTTCAGAGCAGTCTAGCTTCCTCCGTCAGCCTTCTTCTCTTCATAATGTCTGGTGTACTTTTTTTTTCCTTTTAACCTTCTTAACCACGTGTTAAATATCAGCAAAGAAGGTGTGTGGGGTGTGTTCTTCTGATTGGATTGCAACTGACTTTGGGCAGAACTACATAAGTTGACTACCTTGACGGAAAATATTATTTTAACAGCCTTTTATGTCTTTTCTTATCTTATTCGTATCTTGTGAATATAGTGCAGATGTACCCAAATGTCATTCATAATTTTAGCTTCTCTAAAACATGTTGGGTTTTGGTTTTCTTTTCTTCTTTTTGTTGTTATTGTGAAGGGGGATAGGGGAGATGTCTTTATTTTTACTTCCACATATTTCTGGCTGGGTCAACCTTCTACTTGTATACATTGAACCCAGGCTGTTCTTTGGTATCCAAGCAACCATTCTCTTCCATCTCAATGATTATGTTGTCATAAAGAGTTTCAAAAGAGAGTTACCTAGCACTGTAAATTATTTGACGAAGAAAGTCATTATTTATAACACTTAAAAATGTAACCAAAAATATTCTGGAAGACAATATATATATGCTGTCAAATTTACATGCTTACAAAACTGAGCATTGCTTATAGCACAGATTTTGTTGGAATGCAAAGGTATTCTACCTCCTCTTTCTCTGAAAAAACAAACAAACAAACAAACAAACACCACATTATAGCTTTTGGTAACCTGCCTTATTTTCTTAGAACCTGCTGTAGTGTGGTTCTACACTACAAGGCTTTCGCTGCTGCTGAAAGCCCCTGCATGTCCTCAATGTGTGGCCACCCCAGGCCACTTGCGCAGCACCTTGTGCAGGACAGCCAGATATGTTTGTTATAAGTGAGTTTCAGAAAATAAGCTTGTGATTTTCCCACTCTCAGATATGTGGAAGTTTCCCCTGGAGGGGGCACCAGATTGAAACTGTTCTGGGATTTTCCTCTAGGGAAGAGTGTTGGCTCCCTGCTGACCAGAAGCCACCCTTCTGCTATTGATCTTTCTGCACAAGGCACTGAATTACTCTAGCCACCCCCTGTATTTATTGCTTGTCATCTTTCCTGATTCCAGTTATAATTTCCATGATAAATATTCATTATTCAGATATTGAGCCCCATGAATTCTCTTCTCAGTCTTAGAAGCATGGTACGGAAAAGCTTTGTCTGAGACTGCAGACACTGCAGTCGCTTTCAAATCACTTGTCTGAAGGGCTGGCTCTGAAGATGGGTAAACTAGGTGCTCATCTGAGGAGCCAGATTTTGGAGGGAAGGGATGGATCACACAGGCTGCTCTGTGCTGAGCATTTCTCACCAGTGTTTCTGTGCCTAAATTAATCAGCACTAAGCATCCAGGAGCTCAGGCTTCCACGTTTTGAGCCTCTGTTAAAACACTGAGCCCAGCACAGCCTAGGAAGCAGGAGATTGACTGGGCCGTGAAGCACTGGGGATACAGCCACAAGCCATGATGGAGTCAGAGGCTGACAGGCACTTACTTGCTGGTGGGACAGGCAAAGGTTGTGGTGAGACAGGTGTGGGACAAGCAAGAAAGGGAGAGGCAACAAACATCTAACCCATGGGGCAGACCCTGTTTTTCTGATGTGAATGCTCAGACAAAGGTGGAATCGAGCTCAGCACTGGCACTGAGAAGCAGCATCAGGATAGCTGGGTGAAATGCGCTTCCCACTCTGAACAGAGCGGCTGCTCCATCTGCCTTGTTTCTGACCTGACACTTGTCTGCTGACCCACCACATACCCAGCCCCACGTGCTGGCCTAAGGAGGTTTGATGAGAAGGACTGATTTCAGAAATAGATGGCCTGTGTGGCTGATTTATTTCTGCTACAGCAGACTACCAGATCCTCTGAAGCAGTCTCAATTACCTTTATGTAAAGGCTGTTATTCTTCTCCTACAAGTAGTAGTCATGTTTGAGTGGCCCGATTTGTGCAGATTTGGCCTGCCTTGTCCACTTAAAAGATCATTAATCACTACTCCAGTTTATAAATCAAGGAGGCCAAGTTGCTGAGAGCAACTGAGAGTCTGAGGCTCCGCAGAAGTACTTAGCCAATTCCCAGACCCAGGCTTAGCATTTCTTTCTCCCCGCCTCTAGTAGTCAGACAATTCATCATCCTTCTCCCATTGAGGCAGAATGAGCCTGACAGAGGAATGCCTGAAAGCTAATCAATATGATCAAGTTGAGGGGGAGAGTGCAACGCAATTTTTTTGTTTGTTTGTTTCTAAGTCTTTTAAATATGCAAAAGCAATTCACTTCAAGATTTGGTAATTTAAATTTATAGAAGACAACACCAAAAGACAAAGAAGTGTGCTCTCTAAAGCCAAATAAAAAGACGATGCAACACTTTGGGGGGCGGGGGGGAGGAGCAGTACAGACATCTTTTTGCGGTAGTTATCTGTGAAGAAGAATAAAAGTTTCAGGCAAGGAATAGGACTATTATGATCATGGATTATCAGTTTGGGGTACTACAGTCACACAAGAGCGCTTTTCCTCTACAGCAGCGTCAAGTGCAATTGGCAGGCCAGAAGTCAGAAGGAGGTCTGCTCCTGCTAAATAAACATCAGCCTGTACTGTGCTTGCATGAAGACTAATGAGGTTACGATAGAAAATGGATGCGCTCCATAATAACACAGAGTAAGGGAACTTGAACAGGAGGTTTATTTTCCTCTACCGTGATAAGTTGGTTTTACATAATTCAAGCACAGCCCTTTTTTTGGAGAGAGAGAAAGCATAAATTGTTCATTGTACAGAAGAAAGAATGAGTGACAACTGTAAGTGGAATAGACAGTTTCCATTACCCCCTCACACTTGCTGAAGAATAATTTGCAAAGGCTGGGTAAATTGTGTTTTAAGAAGTGTAATGACGTGTAATAATTTCCTGTCAGCATGTCAGTTACAAGCGGAGAGAGTTTGATAATTTTGGGATAGAAGATGGAAAGAATTGAGAATGGGGGGAGGGAAGACAGAAGAAATGGGAAGATCTTTTTAGGATCGCTGGCTTCAAAAACTAATGAAAGCATAATTGTAAAAAAAAAAAAAAAAAGAAAAAAAAAGAAAAAAAAAAGTGGAGTGCTAGATAAAAAACAAGAGCTGCACAGCAACCTGCCCAGATACTAATTCCAATTTGCTTTCCCATTAATCTTGCATAAAGATTCCAGGTCACAGGTCCAGCTACAGGGAGTATTAAGCAATTTAGTAGGATGGGAAATGGTTCAGAAATCAGAAAATGGATGATCAGGAAAATTTCCTTTTCTTGTTCTGTGAAAAGCATCTGTACCATAATGCAGACAGAATGTTTCTGCTCTCATGTCATTTTTGAGCAGGGAAAAAAATGAATCTGGAAAGAAAAAAATAAGAGTTAAGATGTATTTGACTATGTACTTTTGTCTTTGAGAACGCACATGCACAGTGAGGTAGAGATCAGTAAATGCCAGAGCTTATAGATCAACCTAAGATAAATGAGCCAGTTATTTTCACACACTGTTTCACTCCTGCTTCTCATTTTTATCTTAAAAAGAATATTGTCTGAATTTTATTATTTATTAATTTCATTGTTTTATCATGCTGGAAAATCCAGCAGGAGGGTTCTATTTACTTTCATACAGCCAAGGCTGAACCCAAATTTCACTCACCATTATGTATGCATTATGTAATGGTTAGTCTATTGACTTCACTGGGTTTATTACTGATTGACGTTGTTGTATAAGTAAAGGGAATTTGACCCTCAAATTTTAAATATTAAATTATCCAGCCTTTTTGATAGGCCAGAATTTCCCCTTTTCAATGCTTGTTGTTTTTCAGGTCAATTTCTTAGTCTTAATAAGGGTTGTTTTTTTTTTATTCTGGGGTGAGGAAAAGGTTTGAGAGAGATTATTTTTATTTTTG
Organism: Anser anser; assembly: GCF_964211835.1. NCBI lineage: Eukaryota > Metazoa > Chordata > Aves > Anseriformes > Anatidae > Anser > Anser anser. The sequence goes on from NC_139721.1 coordinate 67,332,479, forward strand.
TGTTTTTCTTTCACCTTTCAGCATAATGACACATAAGTGAGCCAGGAGCATACTTTTCTTCTGTAGACAGAACTTAATTCCTTTTAAAAGGAAGTTGAAAAAATTGAGAGGATACAGAAAGAAACCGTTAAAGTTTCACACGCTATAGAAAAAATCTGAAGACAGATGAATTCATATTCATAATAAGGTGCACGCTTTTAGTGACACTAACTACCAAGGGAAGTGGTAGGTCCTCCAATATTTAATATATTCAAAGCACTGTCTGGAAGTGTGCCCGGGAGATATGCTTTCGTCAGACACATGTCACTGAGCTCAGAAAATAAACCTATATGTTATAATGGCTCTTTCTAACCCTTAGATACCATATAAAATACACTATAGATTATAACTTTACTAATAGTTTTGAGAGTTTCTTTGTTTCTCTTAAGTTATTGGTTGCTTTTTCTTAAATATCTAGTGGGTATCACAACCTACCTCTATTTCCCTTAAGAGACAAAGGTCAATTCAGAAGTATTTCATTTTACTTTTGAGAATAATTTCACAGGAAGCTACAGCCATAATATTCACATATGCCCATGCAGGACTGAGAAGCAGACCAGTAAATGGGCTTATAAAATACCTGTTTCCTGTTAGGCTATCTCCCTAAGTTGTACCAAAAAAAAAAAAAAAAGATTTTGAAGAAATCACAGAATCGTCTAGGTTGGAAGAGACTTCCAAGATCACCTAGTCCAACCTTTGACCTAACACTAACAAGTCCTCCACTAAACCATATCACTAAGTTCAACATCTAAACGTCTTTTAAAGACCTCCAGGGATGGTGACTCAACCACTTCCCTGGGCAGCCCATTCCAATGCCTAACAACCCTTTCAGTAAAGAAGTTCTTCCTAATATCCAACCTAAACCTCCCCTGGCGCAACTTTAGCCCATTCCCCCTCGTCCTGTCAGCAAGCACATGGGAGAATAGACTAACCGCCACCTCGCTACAGCCTCCTTTAAGGTATCTATAGAGTGCGATAAGGTCACCCCTGAGCCTCCTCTTCTGCAGGCTGAACAATCCCAGCTCCCTCAGCCGCTCCTCATAAGACTTGTTCTCCAGACCCCTCACCAGCTTCGTTGCCCTTCTCTGGACTCGCTCGAGCACCTCCATGTCCTTCTTGTAGCGAGGGGCCCAAAACTGAACACAGTACTCGAGGTGCGGCCTCACCAGAGCCGAGTACAGGGGGACAATCACTTCCCTAGCCCTGCTGGCCACACTGTTTGTTATACAAGCCAGGATGCTGTTGGCCTTCTTGGCCACCTGAGCACACTGCTGGCTCATATTCAGACGGCTATCAACCAATATTCCCAGGTTCCCAACCAATATTCCCTCTGCCAGGCAGCTTTCTAACCACTCATCTCCCAGCCTGTAGCGCTGCTTGGGGTTGTTGTGCCCCAGGTGCAGGACCCGGCAATTGGCCTTGTTGAACTTCATACAGTTGGCCTCAGCCCATCCGTCCAGCCTATCCAGGTCCTCCCGCAGAGCCTTCCTACCCTCGAGCAGATCGACACATGTACCTAACTTGGTGTCGTCTGCAAACTTACTGAGGTTGCACTCGATCCTCTCATCCAGATCATCAATAAATATATTAAAGAGAACTGGCCCCAGTACTGAGCCCTGGGGGACTTCACTAGTGACCGGCCTCCAACTGGATTCGACTCCATTCACCATAACTCTTTGGGCATGGCTACCCAGCCAGTTTCTAACCCAACGAAGTGTACACCAGTCCAAGCCATGGGCAGCCAGTTTCTTGAGGAAAATGCTGTGGGAAACGATGTCAAAAACCTTACTGAAGTCAAGGTAGACCACATCCACAGCTCTTCCCTCATGCACTAAGCGTGTCACTTTGTCATAGAAGGAGATCAGGTTCGTCAAGCAGGACCTGCCTTTCATAAACCAATGCTGACTGGGCCTGATCGCCTGGTTGCCCTGCAAGTGCTGCATGATGACACTCAAGATAATCTACTCCATGAGCTTCCCTGGCACTGAGGTCAAACTAACAGGCCTATAGTTCCCCGGGTCTACCCTCCGGTCCTTCTTGTAGATGGGCATCAGGTTTGCTAGCCGCCAGTCGAGTGGGACCTCCCCTGATAGCCAGGACTGACGATAAATGATGGAAAGCGGCTTGGCCAGTTCTTCCGCCAGTTCTCTCAGTACCCTCGGGTGGATCCCATCCGGCTCCATTGACTTGCGTACATCCAAGTGCTGTAGCAGGTCGCCAAACATTTCCTCGTGGATTGTGAGGGCCACATCCTGCTCCCCATCCACTTCCACCAGCTCAGGGTACTGGGTATCCAGAGAACAACTGGTTTTGCCGCTAAAAACTGAGGCAAAGAAAGCATTAAGCACCTCAGCCTTTTCCTAATCTCTTGTAACTAAGTTTCCCCCCGCATCCAGTAAAGGATGGAGATTCTCCTTAGTCCTCCTTTTTGTGCTGATGTATTTATAAAAACATTTTTTGTTATCTTTAATGGTAGTAGCCAGATTGAGCTCCAGATGAGCATTGGCCTTTCTAATTTTGTACCTGCACAGCCTCGCAACATCCTTATAGTCCTCCTGAGTGGCCCGCCCTTTTTTCCAAAGATTATAAACCCTCTTCTTTCTCCTAAGCTCCAGCCAGAACTCTCTGTTCAGCCAGGCCAGTCTTCTTCCGTGCCGGCTTGTCTTTGGGCACGTGGTGACAGACCATTCCTGAGCCATTAAGATTTCCTTCTTGAAGAGTGCCCAGCCTTCCTGGACTCCTCTGCCTTTCAGAACCACCTCCCAAGGGACTCTGCCAACCAGTGTCCTGAACAGCTCAAAGTCAGCCCTCCGGAAGTCCAAGACAGAGGTTTTACTGATCCCCTTCCTGACTTCGGCAAGAATAGAGAACTCTACCATTTCGTGGTCACTCTGCCCAAGACAGCTCCCGACCTCCACATCTCCCACCAGTCCTTCTCTGTTTGTGAACAGAAGAGTGGGCCAGGGGTGCCCACGGGATCAAACCCCTGCCGGGGCAGAGGAACGAAAGCCATTGCAAGCAGCCAAAGGAACCACTGGGCTATAGCTGGCCCACAATGTGAAATGGTATGTGTTCCGTAGTTTCTGTCCTTGCACAGAAGGACACAGAACTACACCCATTCTACATAATTTCTTTCAAACATAGATAAGAAAAGTTCCAAACCTTATTTATGAACCCCAGTTTTCTTTATTTTGGACTTGGTTAAAAATAATTCTTATTTGTTTTCCTTTACTAAGAACAACCAATGGGGCTTCCTTTAAACAATATAAAGAAAAATAAACCAACAACCTGTATTAAAGGTCTGAAGTCTCCGAAGTCTCCACTGCTGTAATAAATAACAATGAGGTAACATATTGGCAAAATTAACCCTCATGGCTTTGAAGGAGCCATCACTGCCAATTAGGTCAATAATAAGTCTTATTAAATATTCTTAAAGTGAAGCCACTAAGTATAAATGTAGTCCTCATAAAGTCATTATTTCAATTTAAAAGAGAAAGAGATAGGAAAGAATCAAAATACAAATCCATATTACAAATATTTGGAGACATTATCAAGTTACTACTGATTTCTGCCATTTCTCAATTTCCCTCCTTTGAATTTTGCCATTATTATCATTGTGGCTCTCATTAGGTTTGCAGATATAATTAGAATTTACCATGTGACAGGCACTGTTCAGATAAACAGGAAGTCACAGACTATGTCTGGAAATTCATATTAATGATTATTGTGTTTCATATGTTTTAATTTTTAAAAATATCTAAACAAAGAAGCTTTGAAATGTTTTCACTTAAATGTGGTGGAATTAATCACTGTTTGCAGAAGGCAGATCAAACATAGACTAAGCTTACAAATCTTTCTTTCCCATAAAGATCACTTCTGCCACACACAGAAATAAGGAGTATATAGCATTGACAGACAAGCCGATCCTTCCCTTTGTTATGAAGTGAGCTAGGACACATGGAGTGCACAGGTCTCTGAATTGCCCTATACTGACAGGAAACCGAACAGATGCTGTCAGGACCTTTTCCAATACTTCCACCTTCTTATGGTGGCTAGAACCATGACCATAGTCCAAGCCAAGGTCTTTCCTGCCATGAAGAAGTTCTAAGTGTGGGAGGCCAATACCTACTGAAGAGACTACTTTGTCCTGTGACATGGGGTGACCAGCAGTGAATATGGAGTTTTACAATTCAAAGCCCTCTGCTGGGAGTTAATTCCTTCTCTTCAGCTCCAGAATAATACCTTTCACTGCCACACTCATCTGATAATTGTCATTTCTCTTAGGACTCATGTAACCTCAACTTGGCCAACCAGTCTGGGGTGGGTAAACCTACCAGAAATATGGAGTAGCTGAAGTGTGCTATGCCTCCTTAAAGATACTTTTCTCCTGTACAGTTCTCATTGATTTTATCTCTCAATGTCATGCAAACCTTCACTAAATGTGGATTTTCCAGCTGTAGCAAGACAACGGACAGGATTCACATCTCTCACATTGCTCTTGCAAATGTGGGATGGGACACTGTGACCCCAGCTAGTGGACCGTCATGACTACCTGCCATACTGATTTAGTGGCATCCATATTGTCCACTTTTCAGAGTTTGTTGAAGGAAACAAATTAGTATCTTCTTTATTCAGAGTAAATTGACCTCCAAAAGGTTAGGACTCCAGTCCACATCATAGCGTACACCAAATACTATCTGCTACCCTGAACAACGTAACCATTTCAAGCAAACAAGACCACAGTTGCTCTGTAACAAGGCTCAAAACTTCAAGGTCAAAGTAAAAGGTTAATTTATGTATTTAAATTAATTATATAGGACAGACCTGTGAAATAGACTGGACTCTGGATAGGGGGGTCAGTGAAGTCTGCTATGCCATGACCACTCTGTAGAAGGCTGGTGACTGCCTATGGGCCATCCAGATTTCACTGTTTACAGCACCCTGGTATGAGTGACAATGAGCAGGTGTTTTATGCCATCTGCACACATATCAGGGGCAGCACCAGCACATCCTGGTATAGAAGTCTTGGTCCAGCACAACCATAAATTGAGCACTCTTATCTAATGCCCACAGGTAGGCCCAGGCACTCACAGAACAAAAGTCCCATCCTCCCACAAGATACAACAGCCCTGTTTCTCCATATAAATGCTCCCATTCCCTGAGATGTGAACAAGACCATCATTTCCTCCATGGCACCATAAACCATATATTTCCCTAGCCTCCCCTCTGCCCTTGTTCCTCTCCAGTATCCATGAGGTTCCCACAGGACCAGGAGGTTTATTCATGGAGGGTGAAGTTCAAAAGTCAGGCATAAGAGAACAGACGAAAGTCCCTCTTAAGCCCAACAGCAAAATTTCTAGGATGTGTCATGACACCTCTTGCATTTCCGCTCTCCTCCTTCAGATATCACCCCTTCAACCTGGAGTCTTTGATGCAACCTGCTCACCTAAAAAATTCTTCAGTTAAGTGAAAAACAATTGTCATACAATAAAGTGCAGGCCATTTTGATCATATCCGTCAGTGGAGACCAAGTTTCCACGTGCAGTGCATTTCCTTTTAGTAAGCTATGTGCATTACCTTTCAGTAGGCTATGGCAAAGTAGCATAGCTAGAAAAAAGCTCTCTTCCCTACGAAGTACCTGTGACAGCAGAGAGCTGAAGACCTTTACAACATCTTGCTTACCACAGTACCCTGCATCCTTGTTCAGCCTCCTGAAGGAGCTGCACACCAAAGCCAATCTATGCAGCTGTGGGTGAAAACTTAGCTTAGACTCACTGCTGGAGATGTCCACATGGAAAGAGAGTTTTATCCTCCTCTGCTGTGCAGATGCTGTGTACTTCCCTGTTACCTGAGAATATCCAACTGAGTGTGTGTGGTAGTGAGACTGCTCTGACCATTGCAGGATGCCTTTGCTGTGTGCACCCAAGTTCACCTCTCAGTTTGCAAATACAGAAACTGTTAACCTTGCTTGATAGTGTTCCTGGTCACTTCTGTGTAAGCTGCCCAGAGCTGAGCTACTTCTGTTTTAAAGTCTCTGTGTAAAGATAGATTTTTATTCAGAACTTCACAGACTGTGCAAAAAGTACATTGAAAAGCTGAGCTGCAGGCACCTTGGCCGTGTTGCAAGTATGGAAATGGTTTATAAATGCAGTGAAAATTATGAAAGCTCTATTATTCATGATGACACTGATTATCTGCCACCATACCTCACTGACAAATTCAGCCACCGTTTTCAGATGAGATATCATACTTTGTCAACAGACAGCCCTAGAGGTAGGAATTAATTATTAAATACTAGTTGATGATAATTACATGATAACTTTATTGAGCAAAATCAAAAAGCAACGTGTGATGTGTTCTAGATCTGCTTCATAAAATGATTCCTTTGAGAAAGGAGACTGCCTATTCTGAGAAGCAATTTTTATAGAAACCATCTTTAGAAACCTATGTTGTCAAAAACACGAGCATTTTGCTCTAACAGTGTAAAAAAGGAACACATTTTTTAATCCAAATGTTTTCCTTGTCTGCATTAATTGAAATCTATGATAAAACAGAATATAAATTCAAATTCAGTACTGATGGTCACATTCAATCTAAGTGTCCTTGCACAAATTCCTTTTTAGATTTAGCTTTGTATATTTCTCTGTCATTCATTATTCACCTTTTCAGAAAGGGTACCCAACCTGAAAGGTTTCAGACTGGGTGCTCTTGAAGGAAGCTCCCCAAAATCAGATAACATTTCCAGAATTTTTCATGTTTCTTCCATGGTTCTTTATTATAATGCTTTATTATTGCTTACACTTGAAGTCAGTAATAATTTCAATGTTACCGAATAGTTTTCTGTAGTTTTAGAAGAAACTATTTCATAAAGTACTGCTTCATTTCTTCTGATTCTTCCTGGATATCACTGTATTAAATGAACTTCAAACTCCAAGTGGCAACTAAGAGAGAACTAGGGGAAAAACAACGAGTTTGATAGTTATGTATTGCCTCTCACAGAGTGTTTTCACTTATACCTGTAGACTACTACTTAGACTTAACAGTATTTTACATGTATATGGATCTAAATATACAGATAGAAAGTATGGCACCCCCCAAAAAACATGTAGAGTGTTTGCGATAGCTGTATGAGGACTGAGTTTTAACCTTCACTTTAGAAATTAAACCTATAACAAAGAAACAAAGTGCCTAGTAAAATGCTATCTTAGCATTTTAATTAGGCTTTAATCTTTTCATCATCCAAGCAGGTAAATTTTCCTGAAGAATGAGCTTAGAGACTAAAATTAAAATCACAGACAGATCTAGAAGAATCTACACATTTATGAAAGTAGACACTGATGACAATTAGAAGTATGGCTAAACAGTCTAGTCCAGTATTTTCCCAAATCTTGGGATGTGTCTGTGCCTGCACTGTCAGTTTAGCTCAGTCCCTGTTAGACTGCAGGAGCCCAATCATCCTTGCTTTATAACTCAATCTGTTCCCAGATTCTAGTTGAGTATGAGTGTAGTGGGTTTATGTGGCAAGGTTTTGGTAGCAGGGGGTTGCAGGGGTGCCTTCTGTGAGAAGAATCCAGAAGCTGCCCCATTTTCTTCTGAAAGGAAACTTAGTAGGTTTTGAAGGACAACTTTCTGTGGGATCCAGTCCTTACAGACAGACTTATGGTGCATAGTGTCAGCCATGATGTCTTTTGAATCAACACAAACTTGTACCACTCTGGGAAGAGGGCCTGATTCAGGTGGAAAATCAAGGACTCAGGCACATAGCATAGTGAGTTATCGTATTCATGAGTTTTCCAATGCAAAGTCTTCAGGTTTACACATTGGTAGCCCCTGTGGCTGTTACAAGTACAAAAGCCATGATGAGGGATGAAAGCATCATACAAGGTAAATCTCACCGGTCATCTTCCCTTGTAGTTACACAGACTGAAGGCCCTCATGACCTGTGAGATGTTGTTCATGAAGGTAACATATACAATCACCACAAAGGCTTTGGAGATCATAAGTGCTGCAGACATCCTTAATCCAAATTGGCTGTCCACCTAACAGTGTATTTCCAGGCTCGAGTGTGTTGTGGTAACAGCAGAGAGCTTCAGATGTTACCTTCTCATCCCCAAGTTCTGTATCTGTTACTGGTCATCTCACAATACAAAATACATGGTCACTTCTGTCCTCTTCTCAACAAAGGGAAGATTGCTAAGATTGCTTGAAGTTCTAGCTATGCCCCCACCCCGGCTAATGTCTCTAACCTGTAATATTGGCTCATACCTTTGGCAACAGATATATTCTGAAGCACCGACTACCCCAGGATGGTGACATTTATGCACATACTTGACACTTGCATGGCACTGCCAACATGTTTTCTTAAGTGTAAGCAGCAGTGGCAGGGACAGAAGAAATAGTAAATAGTTGGTAGACTCAGAAGACAGTACATTGTTTCACCTGAAGCTGCCAACATGTTTCTGCCCTGGTTTCCTTATCTGAAGTCTTTCATGAGATTGTACATTATATAAGAGGCAGTGGTTATATGCATTGCATGCTGGACAGATTTGTGGGTGAGTAAATGTACGGGCTTGGGGGACAGATAATAAGCCAGGCCTTGAGGACATGACCAGTTCACCTCTAGACCATGCTTGCCTTGAACAATGATGTAAATATCATCCTATTCCAGATGACCTAGAAGTCAGAAGTTACCCCCTCACAATGGTCACGTGGTAGTGTAGTCATATCTTTGTCTTAAATCTAGATTGATTTCTCCAAAACACAAATGAAAGGCCCTAAATACCTCTTCCACTACCTATTCTTTAAAAGGACAGGAAAAAAAAAATCATATGCCTTAACATGAGAGACACTGGAGGAAGGTTGTGGGGGATATGGAGTAAGAACATTTTACTTTTATTCTGGAAGTGGGCCATCCATCCATTTCTCCAGGAAAGTAATGCTTACTACAGGTGTAATCACTGTAACTGAATCATTATGTTGTCTGGGTTTTTCTCTTCTCTCTTACCGCCTTGTTCAATACTCTGCCCTTGACAGTATATCTTTCCAAAGTCTGTTTCACTGAATAGCCTTTAGACAGTTCTGGTACTTTTTAAATACCAGATTGAAAACCAACCCAGATAACAGATAGAAATCATATCTAATGGCAAGTGAACAGAATTAGTGGAAGTGTTATAACAAAAACAGTATGTAGAAGAAAAACTATTAATCAGAATTAGTTGAAATCTCCTGTAATGATATATATTCAATATGTAACTGGTAAGAGTATCTCTAGCCTGTATCACTATACATTTGATTCAACTGAGAAAATCACTATGTAAATAGAAAGAGCACAGAAGCACTCCAAGGCCCCTATAACAATGGAACATTCTTTATTTAAATGATGGAATTAACATCAGCCTGAGGCTTTCCTGTGAATTTCTGATGTAAAGCTGAAATTTGCATATCTGTGAGTATGTATGATATAGATTACCACATATAAATAAAGATCCACACAGCTCCCTGGTTTTTTTTTTCCTATATGAGTCTGTGAGTGAGTAATAATGTACTGCCTATTTTGGATTTCTCTCTGTGTAAAGAAGCATTAACTGCCTAACACACAGGAGTGATTTAAATTAGCCGTGTGTAATGTGTACGTGGGAGGCACTCTCTGCACAGTGATCTTGGTACACAGCTGTGAGGGGGGCAGCCTTAGCCCAGTCCAAACCGGGAGAGTCAGGCCCTTCCCTGACTTCATCTATCCCTGTAATTGCCCATTAGTACTTTGTTGGGTGAGGAAGAGAACATCTGTGGCTGTTGCACTGAATGTTTCTCTCCCTGAAACCCTAAGCAACAGCATACAGCACTTAGTGAAAGTTCAGATTTGTCTATGGCAGCACAACAACAACAGCAACAACAACAACAAACAACAAAAAGCAGGAAAAGCCTGTTAAACAACCAACAAACAGTAGATCATCCCTCCCAGCAATTAACAACTAATGTCACTGTCATCTAAACCCAGTCTTAGGTGAGCAGAGAAGAGAGTCATCACAGTTATGTAACCAGCTCCACCTCTTACTGGGGATTCTCCAAAGATACGGGCTAGGTGTTGTCTTGCTCCTTTGGTATCATCTGACCCACACAAAGGGAGTAGAACAAGGCAGAAAACTTTCTTACAATACAGACTATGAAATCATTGACAATGTACTAACCATCTGTTTTGATATTCTCACTGGAGTGACAACATTACACAAATGAGGAATTAATATTGAGCTGAAAGACAAAGAACCCCTAGCATGTGGGAAATAGTGAATATCCTTACTTCATCTTCACCTAGGATATGAACTGGTGGCAACATCTGCATCCTCCTTAATAATTCTCCTTCTCCCATCTATCCATGTTCCCCTTAGATTACATGGTTCCTCAATCTGCTTTTCTCACCCTACTCTGTTAACTGAAGCCATTACACAAATGAAATTATGTAGCACAGAAGACAACATAGTCTATCATTTCTTCCTGTTACTTTGACTTCATACGATATAAATTCAAACAGATCTAGAAAGAGAACCCTGATGTCTAAAGCAGCAGCCCCACTCTCACTTTGCCCATCTTGGAAAACAGGTGTCATACTTGCATAAATTATAATGCAGTTTGGTGTCACTTTTTATAAACTAGACCGATGCTTCTCACCCTTTTGCCTATGAACTGCCACCAGTCTAAGTGAAAACAACCCATGAAACAACTGCCAAGGAGATAAATAATAATAATCCCTCAACTCACACCCATTTGGTCATAAATGAAAAGCAGAAGTAGCATTATGCAAAGTGTTGCTTTTTTTCCAAATCCCAACCGATTGAGTTACTGCATTAAAAATGCTTCATTCAGTTATACAGACTAGAAAGACTAGTAAAGTGCTTTCAATGAAATCAGGAATTCTGATGGCTAGAACCCCATTGTCTTCACAAAAATACTAGAGGAATCCACTGATCTTTTGTGTATCTGCTATCCACAAATTATCAACTTTTCCCCCCTCCATAACTCATTCCTAGACCTGAAAGAGATGGGATCTGTTTTGTGCATAGTAAAGTTGAGGCATATGTGAAAAATCCTTTTTTTTTTCTTTTTTTTTTTTTTAAATTTGATTTCTAAAATAAGTATAGGAATGAAAAAAATTGAAAAGTATCATAATTCAAAGTGAATTGGGATGTTATGTTAATATTTCAAAATTATGCTAATGAGATATGAACTTTTCAGAACAGAATGAAGAAACAGAGTGTGTTTAAGACTTTGGTTATGAGTTTGGGGAACACAGAACTCATTTTGTTAGCTAGATAGCAAGGTGTCCACTGAAGAAGAGCAACTTCCTTGAAGAAGATAACTAAAGATTGTGTGTGTGTGTGTTTGTGAAATATGATAACAAAGACCCTTCCAGATGGTAAAAACAGTAAATGTCACCAGAACCACATGGCATTTACTCAAGAAACTTAAAGGAACTCTGATACTAAGTATATGAACTATTACTGGTAATAGGTAGACTATAACTTGAATCTGATATTGGAGGAATAAAGGTATAAAATATCTTTGTTTTTAAGGATGTTGTAGAGATCTGCAACCAGGAAACACTAGCAATCATTTAAAACTGTAGTGAAACTTAGTGAAATGCATGGATAAATTATGAACTACAAAGGAGTTGGCGCAGCTTTTGTAAGAAAGCTATGCCTTAAAGATTTGCTTGAAGATCTGAAGGTATAACCAAGTGCATATTAAGCTTAAACCAAATGACACAATGTACTTGAATTTCTAGAGGTCTCATCCAGAGTCCCTTACCAATGGCTACTAAAGAAAGTAGATTTTTAAGGAATAAAAAGGAAGATACTTAAATGGATATACAGAGGTAGAAAATAAAGATTGTGAAAGGAAGGCTAACAGAGGTGTGCCATGAGAATTCATGTTGGCATCTATGTCCATCAGTGTACTCAGAAACACTTTGGAAAAGAAGGAAAATACTGAGGCAACAGAGTTTGTTAAGAGAGAAAGTTATTTAAGATAGTCAAAACTGTCATTATCTAAAAAACATTACAGAGAAACCTGAATGCTAAAGACTGATTATATGATAAAATGTCAGTAGAAATATAATGCCAACAAAGAAAAGGAATGCATACATTAAAAAAAAAAAATCTTGCCAACAGAGTTTTGGACTCTGCATTATCTCTTGCCACTTGCAAAGAAAGTTTGGGATGTCTGGAAACATCAGTTCAGCGTTCTGCAAAAGGCAAAAAGGCAAAAACACTATTAAGATGTTTTAAGGTAAAACAAAGTAATATAATGATACTATTACTAATTTTTTGTGAGTTCATACCCTAAATACTCACATGGGTCTAGCTATTATATTCAGGAAACCCACCTTACCACCACATATCCCAAAAAGTTAAAAGGAAAAAAATGCAGAGAGAGGAATTATTAAACCTACGGAATAACACAAGTAAAGAAAAACTAGACCAGGATTTTTGACTTGCAAAAGAAGCAACTGAAGAAGGATGCAAATAAGGTAATTATTACTTCAGTTGTTTAATTACTGACAGTTTTCTTCAGAAGTATGGATAATCGCTAAAGTTTTCACAGAAATTTACATGGTATTTTCTGGATCTTTTTTTGCTGTGTATCTGTGTGATACCCAAAGAACTTCCAAGACGACAGCAAAAAAAAGAAATGCTTCAAGGTTGAATATTTACATATTTACCTATTTATAGAAGATAGCAACTCATAGAAATTCTCATTATACGTTTATCTCTCTTTGAACACTTTTGTACACATTGCTATGTACTAGCAAAATAATGAATCTGAATCATCTGAATACTAACATCCATTTGGAAATATTAAAAAAAAAAAAAAAGTTGTAAATACATTAATACAACAGTGAGCAAGGAAATCAATGAAGGTTTGCAGTGAGTGAACAGCCATTAACACTGTTCAAATGCACAGCTTTGCAGTATCCTCACCTGTAGGCTGCAGGGATGTGAACTTGGCCATTGAGGATGGAGGTGCAGGAAGGAGCCCTAGAATGAGCAACAGATGAAAAACAGACATTGAATGCTTAGTTGCAAGACTTCGTTCTTGACAAAGTGGCCGGGAGGTCAGCCAAAATGAAACGAAGGGAAAGAAACAAGCAGCAAGCTGGAGAAGGTTTCTATTTGGTAAAGAGGAAATGTGTCAGTACAAGGGTTTGGAGGTGACTGTGCAGAAGCAGAAGTGTAACTGAAATAGCTTATTTTGATGTGACAGCATTTTTTGCTAGATTTAAGGCAATAAGGCAAGTGTTGATAGAAGCTTTCTAATAAGCAATTTAAGAAATCCCAAGTGCCTGAACAAGAGTTGTGTAATGAAGGGCATCAAGGGGGTTCAAAGTTGTTAACCACGAAGAAAAAACAAGCAGCTTTCTATAAAGGAAGAAGTCATGTGAAGGGAAAAGTAGAGGGAGTATTTGAACACAGCAGGTTTTAGCTTCCCAGGATGCACAGTTTGCTACTCATGGCAGTGAACACAGACAGTAGCAAAATTGAGTAGAACAATGCCATTGACCAAGAGAAAATTAAGAAAAACATATGAGTATAGTTAGAATAAAAGAGGTGTTACCTATAGTAATTTTTATTGTTGTTTTGAAACCTTTATTTTTATTATTCATAATAAATGTTAGAGATTTAGCCAGAGATTAGTTCTACCAAGGCCTGATGTTTTTACTGAAAGTGTCAAAACTAGGAAGCTGGGGAAAATGCAGTGTACGAAATTTGGTACAGTAAACATTTATATGGTGAAAGAAAAAGGCATTATAATGAAAACAACAATAACAACAACCACAAAACACTATCAGGAATCTGTAGAAAGTAGAGAGCATTCCATGTTAGAGTAGAGAAATGGCCAGAAATCTAAATCAAGCAGCATGCAATGTGATTAATGGGGCAAATATTTTTAACAGATTTGAGTTAGTAATTGAAACCTTGCAAAAGACTGCATTCAAGTAACAATGTTATTTGAAGTCATCCATGTTTCATCTTCTAATTTCATCCAATGACCGGAAATGATGCAGTTATGCAACATCCACTAAACTTTTTTTTTTTTTAACCAAGAGATAAAAAATGAAGAGATTTTTTTTCTCTGTCTGAAATTTGTGAACCAGCTGTTTACAGTGCATTCTGAAGCTGAGAGGTTTCCTGGGATAAATCAAAGCTGGTCACATGCTATGTGGTATTTCCACTGTGTCCTTGATTATCTAAGAGCACAGCAAGTAATCAAGAGTATCTTTCCAGCTCAGCAGAAGCTATTTCCGCTTACTCTCTCAGAAAAAGAAGCTCGACTTTAGCTGAGGTCTCTGCTGTAGCTGGAGAAATTGAAGGCTTTCTATTTTTCCCCAGGGGCTATGTGTCCCATGTCTACCAGTATACTAGCACATTATTAGCCACAGAAGTTTTTGCTGCTTATGGAAACCTGTTTTTTTTTTCTTCCCCTTCCCTTGCAAAACACAGAATTTTATGTTATTGCTCGCAGACTGAATATACATTACTTTCCACTGGTAATATCTCCTTGTAGCAGAATGCTACTGTCAACTGGCCGTGGGTGCAGCTTTCAGTTCTACATGTAGCAGCTCTGCAGGGAGCTGGGAGGCGTCTGAGGGAAAGGAACTCTTTGCTGATGGAGTGGTGCCATATTTCTGGTGCTTTCCCTACCTAGGCAGTAATTCCCCACATCAGTGAGGGTGAGGCATCTCTTTGCCACCGCTGTACATCAGCTTTGCAAAGGGGCTTCCCAGCCCCATGACTGGAAACACAATAAATGTACCACATGCTCACAGGCAGCTTCTACCCCTAAACCTGAACTTTTCCTGCATGGCCTGACCAATGTCATTTGAAGTGCTTCTCATTTCTCTCCAGTCTTCCTTGTTCCATTATACCCGGGATTCCTCTTGTGGTACAGTTTCTTATATCAGTCCCTGTTGGAACTGGAAAGGGCATCTACAGTAGACTGCAAACATCCAGGAGAATTAACAGGATGAAAGTCTTTAAGCGCACAACGTTCAGCCTGAAAATACCTAACTACTAGAAACACGGAGTAGCTGCAAAACATCCCAGAAACCTGCTCCTTTATCTTCATTTTCAAAAGCTCAGAAGTGCTAATGCTCCAGTCATGTTGAATTTCTTTTCTTAATTTTCCTTATGCATTGAGAAAAGGTGGATTAGAAATATTAGTTTACACACATTATCATAAATACAGTTACTTGAAGTTTTGTGTAGATCAATTTTTCATTTCAGGAAGAGGTATTACAAGCACAGGATAACATCTCACAATATTTAGTAAACAAATAAAGAAAAAAAGAAACAAATTTCCCCATGAAAGCTACTTAATATAAACAGTGCCATCTGCTGGCATGATTGAAATGAGGCATTGTTCATAGGCATAGAGGTTCAATAAAGTTTTGTTATGTCTTGTTAAGAGCACATTCAACTTTAAGCAGTTTCATACTTTCAGTTTTATTTATTCATGGTGTTGCTTTTACAGAATAACAGGGCAGTCAAGCACAGTGGTGTAGACAGCTCTTGTGTGAACATGGGGGAAAAAAGCATCATCTATTAACTCACATTTTTTTATTCAGTGTTGTGGATTTTTGTTGTTGTTTTGGGACTTGTGCATCTATTTTGCTTTTGTGACATTTATACATTCTGAAATAAACACTTTGGAGAGCCTCTAAATTAGAAGTGAAAAACACAACTAAGTATTTTCTAAAATATTGTGGGTGAGACTTTTAAAGGTACTTACTCTCTACCTTGTGCTCAATGTACTTGCAAAATTGTCAAGCAGTTTCAAAAATCCAGTTTACGGGTCTCTGGTTTAGAAACATATTACTGAAAAAGTACTGTTGTATACCTGCTTGGTCCCATAAATTTTCACAGAAACATGTGGATCAACCCTTCCTGGCTCCTAAAATGCTACTTAAATACCTTTCTAAATACCATCTCTTCCACAACCAAGATAAAAAGAATGGGTCAGCAGCTGATCTTGGAAACAGCAGTTGACTGCAGTTGTTAGTGAGGTATTGCCAGTGGACTATGCCAACAAAAAGGTGAAGAGCAAGAAGAACAAGAAGGGATGGGGATAGAAGAAAGCAGGAAAGCGTGTGTTACCTTGCTCAGCACAGTTCTGTCCAAAAATAATGTTAAAGTAATGTTGTCCATTGATACCTGAATGACTACTTACTGAAAAAGTCTACTGATAATTTGGGTGTTATCATTATTAGCAACATTTGTACTTTAAGCTATATTAGAGAAATAGAAAAGTCTTAGAATTACCTTGTTCACTACCAGGACAATATAAATATTTATTACTCTAAGACACTGGTTTTCAATGTCTGATTTTCAGCATATTCACAACAAGAGGTACTCAACTGCCTTCCCCAAAGAAATTTTCATTTGAATTGCAGCTCACTCACAATTTGTCCTCTCACTTCTTTAGAGTCCATTACACAACAAAATGTACCAGGTCAGTTCCCGAATAGTTATGCTCCTTCCATATCCTTTTTCCAGGAATAACAGCTATTCCATTTTGGTTTTCTTATAATGTCGTTTCACATCTGAGTCTTTGTTTGACTTCTTCCAATTTGTTGTACAGTTCCTATGAATTACTGAGTCAATTTTCAGTTGCATCTTGCTACCCAAATTAAACACTCTTATTTTTAACTACTTCACTATTATTCTCATAGTATTTACTTCCTCTTTAGTGTCCATTCTTTTACCAGTCAGGTTAGCCATAACACAGGAAGGCTACTTTGCCAGATACTTAAGTAGGTAAACATCCCAAACTTTGTATGGGTGCTTTCACCAATCCTGATGATACTTATTATTCTAAACTTTTGCCTTCTAGATTTAGGAAATAAAATAATTCCAACAAAGATCTCTGAATATCTTCACCCATCTGCCGCAATCATCTTTTATCTGTTCAAGCAGGATTCTTATAAGGACACTTGTTCTTACTCTCAACTGTAGAAAGACATTCAAAGGATTCTTCCTCAGCCTCTTCAGAATGACTTTCACCCTCATGCCTAACCTTATAGAATCATAGAACCATAGAATATCCCGGAAGGGACCCACAAGGATCATCAAGACCAACTCATGGCTTCACACAGGTCTACCAACAATTCAGACCATATGACTAAGAGCACAGTCCAAACGCTTCTTAAACTCTGACAGGCTTGGTGCAGTGACTATGTCCCTGGAGAGCCTGTTCCAGTGAGCAACAACCCTCTTGGTGAAGAACCTTTTCCTGATATCCAGCCTGAACCTCCCAAGTCGCAGCTTGACTCCATTCCCTCAGATCCTATCACTGATCACTAAAGAGAATAGATAGGTACCTGCCTCTCCACTCCCCTTCATGAGGAAGCTGTAGACCGCAATGGGGTCTTCCCTCAGCCTCCTCTTTTCCAGGCTGAACAGACCAAGTGACCTCAGCCACTTCTTGTACATCTTCCCCTCTAGGCCTTTCACCATCTTAGCAGCCCTTAGTAGCCCTTAATAGCCCTTCACATCATTGTGCTTGCACCAGGTTGTTTTCTAGTCCACTCTGATTACTAGTCTCTTAATATTTCTTATGAAAATGTTTCCTTTCAGAGTAATCTGAGGTTCCTGTGAAACTCTGGTCTTCCTGCTTCCTTTCTGCTTTCTACCTATCAATTCTAATTTCTCCAGTGTCTAGCCCCTGCAGTTACCATTTACTTCATCTCTTCTTTCTTGATGCTCAGCTTTCTGTCTCTAGCTGTTCCATCTCCTCACTCCTTCCATGGATCAAACTCTATCCATAGATTTATCTTCCTTCACATATTGGTGTCTTCCTCTGCCTTGTTCTCATTTTCATATATTTCTGGAGGTGTTCTTTTCATCTGAGCATCTGCCAATCAACCCACCTGCAACTCCAGGTATATGCCTGCTCTTTCCGTTCATCTCATCTGTCATCCTTAAATCTCTTCTGTATTCTACACACATTTCTAGTTGTATTTCAAGCTCTCACACCTTTTTTTTTTTTTATGAACATTATGAGATGACCCTTCATGCATATGTAAATGCTGTCAGAAACTCACTGAAGGATAACATACAAGTTACAACTTCTGCTTCCAGTCATCTTCATTTTTTCTGCCATAATTTGGTCTTCTCCACTGGTGCCCAAGTTGCTACAGTCTTTTTATCCTTATCCTTGGTTTAAAACCAAACAAACCATCTGCATACCAGGATCCTCTCCAAAATCCTTCTTTTCCTAGACTCCTATCAGCCTCTAGTTGCTTTGATTCTGACACCTTTTTACCTACATTAGCTCACCACTTCATTTAGGGTTAACTATGATCAAAGGCCATGATCAAAGGCTTCCTCTTTGTGCTGTTTAAACTAAGCCATATGGCTTTGCAACACAGCTTATCTAGTCTTGTTTGAACCGGTTGTGTACTTCCATGCACAGCGATCACTTCCAATCATAGTAAGAAATCCGTGTGGATTTTCTGATGCACTTATGCCAAAGCTCACATTACATTTACCCCAGGCTGAGAAGCCTCCTGGTGTTTTGGAAGTCTGAAGCACTATTTCAGAACTCTGCTCTCATTTAACAGTATATGTATGACAGGAGATGGGCATACTTTGCTTTTGGACTGTTGGTTTGTTATTTTCTTTTTTTTTTTTAAAGTAAAACATCAAAGCAAAGTTCAAGCAAAAACAAAAGAAAAGAGTGATGCTATGATAATTTGAGAAATAAACGCTAACAGTCTAAAACTTACCTAATGCAGCTGATATTGATAAATACAGGAAAGGACTTAAAGCAGTATCATGGCCCTCTCAGCCAAGCCCAAATGAACTACTGATTGCAGACTTCCCCTGACATGACAAATAATTATCGCTAAATACAGTTCACTATTGCCTGGTCATTATTGATTCCCTACTCTTTTTATTATCAAAAAAAAAAATGTGAACCGAAAGGTATGTTTTCTCTTACTTTAAAATATCTATAAGGACCTCAATTGCAATACAAAACCCCTTTCACGAAAAGCAACCTGCATTCATGATGCTACACAAAACTGTAGTATATTAGAACAATTTATAGGAAGGCCATGTCTGAAAAAAAAAAAAAAAAAAGTGAGAAACAGAACTGGAATTACATCTCTTGGTGAACTAAGTGTTTCTTACATATGAAATGAAGGCTCTTGAATCACTGAATCAGAAATAATTGCTCAGCTGTCTGCAGACCCTATGGTCTTTTCTTAGTTTTGATTACACAATATTATAATTATTTTTATGAAGACCAAATTGTTCATGTTATATTTCGTTCCTCCTGGAGTTCCATTTTACAATAATGTATGTATTATCTACCTAATCTTTAACATTTCTATCACGAAAACATAATATTCAGAAAATACTTATGCACTGATGCAGCTTCCAGAACTTTAATAGCATAAACACTAATATATTGTACTGTTACAGCTAAAGCTTGCACTAAAGAATCAGAATAAAATCTTTATAAATGCCATATATTAGACTGCCTGGTTTGTTATAAAGTAATAAACAGAAAAGCCTGCATCTAGTCATTCGTGGTTGTTAAATAAGATTCTTTGTGACTTGCAAAAAAACTAGAACACAATGAAGAATTATCAGTGCATTCTCCACGGAAGTCATCTACATGTGTTTATTTAATAAACAGAAGATGGCTTTATTATACACATTTGATTTCCATATGCAATCGTCTCCTTATCTGTCACTTGTATCTAAGCAGGGTGCTTTATACAAATCTGGAAATGAAAAATTCAGAGCAGGGCACAGGAAACTCATTTAATGTCGAGTGCAGTCAAAATCAAGATTTCTTTATTTGTAGTAACAACGCTGTTAAATCAGAAAATTACTCTCCTTTTCTGCATGTCCTTCTTCCTTTACAATTCAGTTGTTTGATCATAAATTGTCGAGTGCAATGACTTGTCTCCTCCACTTTCCACACTGGTCGAGACAGATTAAAAACTCCGGCATACCACCAACCAGTCTCAGCATACCATTAGCATATATATGAGATTTGAGACATTTTCTAATATTCTCCAGCAGAACTCATCTGTCAGCCAGGTGATGAATTATAAAAACTCTTAGCTTCTTTAGAAAAGAGGGGGAGAGTAAGAGAGAGAGAGAGAGAGAGAGAGAAGAGGAAAACACGATCCCACCTTTCTTTTTCATTTTATCCATCCACCCTTGCAGTTAGTCATATAAACAAACACTAGCTT